>NW_027411616.1:0-611071 GCF_049639745.1 Rhodnius prolixus
TTGACTATTTGTATCTCTTCTTGTTCGCTTCCTTCTGTTTTCCTTCATTTGTTTTATTTTTCTTTGCATGGTGGCGTAATGTGGCTACGGCTACGTTTATTTCTGTGCCTTCAAGTTTGTTGCTTCCTATTCGCTATGAAAAGATAATTCAAATCCCATCGGTCTCATTTTTTTATCGTCAGCATGAAGATTTTTCTCATTTCTTGTTTTTTTTATTACTTACTACATTATTTCTAGGTCCTTCCTAGCAGATATTCTAGTTATCACTGTTAGTTGCTTGAACTAGCACTGTTTTCTTCCTTCTTGTTTGCTTGAAGTTTAAAATCCACGTCCCTTCCTGTTCAACTTGTACCACCAAGAGGTTTTTTTTCCATATGCTTTGCGGGGAGCTTTTTTTTCCGCATCCTTTTCACATCCTTTGCTGGAAGATGTCCCAGTTGGCACAGTTTTCCTTTATTTTATTCTAGCAACAATTTTAGATCTTGAAAAAGCTTCCTTGCTCAAATTTCTTCTGTTCATTTCTGTAGGAGCAACTTCTAATTCTAAGCCAAAGATGCTTCTTAACGTTTTTTTAGCCGATCCATGTCCGCTCCTCTTTTGCTTTAGTCAGTGTTTAAGATTTCGTTATCTTTGTATTAAGTGAATCGCCCTGTATGGAGTTATTGTTAAATTATCTTTTTTATGTATCCACACGTATGTTTTTTTATCTCGACTCCCTTCATTCTAGCTCTCTTTTAGTGAGGATGGCTCCTAAGTATTTGAAAAACTACAGCCTGTTTAAACAATGCTTCCTCACTTATCAAGTTCATTGCCCTTCAATGGATCACACATTTGGTAATTCATTCACTTTGCTATTTATAATTTTTGTTAAAAATTACTAGGAGAATAGGTACACGTATCAGGTACAAGTATCAGGCTACAAGACGTATAGAAGAGTCCTAATTCGTCCGCTCACTATTGCCTGCATTCAGTTCGGATAAATTGGACAAAGATATACCCCATACACAATGACCTGACCGAATTAAGGATTGCTTTGAAATTATACACTGAAGAAACTTCAACAACTTTTGGGAAGAAAATATAACCTGCTTATCACAAGAAAGCTTGCACCGAACAAGGCACACATCCGTGCTGAAACGTTTGGCATTTATATAAAAATTCTAATTTTCTCTATTAATAAATAAAATAGATTGCTTTTTCCCCTTAATTTGCATTCATTTTTACTTAAAGAGAACCAATACATTGCAATAGTTTGTAATTAATACTACCCTTAGGAATTAAGCCATTTTTCTTAATACAATATTTTTTTTTTTTTCATTTTTGCTGCAACGAAATATATATTGCAAGAATTGAAAAGTTATAAAAAGAAAAAGGTGACTATGGGCCATCGAATTCCATAAAAGCCTGAACTTTTTAATAAGTAACATAATAGCCTCTAAAGCTTGCTTCAGGAAAGAATTTAGTTTATTTAAAAATTTAAAAACCTAATTTCAAGCTTTTGTCGTTGATAAGTCATTTGATTGTTGCATTAAAAGCAATAAAGTATGTTTTTGTTGATATGTAATGATATATTGGACGTAAGAAAGAGAAAACGTCGTAAATAGAGTCGGTCGCTAACTTATTAACACACTTTTATATTGCGCTCTCTGGTTGCTTGCGTTCCCTTAAAAAACGTGTCACTTTCCTTGATTGGTCCTGAATTCTATATATATATATATATATTATATAATATATATATATATATATCAGTATGAATGAAAATTCCAACTATTTAGACCTTGAAGTTCACTCTAGGAGAATGCACTTATATTTTCTTTCTATGGCAAGGATTGAGCTATTTTTTTTTTGTCACTTTTCATGAACTTGCACTATTATGTTTTGGTCGTCAGTAAAAATTAAATTGTGAAGGAACTGATTTTCCGGAATATGCCGAGATTTTACTGCATCTTGTATTCAGTGTTTCTAAGTTCTTTCAATATAAATTTATAATAATACGGGGTCATACAGTAAGCAATTTCTTTGCAAGGTCTCTTGCTTGCTTCATATTGTGGCGAAAGGTTCGCACCTATTTACTTAAAAGCACACTAGCAAAGGGAGTAATCTCGTACTCCAAACAAAGCTCCCAGCCTGTATATATTCATTATTTGACTCTTTATTTTGTGTCGTAATTGTTGGGTTCTCCTTCAATTTAATTTTAAAAGGCACTCACACATTAAATAACATATATCAGTTGTACTAAAAAAAACTTTTTATTTAAGAGCTATAGCTGAACAAAAAAAAAAAATTATACTTAAATTTTTACTAATATGCATACGCAGTTGAAAGAAATATCTGCAGTTATTATAAAAATGTGACATTACTGCTTGGACAAATGATTTTTCCCTTAAAATGGAATTAATTATTTATCATAAAACATTGCTCATTTCATATTTTTAAATGGATATGACAGATATTTCTAGAGATTGCACTCGAGGAAAATAAATGAACACTACTTATTTGAGATATTGCGTTAATAACTTCCTGAAAATTTTCTGTTTTTATTTGTCAATACGAAAGGTCTTTATTTTTTATAAAATAAAACATTGAGTCTTGGTCTAGTAGTCATGAAGCAAGGCTTTGGAAAAGGGAGATCCCCAGTTTGAATCCTGCGTATAAATTCTTTGATTTGTTGTAAAAAGTGTCAAAAGTGAAGTATGTACGCCCCCGTCCGTGATACTAATTAGTAGTTGGCATTAGCCTAGCCAGATAGCTCAGTTAGTAAATATTGGCGATTAATTTATTTTACTTTGGTGTGAAATATTAGAGAAATAGTGAAATATAAACTTTTTTAATTAATTAAAAATTTAAAAAATAAGCATGAAAACCCCTTTTTAAAAATTAATTTTAAAGTGAGCGTCGACTCTCCTGGTTCAGATAACAACCTGCAGTCTCGTTTTAATAACCATGTTAAGACATCTAATCTCGTTCTGGCTTATTTGTGGCCACTTTTCAGTAGCAAGGCATGTCTAGTTGATCATATTAACTTTATCAACGCGAGATTATTTTCAAAACTAGCGCCACACAATGGATCCAAGTACGTTGAAAATGATCTCAGCGTGCTGATTCCAAAGATATGACAATCCTATACCATTACCGCCATTTTGAAAGGAGGAGGTGGGCACCTTTCCCGTACTGAATCAAAAGAATGATGCCCAACAAATACTAATTTAAAGGTACTAAATGTGAATTTTGGTCTTACTTTCATGTATTCATCTTGGCTGAATTTAATAATAATTACTTTGTCTTATGCTATTGTAATACATATTCGTGTGGTTAATTATCTATTTATTGTTAAACACTTATCTGCATAATTTTATTTTTCGTTTTATTTGAACATTTTTTATTATTAGATTATAATACTATATTGTACATTTTATATTATCCATTTTTAGAAATAAAAATTACTCGCGAGAGCATAACTTTACAATAAAAACGATAGGAAATAATGTGTCCTACGTATTAATAATCCTGCATAAGTGCTTCCAGATCCTGATTTGCTAGTTGTCTACAGGGCGGTAACTAATTAAAACCGTCCGGCAGGACAGTTGTGTGAGGGCTGATCGTCAAAAAGTGCACAAAAAAGCGTAACGTTGAAAAACACCCGAATTTGACCATTTTTTTCTCTTTTCCTATAAAAGATAAAATTCCCAAATTCCCTTTAAAATATAGGGCAAACCCTCCATTATAACTGTAATTTTTTACATCAACAGATCTAATAGATTTCGAGAAAAAAGTTACCGAAAATTGGAAAAAAAACGGCATTTTCAGAAAATGTTCTTTTTTTTTGCACCATGTATGTCAGGCCCCCCTATATTAAAATAATAACTATTATTACTAATAACTTGCTAAAACATAGTCCAATTTTGATCAAATTTGGCAGTATAAAGGGGTTAGGGTTCCATTTGTATCATTAAAGTGCCATCCTGCTCTAATACCTACTAAGGGGAAGTATTGCAATCGTTCCTAAATAAAAAAAATGCGTCGAAATAGTTGTTTATTTGTTCACTGCCATTTTGCCATCATTTAGAGAAAGAATTTCGTGTTATTTAGAAATAAAGAAGAAAATTGAAGAAAGTTATTTAACTGATATCTCAAAGAATTTTGTCGTCTCGATTTTATAAAATTCACATATTTTGTTTTTGTGTTAGGCGATAAATTTGGGTGATATTGCTTCTTTTTCTCTTTTTTCAATATTTGTAAACTTAAATAAGTAAATAAGTTGTGATTTTTTCGTTTTTCAACATTAAATTTAGATTGATTTTTGTTGACTATATTTATTAGTTTGTATGTTTTTTATCTAAAGTTTTCTGATTTTTGTAATTTTTAAATTTCAGAAAAATGGAAAACAACATTTAGCCCAAATTATTGGTACAATGAAGTACCTAGAAAGTTTATACAGACCGAATTCGACAACCATGGAAATAGGATGCAAGCTTAGTTAGAATATGCCTGGTGTGTTTATTTTCTCTTTCTTCTCGTGACGGAAGAAGCCTTTTGAGTCGAAAATTTGTCTTTTCCCCCAAAATTAATCTTTACCAATACAGAATTAAGTATTTCTGTGTTTCATGTTAATGAAACGAATGATTTATTTAACAAATCAGAGAAATTTAGAGATTTACCTGGAAATGTTTTTACAACACAAAAACGAAAAATCGCAGAAAGCTTAAATTTGGTATTCCCTTCCAAAGGGGACGTATGCATTTTGGGTGTGATCAGTATTGGTTACCGTTAGTTCTCCTTGCTGGATCTAAATTTTGGTTATGGTATTATGTTGTATACTGCACCTCATACTGCATTTGTGTATAATCGGCCCCTGATGGCACGGTTGCTGTGAATCTAAAGAATTCAATATTCGAATCCGAAAATTGTTCGAGACAATTTTTTTTTTTTTTGAAGCTTGTCTTTCTTTTTTGAGTATGGTTCAGGAATCGGATTTTTTTTTCCACTGATTGCTTTTAGTAGAATGGTATTTATAAATTTCTTTACATGTTGCTAAGCAAAAGGAAAGCTCTCTTTTAAATGATGTGCTTCTTTCATTTCCTATTAGAAAATAAATCTCAACTTAGGCTAAGACTTCATGGCTTTTAGATTAAATTGTTAAATTCCATTATTTCCTTCGGCACTGTCGTCCTCAGTTGACCAGTCCAGCCAAAAAAAGGCTACCCAAGCTTTTTTAATGCTGGATAATATAATTGTTTTCATCTAATCCCTAAATTGCACGCAGTTATTTTTATTTCAGACCTTTTTCCGAGTTTCACCATTGGTTAGATTTAGAATAAGCCTTTCTGTTACAAAGACACTATCACACACTACAGAACGGACAAGTGGTCCAAATCGATCGTCCATCGTGTATGCTGTGACGGATAAAATCTAATTTTTTTCATCCTTGTACCGTGTTAGTTGTATAGATTTCTTTCAAGTCCCAAACCATGTTACAGCGAAACCGTTTTGTAAAAATACCGAGTTATATGAGAATCACGTTCATTAATAATTAAAAACCTATTTATTCGAAAAAATTTTCGGGAAAAGGCATTAATATTTACAGCACTCGTAAGAGTTTGGTTCACATTTTCAAAAATGAGTTTTTAACGGATGCATACATCCAGAAAATGTAATTTTGGAGGAAGGGGTCTTCTCAGGCTACTACAACTTAAAGCATCTCTCTAATTGCTATTTTTATTTTTAATTTAAGGCGCGTTAACATCAGAAGTTATTGGCGCCCCGAGTTTTTTTTCAGTGCATTGCTGGTCTCGTTACAGACAGCACTGTCCATCACCGGAGAAGCTTTAGAAAGAACAAATCTAAGGGCTTCAAATCTGGATTCGAACCCGGGATCCCCGAGTGGAAAACCAATACAAGAACTACTTAGCTAATCCCTTCCCAACAGTTCACGGTTATATCATCTGTATAATATTAAAGTGCTATTTTTAATTTTTTTTCAAGTATACCAAAAAATTAAGTTGTGTACCATAAAAAATGTCTACCGTACGTTGAGACGTTCTTCTAGGTAAATTTTTACAACAAAAATACAATTCCTCTTGCAAAGAATAAGTAATAAGGTTTATTTCAGCCAGAAAGAATCTTTAAAAACATGTTACAAGAATAAAAAGGGTTTTTCAATTTATGTTCTTTTTCGTTTCATAAAATAACTAAATTAAAATTAAAAAAGAAAACAGAATTCAGCTGTTTCTTTAGTAATTAATATAGTTACAGGGAAATTGTAGATCAAGTGCGCAAATTTCAGCAAGTGGCTTTCGTTTTTAAAAAAATTGTAACTAAGTCCATATAAAAAGAATGGTACCACTGACAACGTTTTTACTTACGACTGACTGGTAAAGACTTTTGCGATCGTATCAAAATTTTGATTTCGAGTTTTCTGCGTAAATATTTGTTGTCTCCTGAGTCCTAAGAATTGGTTTGTAGAAAATAACGTGTATATAATGTGTAAGCGTGTGATCATTCTAGCTCCAAAACGAAAAATCAAACTTCAAATTTCTATTTAGCACCCTCGTGAGACTTAACAGAATGTTAGCTGCCAAAATCTCTCAACCTTATGAAGGAGCACTTCTTCACTGTAGGGATTTTTCACTTTTTTGAGATTTTTTCGAAAATGGCTCTAACGATCTTCTTTTAACTTCGAATTAATATTATGTACGCGAAACTTTTAAACTCTTGACAGACCCACTAAACATTTATTCTAAGCGGGTTTGGAGGAGGGATATTTTTTTTTTATAGAATACTGTTGACTGCGAATGATTATCGGTCTATTGTGTCCCTCCACTGGTTTCTGTTGTGACCATTCACGTTACAGCGCCCCCCCCCCCGTCAAAATATGATACCTGAGAATTTTCAGAATCTGATAGGATATACCCTTCAGCAACTGATAACTAAGCAGAATTTTAAATAATGCCATCGCGATCTGTTGAAGTGTACTGGTGTGCCTACATCTTCCTACAAAATCTATATGCGCTATCACATTATCAGCTTTTCAGGAGCTCTCTGAGGCTGATATTCAATAAGGCATCGTATCGGCATGCGAGCCTATTTTTTTTCTCAGACCTATGCACGCTTCAGATAATCTCCAGTTATAGTAGCCCAGACAAAATGTTCAACTGTCTTAGTCTTAAGTGATAACACCTCAGAATAGATTTGTTGACATCCTTTTTTTTAAACTCCACCTTAACAGACCTGATAAAGAATTCAGGCCCCATAGAAGAGGAGTTAAGCGCATAAAAAAGTTACAAAATCAAAACTATTGTACTTATCAAAATTTCTAACATGAAGAATGAAATCGAAAGAAACTAATTAAACAAGTACCACCTTAAGAAATAAATTAAATAGATCGCAAGAGTAAAAGCTATGATAGATTGAAAATTAAATAAATATTTATTTCTTTTAAGAATGTCTGAGAGATTTAATATTGTGCGTGGTGGAGCCTTTGTTCTATGATATATGTTCATCGTTTACATTGAATGAACTGGTTTCTGCAATAAGTAGTACTAAAATTAATAAATAGCACTGCTGGCCCAGAAAATATTTCGCCAGAAAAATTAAATAAAGAGTCTGATAAGAAAAAAAACACTTTGAATTTTACAAACAGTGAAAGATACAGGGTGGCCCCTTAATGTTTCTTAAAGTAGTAGCTTATATTGTCGCTACTAAAAGATGAAAAGATGTCGATTCACGCCACCAAACTATTACATTCAGAAGTCTTACATTTATGATCCGTACGTATATGTAATCTGTTGCGAAGATCAACCTCGTATCGAGCAAAATTGAAATTTGGAGGAATTATTGTCAGGCGGGATTGCCAAGAAACCATTCTACTATAGACCATTCTATTTTAGGTGTCCACCTTAAAGGGTCAGTTCTTAAAGATATTCAATGTATACATTAATTCCCTGTTGCTTTTGTGACTTCGTTGATCGCAACGCATTTTTTTTTACAAATTAAGCTGAATAGGACTAGGACTGACTAAATATTTGCTGGTCATCAGAAGTCTGTACCCAGGAATTACTGTCCCGGTATTGAACATGGTGGCGTCTGGAGCAAAGCAGAGCTGTTTTATGAGCCTGTTACTTTTCTGTTTGTATATGCTCAACCCTCTAAGACGTTAACGTAGCAGCACTGAGGAAAGGTAAAACGGTTTAGAACTCCCTGAGTTTTTCAAAAATAGATTGACCTGGAAACTTCGTCTTTACAGATATTTTCTCAGTTTTAGGCATTTTCCCAAATAGAGTTCAGCATTTTTTTTAAACTTTGAACGTATACGAAGTATGACGTAGAACTTGGCACTTCTCCAGAACAAATAGTAAAGTATGTGTGGGTCTACTGCCTTTATCTACCGCTTCATAGCAGAGAATTCTCTATATGTTTGGGGACGTCACGCTTCTCACAGAAATATCGTGCTATTATAATGTAAACCTATATAATATTAAAGTCAACTAACATTTAGTTTTATTTGAATTATGAAGTAAATTTTTAAATTAGAACTTTTAAGAAGAATTTTATTAAGAGGGACATCCGAGTTTTAACCCCAGATGTTGATGATTTTATTTAATTAAGGCGCGTTCGTCGGTCTGTGTTTTCGCGTAACACACAACTCCATTTATTGTCGGACAGTTAGCTGGAACAAACAATCTAAGAGCAGCCATATGAGTTCAAACTAGAGACCTACGTGTTTGAATCACGCGCACTACAACATTAGTTCCATTCCACTAATAATAATGACTAAATTAGCTGTAAAGTCAACCAGTTGTGGATTTATGAAATCTTTAGCGCTAAAATTAATTGGAAGGATAATAAACAATAACTCCGAAATTTTTTTTTTTTTAATATATGATTTAAGGCGCGTCAACATCTAAGGTTATTGGCGCCCGGAGCTTTTTTCAGTGCACTGCCGGCCTCCGGACAGTGTTCTCTCGTTACAGACATCACTGTCCATCACCGGACAGTGAGCTGTAAGAAGCTCCTACGAAGAGAAAATCTAAGGGTCAGCTGCTGGATTTGAACCCGGGACCTCCGCGGGGGAGTCCAGTATGCTAACCACATAGCTAATCCCTTCCCTAATAACTCCGATAATGTTTTGGGAATAGGACCATACTTTATATGAACTTTTTTTTTTTTTTTTTTAGAAAATGAGAATGCAAAAGTTTAAGTGCTTCACTTTGCGCAACTGAAGGTTTATACACAAGTTTTGTATTTTATTTTTTATTTTATTTTGGGACAAAAGTAAGAGAGAAAGAGATACAATAAATTAGCAGTAGATGGAATTATTTTAAAAAACTGATCAAGTTGTTGGACGTGATAAAATTTGTGAATTTGTAAAGATAATTTGTTTTGCATTTAATTGTAGATAACAAGAAACAAACAAATTTCAGTTAGAGTAGCATCTGCCGGAAAGTGCACAAACTGAAGTTTAATTTTTCGTTTTTTCTATGTATAAGTTATTTAAATTGTTGGTTTTTGAGTAAAATGTAAATAAAGAAAAACTTGAAAAGTCAATAGCTTTTTGCTTTTAAGGTTTTAATTGTAGATTTTGTAAGACGGTCTCAGCTGAACTTTTGTCGAAACTTGTATATATATATATATATATATATATTTCTCTTTTTTGACACTTTTACAAGGCCAATTACTTTTAGCATTATAAAAACGTACTTTTTGTTTTGTTGTAATAATAAAATGATGTATTAAAATTGTCGGTTTGAATCTAGTAATTTTTTTTCTTTACCTTTCACAGAAAAAGGATAAGGTCTAGCTAATTCTTTCAGATGAGGAAAAAATAAACGCAGAAAGAACAAATTTAGCTATTCGTGTAGAGTTCTAGTAGGAGACCTAGAAAAGTCAAAATCAGCCAATTTTACTCCCTGATTTTAACTTTGTGAGTTTTTTTTTTAAAAAGTTTAAACAATTTCTTTAAACTTTGTTCATATATTCTACACATTTAGATATATTCGGTTAATATGGAACTTTATTTGGATGAGGAGTGAACAAACATAATAAATTAATTCTAAGTAACACATTTAATTCACAATCGAATAAAGGGGACTTAAACATGACCTGTGCAGGCTTATTTTTCTTTGTTTAAATGTTCGAGTGCGTGCAGTCAAGGTTATAAAAACAATTTTTACATTTGGAAATGGGTGCACACAAAATGTAGATAAACAGATAATTTCGCTCACTAACTCATTCGCCAGTCATTTCAACGATTTCAACCTATCAGTTGTACGTATTAGGCTACGTTAATACCAAACAAGTCTAGAACAAGAACAATGGTATTTTGTGTTCGCATGGTGTAAACAGTATTTCATTAGTTGTTGCAACAATGCACCACCACTCTGTGTAGTTGTGAAATGCTAGTATATTTCCACTAATCAGCTGGCATAAATTTAGTTTAAATTAATACTATCATGTCTTTAATATTCTTAATGTAATTTATAGTAACTGATTACAATCGTCCGGTAGGACAGTTGTATAAGTGTTGATCGTCAAAATGTGCACGAAGAAGCGTAATTATTAAGTATTCATTATAAGTAGATTAAAACTCTCTCACATTGTTTTCCTAATGGACTCAAAAGATGCCATTCTTGCTTTAATTATAACCACATCCATTTTAATTGAAAGTATTAGTTAGTATTTTTTAGTGATTAGGAAGGGGGCAGGGAAATCGTTCACCAGTGGATTCCAAGCTTCTGTGACAGCAAGCCACGAAGGCTTGGATCTCAGATTGGTACTCGAATAATAGCTCTCACGTTTAAAAACGCTGACCTTTAATTTGAATTGAAAAATTTTCTTTCAAGAAAAATTCTACTAAGGAGACCTTTAACGAAGCGTGTGTTGTACGGCTTCTTTCTAAAGAACAATTTATGTATTATGTTTAAAGTATAGTAAAAAAAAAGTTCGTTAAATGGCCGTATCAGTAAGCGAGGACTGATTAAAATCTTTCAAATGGAAATAAATGCTGATCATGAGAATCATAGCTCACAGATACCTTGTCAGGAAGGGAATTAGATCAGCAAAAGCTTAAGTTCTGTTTGAACATTAACTTGTGAGTCTCCTACGAAGACGAAAAAAGTTGTTTACTGTAAATAAATTTTTTTAGCAGTGACAAATGATATGAGGAAAAAATACACTAAAACAGTTTATAATTAACTTTAGCACATTATGAATCAATAATGTAATATAATATTGAGGTTAGTACACTATGCTCTACTAAAGGCACATCCAATATATTCATATACGCTCACATATACATATACTTATACATATTCATACATACATACATACATACATACATATATATATATATATATATTTACATGAAGAGACATATATACATGCATGCTTAACATTCGTTCTTACCATATTTCAGTTTAAATTAATAATTTCTTTTGTTATTACAAATAAATGACATTTAATGAAATAAATATTGAATACTTCCATGTCCGTTATAACCACACACAACGTTGCACAGAAGATAAATATATAAATTATCATAAGAAAAATGTTTCACTTTAGGAAGGAAGTTTTTTTATGCAAGTTCAGGAATTTTTAGGGCCCCCAAAATTGGTTTTGGATAGGACCCCAATAGCCCCAACAATAAGGTTTTGGGTCAAAATAGTTTTCCGAATCAATTTTACACTTTTTTTCTGACTCCAAAACAACTCAAGATTTTATTTGAAAATTATAAACTTTCTAGTTATCAAAGTTACTTCAAAGTCACTTTGGTAACTAGAAAAGTTATCAAAAGTTGATAGCTAGAAAAAATATTTAAAACATTTTTCAGAAAATATCATTTCTGGGGTTGTTTAGAAGAAAGAAGTTACTTTAAAGCTTCGATCTAAAATAACCTTTAGTGTGTTTTAGTAGTTACCATTTCAGCTAGAATTAGTAGCAAAAATCCGAATATGAATGAAATCAGTTCACCGAAAGGTCAAATTTATCTGCCTATTTTTTTTAGTAATTAAGAAAAAGTATTGTTTTCGAGATGAATTTTTGATTTAATTTTCCCTGAAATAAATGTTTTGAGTAATATGTGTTGTTTACAAACTACTGGCCTGTGAGTTGTCAGCAATACTCAAAAAAGAAAACTCTCTAAAAGTTCAAATTTCTTATTTCGTTTCCCAGGGAGGGACCGTTACTAGATTATAGAAGCTTAGAATATTTTCCTCGTTCGTATTTCTTGAGAGTTTTTAGAAGTTTAAGACTGCAACTCTTGTCCTAAACTCCTTTTGTGGTCGTTTTGTTGGAATAGCAATATGAATATTCTGGGGCATTGGCTGTAGAGAACCTGGTCCTGCCCCATGGACCAATCACAATAAAAACGCATTGCCTGAACAACATAAATAATAATTAGTTTCTTTCTTACTATATTAAGTTCAAGAATAGCACCTAAACATGTGCAAGCAATATTTTTCTCCCAATAAACATTTTTCAAATAAAAAAAATCAAAGAGATCGCAGGGATAGAGGAGGATTACATATATCTAAGTACAACTTGAGAAAACAAAGGATACAATATGATCAGTTTATGACTAGAATTTAACCAAGATCTCATCGTATCGATAATTCTGCAATGTTGCAATACCTCCACTTAAACTACACACTTTTGGAAAGCCGCATCCAACTAGGAAATTACAGAACTGCAACAAATATTTGTGTCTTTTATTAAATCTGGTTTAATAAGTTCTTCCAATGTTTTTTGAGCATAAAAGTACATATATATATTTTGATCCCCTGTAATCGTTCTTTTGGAAAAAAGAGGTAGTTAATCCTCGAGAAGACGTGTCCGGACCCAGCTACACTATTCGATCAACTTATTATAAAACAATGTTTGAAGATCGACCTGATCGATCTAGGTTATATTAAAACTGGCAACCTTTCACACAAAGAAGCGAATTACAATTTTTTTTGAGAGATAATGACGTTTGGAAGAATAATTGGCAAAACATTAGTCTAAGTAATCATCGAAGTCAATTATACAAACAACTTATAAATAGGATTTATTATCTTTGATTTCAAAAGTGAGCATTGTTTCCATCATTAAGAACCCAACAAATTTAAAGCAGTACTATCAAATGAGAAAAACAGGCACTTCAAGAGACCATTAGGTAGCGCTAAGGATTTCTAACGAGTTTTTAGAGAAAAAAGAGAGATAGTCCCATAAAAGTGCCAGATTTATCTAGAATAATCTAACAAGAACATCAGAAAGGAAACACTCCAGTCAGTCCAGTTAATTTGTGGGTTACATGTGAGGAAGATGTGCGTTAACTGGAAGTGATTCGTTCACGATGGGTTTTCCATGAATTCTGAACTTTACAGCCAACAGCTAGATAGAATATACTAAAAGCGCTCAGTAGAAAAAAAATGAGGTATTGGATGGTATTAACTTCTTTTACAACCAACCTTACTAGTTCAGATTAAAGTCCATCCAACTATACTTTGTTTTGGTCTATGACTCTGCGGGATCCAACTGTCAGCAAGAGAGATCTAACAGCTATCAAAAATATGACTCACCCAACCAACAATTACAATGTAACATTTTGAACATTAACACAAAATTCTAAAATTAACATAACCAACTATTTTTGTTTTATAAGAAAACTGTCAACTTTGTAATACTCATTACTTGTGAATTAATTTCATTATTATAAAGGCACATATTAAGTTTAATTACCTCCGAGGTAAGTTTCATTTCCTCGCCAATAATGACAATAATTTTTCCTTTATTGGAATATAGAACTGCCATTTCTGGTCTTTGTATAAATCCAATTTCTGACTTTTTATTTCCTTTTACATTAAGTTCTTCGCTGCTGCAAGGTATATTTACGCTACCTTCTATCCTCAGTTTACTAAATCTGCACACATTTAAGGAATTCAAATATTTATTTTGCGTACTTAAGCCATAAGCTAGAGATCTCAGCTTTTGTTATTAAACCTCTTAATTACCCCTCCCCAAATAAAAAAATAAAATAACTTGAAGGGGATTCTGAGCAAGTTCGCTTGTTAAGTATCGTCTCCAATTTATTTTAGGTTTCTTTAGCTGCATTATATTAAAGATAATCAAGATAGAAAAAGAAGTCCAAAAACAGCTTTTCTCAGCATAAAACATAAAATAAGAGAAAGGGTTCTAAACGTTTCACAGTAAACTTTCTCTTACTGCAGGTATTTGGAACTACCAAACAGATATATTTATATTTGTTTAATTTTTTTAAATATTTGTATTTTTTAAATTTAAGGAGCGTCAAAATCTTGAATTTTTTTAAATGCACTGCTGGTCTCCAGACAGTGTTTTCTCGTAAGAGACCACAATTTCCATTACTGGACAGTGAACAGTAAGAAGCTCCTAGGAAGAGAAGACCTAAAGGTCCTTTCTAGCCAAGTTTCTTGAGATGCCATGCCAAAATTTCTTGCCAGTAATTTTGTAAGTGAATGGTAATTAAGGCTGCCAAATTTCAGTTTTCTGAAATTATTTTTTCAAAATAATGGTAACCGCTCTAAACGCTGACAAAAACAAGCTAGTTTGATGTTCATGTTCATGCTTGTACACACACAGCACGCTCCGTTCCAAACGCTCGTTCTCAGGATACCTGTATACAGTGTAATGGGTATAAAAGCTCAACTCCCCGCTCCGCTGTACTCAGGCCTGAGCCTAAGTTAGATTTGACTCCCACTCTACTAGTGCTCCACCCTGAACTTTTAAGCACCCTCTAAATGGCGTTAGTGTATTGCAAAATCAAAGAGGACCAACCATCGTCTTGAAAACATTTTCTGGAAATATTATATTGTAGGTAAGATATTTTACATGCCTTACACCTTTCTAGCAGACTTTAAGTGTTCACGCAGTCTGTTATAAAAACGGCAAAAACGGTGTTCTTGTATTATTTGGAGAACTGAATTAATTGCGATTAATGAGTCATCGAAAAGAAAGCCTTCTTGTAATCGAACAATCTTATGACATACGGTTGTACTTATTGCAGTAGAAATTTAAAGGATACGCAATTTGTTCTCTAATGTCAACCACGAGTATTTTGGATCTTAACAGTGGTTTTACTATAAGATCATGCAATTCAGAGGCACTAATTCGAGGACTGAATTCACTTTGAAGTTCTGCAATTGAAATTGGCAACAAATCCTATAATACAAAACAGGTATGTTCAATTCAATTTCTATTTAATTTATTTAAATATAGGAACTTTTAAGTAATCTAATCAACTCCATATTTACCAGTGAGTTCTTGCGAGGACCTTGCAGCTGGTGTTGTCTGTAAGTGACGCTACTCGGAGTACTTTGGTAGTACAAAATTGAATCCATCACACACTTTTCTATATTTATCTCTGGAGCAAATTATAACAATTTTATTTAAAACATATATCCATTTTGTGTGTTTGTTAAGAATAATATAAACTAAACTGAACATAAGACCAGTATATATCGTCTGATTTAAGAAATGATTTTTTAAAACCAATTTTTCTCAACTAAAATTATTAATTTTTATTTTTTTAATTTCTTATATTGCAATCCCTTGGGTGAGAAAAATTTTTTTTTAGCAAGCTAATCATCTGAAAATGTGTGAACTAATATATCAAAACCGATAAATCGTAGGGAAGCTCAAACTCGAAACAGTAGACTACGAATTTACTATATGGGTTTTTCTCTTTTACTCATTTTTTCAAAAATAACATCAAAATTTCTTTCAACTACGATTACTAGGGAAGGGATTAGCTATGCGGTTAGCGTAATAAACATTTTTTGCACAAATTAAAGAAGTCCTGGAGATCCTAAGAGTTCAAATAAGGTCTGATTGCCGCACAATTTCAGGTACGGAAGAAAAATGTAGACTTTGACTGACACCTGAAGCCTCCTCTGGGCAATAATGTCCAGGGTTCTTTCGTTTCACAAAATGCTATCTATCTCCAGCTAATGAAAGATGACACTTTAATCTCACTTAGCAAAACTCGAACCACTTCTTTCTGCCAAATATTATCAAAATTGGACGAAGGTTATTGTTTATTAAGAGGGGGGCCTTACTTAAGTGGGGTAGACTCCGTTTCTAATGGTAGACGTCGAGATCCACAAAATCTGTATCAATATAAAATGTCGAATCGAATGACAATTCATTGACGTAAAACGGTTCACGCGTCGATAATTTGAACGATTGCAGTGCTTCCTCTTAGTAGGTGTAAGAGCACATGGCACTTTAAAGTCACGTAGGGAAGCTTTAACAACTTCTTTGTGCTAAATTTTATCAAAATCGGACTGACCGTTATAGAAATATTAGTAATAATTGTTTTAAAGAGGGCCGTACTGGCGTGGGGCAAGCCCCCCTCCTTAAGAGGCACAACTTGTACAAAATTTCGATTCGAATGACACTTCATTCATGAAAATCGGTTCACGCATCGATAATTTGAAACAATTGCCATACTTCCCCTTAATAGATGTAAGAACAGAACGTTGCTTTAATGTTACGTAAGGGGGCCCAATCCCTTTCAACCTGCCAAATTTTTTCAAAATCGGGCTCAGATTTACAGAGTTATTAGTAATAATAATTTTGGAGGGGGCCTCACATACATAGGGCTAACTCCTCTCCCATTCGATGGACAGGATCGAGACCCCCAAAAGGCATATCTATATAAAATTCCCAATCGAATGACACCTCATTCATGAAAATCGGTTCGCGGGTTTAGGCGCTAAGTTGTTTACAAAAAAGGTAACAACAAGACCAATTTTTGAAAATGCCGTTTATGCTCATTTTCAGCATCTTTTTTCTCAAAATCTATTAGATCTGAGCTGTTGAAAAACAAAACGGTTATAAACGAGGATTTGCGCTATAACTTGAAGAAAGTTTGAGAATTTTATCTTTTATAGAAAAAAAAAAAAAATTGTCAAAGACAACGTTGAGCTTCTTCGTGCACTTTTTGACGATCAACCCTTATACAACAGTCCTACCGGATAGTTTTAATAAAACTTAAATAAATAAATAAAATACAACTAACCTGGTAGATCAGAAAATAGTAATATACACTCATTGAACCCTGAATTTAACAGGACATTTCTGAGTTGCTGGAGCATTGACACGCCAATGTAAAGTGGATATGAAGCATCGCCTAGTATTAAGGAATCCCACAAATGCAGTATCTTGTGTATAGGAAAAACATCTGAAAATAATAGCAACAAAATGACATAAAAAGACTGCAGTCGACAGAATACTATTCATGAACAATGAAAATATTAATTATGTAAAGATGAATAGAAGGCACAGAATATTACCACCTCTATCCTTGCTCAATTGCTCAACATCTAGGCATCTAGACAAAATAAGCGCCAGGATTTTATTGCATAATGCCAGAAAAGAGTGTTATTCTTTAACTATTCGAACTGTTCGGAATCAGTTAAGTAGAACCACAACACGTCTTTGGTATTGGAATATCAACAGGGTTCATATTGAGAGAACTTGCTCCTAACCATTTCAGTACGAAAACACCGCCTACAAGCTCCAAGTATTGTGCGACGACACGAGTGAAATAAAGTTTAGCATCATCACGAAAGAGCACACTATTATCTCCATTAAATGAAGCAAATAAGATTCATAGCGTCTAGAAGAACTTCAACTTACTATGTGCAATCAAAGATTGCGTTTTGCATGAAATAAGAGCAGCAGATATCTTACAGATAACTTGCTTTATTAAAGCTAGGTGGCTATAATGAAGAGTAATGAAGGGTCTGCTAATTGGATAGCACAGGCTCAAAAGATATGAGTCTGCTGCATCTGACAATGTTGCTCATCACAGGGTTTGCTAGACTGAGGAAAAGACACTGTCCTACGTGCTTTGTTCTTGCGAGGGTGTCAAGTCGGCTTCCACGAAATGGGCGTTGAAACGCCTACAGAGTCGAGCTGTAAGGAAGTGCCCTCTCTAAAAACTCGCTTGTGAGCATTAAGTTTGCGTACCCTGGGCCATTGGTTAACTTCGGTTAATCAGGATGTGTTACAATATTAGAACCTTGTGGGTCTCTGGTTCTGTTGACCGTCTCACTCGTTCCCTCCCTCTAAATAATCCATTGTTACATTCTATTCTACTCGTCTGAGAAAGTAAAACCAGTATACACATACTAGAAAATTTACAGTTAACATTACGTGAGAACATGGTGAGAAACCAGGGAATAGCAAACAGTTCTGGAGAGAAGCCAATATAGTGGAGATGACTGGCCAGGATCGGGTCATGGAAAGCTAAAAGTTGTCTCAGTTTGGCCAAATACTCCTTAATTACTGCTGAATTGTCCTGAAGGAAGAAATTATGCAGATACTTGGAAATGAAGTTGGTAAGAGAAGCATAGCCTCGGGCTGAAAATAAAAGTTTGATAGATTTGAATTAATAAACTATTTTATCACTACTAATTTTATTTTTGGCAAAAGCAGTGAACATTTTAGTTACCTTCATCATCAAAATTCAGAAAGAGAAAAGGTGCCGCCAACGAATCTAAACCTTGCCAGTAAACGTAGTGCGGATGGTTCTTCACCCAAGCTTTTAAAATCCTCTTAAACTTCAAGTGACCAACGCTCGAGGACAGCAGCTCATTGTATTGGTGACAACGTGGAATATCGACCTCTATCTAACAAATAAGTGAGCTGTGTTCATCAGTTGGATTACACCAGGTCCAGGATCGGATTTATGACTTTTTTTTTCTTTTCTTTCTTTTTGGAGGGATAAAAAAAGTAAAAAAATAAATTAAAGTAAAGGACTGACTTGTCTATCTGTAGGTAAAGGAGATTCTTTGTCTATCAGCCTGTACTGAGTCTGATAATCTGGACTGATATGTAGCAGCTCGGACCAAACCTGAGCTCGTACAAACGGTGCAATGTCTTGTCTTGCTACCTTCACCAGATGATCCCTACTCAATGGCATCGCCTTAACAAAATAAAATTAAACTTAATAGTTGCAAATAAACAAAAACTTGAGGGTACAATAAGTGCTTATAAAACTATGGAAGAATTGATAATTACTGATGAAGAGTAATTTTGGCACAGAAATAAAGGTACACTTTAACTTAAAATCTAATTCAAGTGACTTTTTCTTACTGCAATTCTAAAAGTTGTAAGACTTCAGTATTAAACATGTTCATAATAAAACTACTTTTGAGGTACGTGTGACGCTTCCTCAAAGAACAATCCTGCACGTTACTTGGATTGTAAGAATTGAAAAAAAAAAAAAAAAAAAAAAAAAAATCTTAGGACAATCGCACAATAGAACACGGCTTTTCTAAGCTCAGAACTGTAGCAAATCTACATTAACTATTAACTTCGTAGGCAACTAAGAAAATTTCTTTACATTACTCTAATAAAACTATTAACCAAAACAACACGTAAACATCTTCCTGAAACAAACTATTTAATTAAACAATTTTAGTATACTACTTTAAATATGTACGGCCACTGTCTTTAATTACCATATAATCTATTTTACAACAAAAAAAAAAAAATCGCTCAACTGATTAAATTATAGGTTTCATTCCCAAATACACCTACGATCTTTATTAGAAACACTTTCCATTAAAATAGGTTTTTAGAGCATTCTCAGGGTATGACTTTCAAGTACCATTCTAAAGTCCCCCGTCAGTAAAAAAAAAAAAGTCACCTAATATTAAATAATTAAAAGCACAGGTAAAATCCAAAATTGTTTTTTGAATTTAAGGATTAACGTTCTCAAATGCGGGAACCAGATTAATGTGTTGGGTTGCTGCTGCAGTTATTTACAGTAATCATAAACTAGCATGTAGCAGAATTACAACTTTCAACAATTGCATTAAGAGAAAGTGTTAATAATATGTTATGCTAAGTATCAAGGGATATTAACATAAGGTACCCGATATTTACATGCAAAATTTCGTTAAAAAGCTGGATTCGAACAAACTGGTATTCAGTGTCTCTTTCCTTGATAACTAGGGGTAGAGTTTGAGTCTCACATGGCTGTGCTGTGGTTAATTGCAATCTGTAACAAACAGTGAGAGTTTTCGAATAAATTACATACCGGCCTACTTACATACTCCGATGAAAAATAAATAAATCAAAATAAGCGAATCACGCTACTTATTTAAGATCGCCATTACGAACTCGCCTTCAGAGAGACTCAGGACGCAAAGGAGAACGAGATAAACGTCTCTCTTGATCTTCTCCAAACCCTTTCGCGCCCATCTGGTGACTGAAGGTAGGATCGGGACTCACCTTAAGTCCCGCTGATGATGCTCAGAACCAAAAGAATACATTATTTTAACTTTCAACAATGCTAAAAGAGAAAATCTTAATTATGTGTTTTGCTAAAAATCGAGGGACCTTAAAATGAGGATTATATTTACATGCAATATTTTGTTGCACAGCAAATCGATGGTGGATAATTCAAGACCTGTCAGAAGTGTTTGAATTCAAACTAGCTTGGTTTAATATTCTTCGGACGGTCCATTTGACATCACCTGAACTCCCTGAAATGCGCGAAGGGGTTAGGATGATCCTATGCAGTTTTTGAAAGCTGTCTCGTATGGTACCAGTACTGTGAGACGATCGAATGTCATCAACTATTCCCCCCTTAACCTATTCCGGACAGATAGCGTTACTGAATCATTTCACTTGGGGTACATTCTAACAAACGCATTACCGTCAACTTTTGTCTTATCCACACACCACCGCTGGGGCATACTTTCCAAGTAAGTAATTGCCTATTTTTTCAGGCGGGCTTTACGTCCAACTATCAATTAGGTGTCTTGGACGGAGGCGACTAGCAAACATACTTTACTGTATATTTCATTTATTAACCATTAAATAAAATCCAAAGCCTAAGGCCGGGAATCGAACCCAGTACCACAATACATATTAGCTTTACAGGTCTCGCCTCTAACCTTGGCGCCTTACTTTCCAGGTGTTGAACTCAATAAAATAGATAAATGAATGAGGCATTTCTTTTCATCAAATGACAACAATTACCAATAATAAGACTTTAGCATGTCCTATTTAACTGGTTCTCAGCTTAAATTTAAAAACTACTCAGAGTTTATACCTCATTTCTGCCTCCAATCCCAATAACATAGCAAAAACCAAATTTAAAAGTTTATCGACATAGTGGTAGTTGGGCTAGGGTATATGTAAAACAAAACAAGAAACTTGTTGAACATTACTATACCGAAATTTCAAACATCCAACGTGTTCTGTTTTTATTTTAATTTATTTTTTTTGGAATGTCTTTCGAATATCAAGCAAACGGATATCTTGGACTTAGCATGCAGACCTGGTTGAATTATGTTTCAACTTTCGTAGCCTGTGCAGTATGTGAGTCGCATCCAGATGTACTACTGTTAACGAAGGCATTATATTAGAATCGGCGGCCACTCCAAGTGTTCTTCCTTCCAACAGTACAACATTAGGTAAATTAAGAATTGGTAGACGGCTTCTCATCAGTCCGTCCTTCTTCAACTCTGAGATTACATCGCCGCCAGCAAGCTGCCAGTAGTGATATAATTCTAGAATACTCTGCTGATCCAATCTTTGTTCACACATTTGGCGATTGTCTATTCTGTAAAAACCAGAGCTTTATTAACAACACATGCTAATTTTTGAACAAATAAGATACTGGCTGTTCAATTAGCCTTAGCAGTCTTAGAAAAAGATAGCTTCTGACAAAAGGCTTGGAGGCACAAGTATTTCTTCTTCGAAGAACCAAAACCTAATTTTTACAAGCTTACGCAGTGACAGTGCCATTTCTTTTTATTCCCGGCAAAAACATTGCCTCTTTAAGCTGCAATAATCCGTAAGGAACCTGCGGTTATCATAGTGGCCGCACGGGCGGGTTATTCTGCAATAAACTCAAGACAAGTAATGAACTTTTTTTATTTCGACTGGCCTTGGAGTATTATGCCATAAAAAAGTTTAATCTAACGAAGTTTCCAAAGAACCTACTTACTCTCGCCAACCAAACTTCCACCTTAGAGTACTGAATTTCTCGTCGAAAAAAATATATAATATAGAAATTTGTTTGGCTACAAATTCCAGATATTCAGATTAATATCCCAGATCCTATTTTCTCTGCCGACCTGAAGTCGTCAGAGTCTCGAGAAATTGGCGGTCCACGATTCCTAGACACTTGTGCGACATAAGGACTTTGAAGCGCTAGCTTCGACTAGCTAAGCATTGTTCAACACTTTACTTGTTTATAATATCGATTCTTGAGACCAAATCTAGGCTGAACTTTGACACGTGTATTGAGTGAAGTAAAGACGAACATGAAAATACTTCTCAAAATGGGAGCAAGACTCTTAAACCTTTTATAAAATCCATTTCTAACAATATCAGCGACTTTTATAGTCTGATCTCATCCTAAAACCAATCGAAAATGAAGCAGATAGTCACGAAAAAAGATTGTTGAAGCACTGCGCACCCAACCAACATGTAAATGAAAACAAATGAACTTACTTAGATTGTGCGACTTCTTGCCTAATTAAATAAAAAATATCATCCTTCAAAAGATCTTTCGCCAATGGTCGGTTGCGAGGGTCAACTTGTAATGCTTTATCAACAAAATTTACTATATCCTGCGGAAGTTTCTAAAAATGTCACAAATCAAATAGAAGTTACATTGCTTTTCATTGAGCAATGAACAGATTTAAATTAAAAATTTCAATTATTTACCGAAAAAATGTCTTCTCTAGAGGCATCCTTAGCCATCTCTCGGAAAAAACTACCAGGTTTCTTAATAAGTTCAAAAATCTTTCTAATGGTATCTTCTTGAGATAAATCCTTCCATAGATTACAATCCAGTAATAGTTCAGTAAGAATAATACCTAGTGACCAAATGTCTGCTTTGCAGGAACTTACATGATGCGGACCCATGTAAAGGACCAAAGGGCAAGTGTACTTAAGGCATCTGCAAAAATGAGTACAATTTTAAATCAGATTATGATTGAAATAATTTTTTAGTTTAAACGTGACTTGTAGTTTTTTCTTCTTGCGCATCTACCCGCCAAAAAAAGTCTAAAATAGAGCCAGTTAAGTGTTTTTAATCTTCTGCTAAGTTGGCATACAATGAAAGCAAATAATGAGCAAAGAAAGATTTTACAATCCTTGCATTGATAAATAAATTTTTTCTGACCCTATAGGGAAAGGAACATCAGCTCCGTTATCGGTCATATAATACAGTCCAAAGTTGAACAGTCTCCAAGAATTGTGATCTTTACAAATATTTTCTTTAGCTAGAAATCTATGCACAACACCATTTCTATGGATGTAGTCCAATCCTTGAAGCACATGTCTGGCCATAGATAACACTTCAAGCCAGCTCTTAAATCTGTAATTGCTAAGAGACGTTCCAACTTTCTCCGTTACAATCACAGTCCTTTCTAAAACCAATTTCATTGATTTAAAATTCATTGACAAAACATAACATTCAACATAAAATAAAAATAAATTACCATGTTTCCCTCTAAGAATATCAACATAAAGACAAATATTTGGATGATAGAGGGTCTTCAAAAACTGTGATCTTCCCAGAATTCTGATTGAATTCGGTGTCAGAGGCAATCCATTACTTCCACAATGTTCATGGGACCTTTGTTTAGCGACAAAAGTCATACCACAGAAGTAGTATTCAAATTTGTCCTTATCCATACTGAAAAGTACTTTTTGTATAAACAAAAAAAAATCAATTCCTAAATAATCACATTGAAAGTGTAATTGAAAAAAGCCTTTTTAAAGTACTTTCAATGTAGTCAGTTAGCAAAATGGTTTGCGCTACTGTTAACCTCACAGCGAAATAGTAACGACTGTCGTGTAGTGATGGGCTATTAGAGCGGACTCGTTCCACTGGAACGAATCCGATGGTGGAACGAGTTGATTCAAATCCCTATTTTAAAAAAAAGTGATTCCGCCCCGCCCCAAAAAATTGAGGCAAATTAAAATGAAAATAATTAATACTGTAGTCGTTTACACTAAAATAAAACTGACTTAAGGCTACTATGTAGAAGTTCACTGACACATTCCAACTTGTAAGAGGAATCCACACCAAAATACAAAACCTGGCGAGCTTAAATACTGATGCTTGAAGAATAAAATAAGTTCGAAGGTTTTTTTAGAATATCAATTCTAAAATAATATTCATTTTATTATTTTGTTAATTTCTAAACAAAAGTAGGGGTCGATCTAGGACAGGGAGTCGAAGGAAAAATAATTTCGTACCCAATATAGCGAACCTTGCAAAGAAACACCAGGCACACCCATCTCATTAATTAAAAAGCAATGCTGTAGTTACTTTACTTATTATTTAATATTTTATTTTACATATAGAAAATACTGTGTGCCAAATCTTTAACTTAGCGGCTGGACGCTCTTTCTTTTATCTTCATTGGCGAAAGTTAAATCGTGTACATGTCATGACGACGATCAAAGTAATACTGAGCTAAAAAATAGTATTACCTAACTGGATTACTTACTGCTGTATCCCTCCCACTCTATCACCTACTTCACAAACATTCGTCGATTGGAAATGGGTTGTAGTTTAATATTCGTTTCATTTGAAAACAAAAAACATTATAACGCTTTCTCAAGATGTTTTTAATTTTTAAAAATTTGTTTTTGTCCATTACTCTTATAATATACGAAGAATTTCGAATAAAATATAATATACAAACACAGAATGATCTTGAGTGCAGGTGGAGTCAGTCGTCGTTGTCATGGTGATGGAACCGTTTAACGACTCCGGCCCAACAACAGCAATTTCATTGGTTAAATCCACTGGAATTGGTGGAGTCAAATCCGGAGTGATTTAAATCCTTTTGAAACCGGACTCGTTCCATTTTTTCGTTCACTGAATCTAGCCAATAGAAAATGCTGGAGCTGGAACCGGAGTCGTTAAACGGTTCCATCACCATGACAACGACGACTGACTCCACCTGCATTCTAGATCATTTGTGTTTGTGCATTATATTTTATTTGAAATTCTTCGTATTTTACAAGAGTAATGGACAAAAACAAATTTTTAAAACTTAAAAACATCTTGAGAAAGCGTTATAATGTTTTTTGTTTTCAAATGAAACAAATATTTAACTAAAACCTACTTCCAATCGACGAATGTTTGTGAAATAGGTGATAGAGTGGGAGGGATACAGCAGTAAGTAAACCAGTTAGGTAATACTATTTTTTAGCTCAGTATTACTTTGATCGTCGTCATGACATGTACACGATTTAACTTTCGCCAATGAAGATAAGAGAAAGAGCGTCCAGCCGCTAAGTTAAAGATTTGGCACACAGCTTTTTCTTTTTGTAAAATAATAAGCTATTTTAAAAGCTTGATATTAATTCATAGTAAATAAATATTTCTTTCTTTATGAGTAATTATCATTTTGTTTGAAGGGTTATAATTTTTTTTTATGGGAATAATTTCCTACCCATTTGCGTTTTTCTTCTTGAATCAAGTTAACTCCGGTGGTCAAGCTAGATAACGACAAAACTGCAGTTGCTTTAATTTTTATATTTGACTAGCCTATTTTTGTTAATATTTGGTTACGTTGTTAATTTTATATTTATCAGATCAATTGGAAATTAGGGAACTACTTAATGTGTGTTAAAGAAATATAGTTTTGTTATTAACTGGAAAAGCTAACTTTTAATGATTTATTTAATTACAATGCGTGACATTTGTACTAATGCATAGGGTAAGTACAGACTGGAATCAGTGAACGAGTTGTTGGAATCGATTCCAACCCTGGAACCGATTCAAATCCAACGACTCCAAACGCGGACTCGTTCTGCCCATCACTACTGTCGTGTGTCGTATTCAACATGAATTATCCTATGCAGTAGCAGATAAGAGTTTGAAATAATCGATGTTTAAACATCGACTTAAGTCGTTAGTCTAAATTGCTATGATGCTACCATATTATTCATTTATAGAATAAATTCAAGAATTTTCGTAACTATTTTGCGACATGAACTTTTTTGGATACGACATACAAGAGATCTCATACCGCTGCAGCCTTGCAAACTAAGTTTAATGTATTGTTTACTCACAGAAGAAATACGTTGAACAGTAAATATTCTGGATTTATAGTGACGAAGATTCGATCAATAACCGTCCTAGAAACGTTCTATCTTACTCCGATACTATCTCAGTTCTTCAAACAACTATTCCCCTGCCAAAAACAAAATATTCAACATGAAAATTACCAACCATGTTCCCTTTAAAGCATATTAACGTAATTACAAAACCTTGGATGATAGAGATACTTCAAAAAGGTTGATTTCTCGTTATTATGATAATTTGGTTTTCGACCGTTGCTAATATATTATTTTTGTTGCTACGGCCAACAAGTTGTATAGACAAATTTCTTTTTTTATGCCGACGTTTCAGCAAATTTATTTCCTTCTTCAGGGTCTGTACAAAGAAATAATACGACATTAATATAAATACAAACTGAGTAAATAAACAATAAAATAATAATAATAAATAAGGGCGCTAATGACCAAGAAGTCGATGCGCCAAAAAAAATAATTATAATAATAATAATAAATAAAAATAGAAAAAAAAGTGGAAAATTTAAAATGTATAGAAATAATTCTAAAAAAAAGGCAATTTTAAAGAATATTTGAAATTGACTTACATTATAAATATGAAAAGTAATACATTTGTTTAGCTACATCATCATTCCATTAAATTTGGTGTCAATTGCAGTCCGTTGCTTCCGCAAAGTTCGTTGGTTTGTTGTTAAGTGCGAAAGTCACACCAAAAAAGTTTTGAATCCACAACATAAATTTTTCTTGAAAATTTATATATATATCTTTCTTCTAGGTGTTATTGTGAAGTTTTTAAAAAAGATTTTAAAAACTAAAACATGTAATTTTAATACCAATTGCGACTAAACTAAATTTTTACTTGAAAAGACGGCCTGAACGAAATCTTTCTAGTATCATGTGACCCTATCAAAATATTTTAAACAGACTGGTGTTAAAAAAAAAACCTTTCTCCACTACTTCATTAATTTCGGAATAGGTGTTTATAGCGTATTAAACCAGTGTTAGAAGGGCTAAAGACCTTGGCCGAAGCTTAAGTTCCCATTGGCCACAATTTCTAGACTCAACTCGGCCTTTTGTTATATACATATGTATTTTTAAACAGTTGAGTGTAAATGAGGTAGCTACGTAACATAAAACTTAAACAGTTGCAGTGTGTGTAAGCAGTAAAAGGCGCTTAGTTTTTTGAAAGCCTAGTCTGTAATCTTTGTACACTGGTGATGGTCAAAGACTTTATTTGAAACATTTTCAAGAAAAATTCATTCTAGTACACTTCAGGGAGAAGGAAATGCTTTCTTCCAAATCCCTCTAAATATGGCTAATAATGAAGTAGATTATATAGTAGGGGGTTAAAGCCTCTAATAACGATTTTCTTTAAACTTGGCATTTAGATGGAAATTCAAATACTTTTTCAGGAAAAATTCGTTTTTAGCATTTTGAGGTTAAATGTTGCTATTATTAGCATGGAGAATTGTACGTGAAAGTCTTGCGAAGGTTTCGTACAAACCAGCTTCTTGTTTCTTTTACCGCACACAGCCGTAAACTGAAAGTTATAACCCAGAACTAGTGTTATATAAATTTGAAGTTTGTACAAACAAGAGTGAAAACGTTGAGCGCGGCGAGAAGTGGGGAATTTAGCAGTGGGACTGCTCGATTCTCGCGAGTGTTAGTTAGTCTGCGCACTTGGTACCAGTTTCCTTACCAATATATTTTTTTTAATTTATTAAATGATCCGTTTTCAGTTTGTATTTGGAGACTGCATTTTACAATAATCTAGGGAGATCTGTTTCTTCAAAATGTTTGGCGGAACCACGCTATTGCAAGCTACTTAAATCAGGTTAACATTTTTATTTATTAATACATTTTTAGCAATATAAATACTTAGATAATTAGTTAATTAACGAATTACAATTATAACTTAGTTTTAATTTTTATTTTCTCCTAATAAGAGGAAGTATTAAGAGCTCGTCAAAAAAAAAAATATATATATGTTTCGTGATGCCCTGTAATGTAAGAAAATGTTTTTAGCGTTGAGCTGTTTCTCAAAACACAAAATTTCAGAAAGCTTAAAATTGGTTTTGTTCTGTTATTTGTCACTTCTGATGGTTTGGTTTTAATTGGGAATTTAATCAACCGGAAGTGCGACCTTATTGAAGCGGTTTTTTTTAAGGTTTAAGGCGCGTCAACATTTATTTTATTTGTTAAATAAAAACGGATTAATAATCCATTTACAGAAACAACAATAATTATATAATAATAACATAAATAATACAAATAGTTCTGTTTATAATTTAGGTTTATAATAACTGAGGTTATTGGCGCCCGGAGCTTTTTTCATTCACTGCTGGCCTCCGGACAGTGAGCTATAAGGAGCCCCTAAGAAGAGAAAATTAAAAGGCCAGCAATTGAATTCGAACCCGGGATCTCCGAGTGGGATTCTAATACGCTAACCGCATAGCTAATTGTTTCCCTCTTGAAGTAGTATTGCTTTCTTTCATTTTTTTTTTTTTTTTTTTTTCCAGTTCATATACTATTTACTCACATTTTGTATGTGTGTTAGAAACTTTTGATTTTTAGGAGGAGACCTCTCTCCAAGAACCCTCATTCTTAAAGTCTGTTACGTTATGTTTCCTCCAAAATGATCCTTTAGAACGACTAATTGTTCCACTGCCTACATAATGTCAGATAACGTTAAAAGCAAGATTCATGAAAATCAGTTAAGCGGCAGTATGACTCCTCAACAAAATAGATTTTCAAGATTTATTTATTTCTAAAAGCTTGTAGCACCTGTTTTCTTTATACTAGATGCACTATTTTTACGCTTGTACTCCAATCATGATATCTAAAACTGTTTTTCAGAAAACCAATTTTAAGAAAAGTCAGTACCCTGAACAATCTAAGTCGTTATACTACAATAACGTTACTCTTAATTTGTTCTTACGAAAGAATCTTCTATATTTTTGAAGCAGAAAATGTTCAATCAAAGGACAAGAAAGTATTCTATCCTACCTTTTGCCTTGTATTAACGAGAATCAATTTTCCAGCGTTTAAATCAAAGGGTACTCTCGTGACTAAATTTCCAAATTTGAACCAAATAGGGTGACTACAAGTGTCATTGTCTTGGATTTTTTCTACCTTCTTATACTCCACTTGTGAGAGAAAGTGTGGGAAACGTGGAGATTTTCCATTTTGAGATTTCCGTTTTGTGATCCCCGAGGATGTGTGAGTGAGTGTGTGAATTTGTATGTATCCATCTCCAAGTTCTAATTTGATATTTTGCTTAAGTGTTGGCGAAATAAGGTATTATCCAAATTGGCCTACCGGAAGTATCATTCTCTCTTTTAGTTTTTGGTGATTTTATCAAAAACGGTACACTGATGTTTACACGTCTTCACTAAATAATTTTATGAGAAAAAATGTTTGCATAGGGATTTTGGGTAAGTTGGAATGTCACGATTGTTTCATTCGCTTTTAAAGCCAATAATATTTGATGTTAAAAAAAAATAGTTAGTTGTTAATTGTTGAGAATCGTAACAGAAATTCTAATGAGTATTCACATCAGTCTTTTTAAGTTCGTTGATCACATGGTTGGGTTTGCAATGTTGAATGCTATCAATTGTTTCTTGACTTGTGCAGTTACCCTATGCAACCGCAATTCAGAAGATCTAGAATGGGACTTGAAGGCAAGGTTCCCCCCCCTTGCCGTTTTCGGCTATTTTGTACCTTCATATTGAACCATCAGGTTTATGTAGAGAATGATTTTATAGTGTCGGAACAATGGGCAGAAGCTTTTATTAGTAGAAGTCAAATTTCTCTTCACAAACCTGATGATGCAATGATGAATAAAATCATAGATTTTTTTTTATTTTCTTTCGATATTTGTACGAGAAAGTATTATAATGTTTCAAATAACCAAAATTTATGTATTTAAATTAAATTTATGAGCAACCAGTGGCACCTGACATCGCCTTTGTTTCTAAAAGGGAAAGTTTTCCTTCAAAAAGTAGGGGCACTAGTGTACCCCTTTGATTTAAACGCTGAGTATGGTGTGAAACAAGAATCAAATTTGTTGTGAGTATTCCGAAAAGCAGCTGCCCGAAAGTACGACTTTTCTGAACAAGCTTTTAGCGCGCCTAAAGAAGGACTTTAGGAGTTGAATTCTTGAATCTTCCCTCACAAAAATTCTATGAAAGAAATATAAGTTTCTAATATTATGATGTAAATTGTAACATAGAGAAAATACATTATTCTGGATTTTCCAGCTCTAAAACATCTTAACTCTCCTCTATGTTATAGAAACGTTGCGTTATAGACCGTCCCATGCATTGCGTGTATTTATTCAGTCTGCAGTGGTCCGTCAAGTGGTCAGAATGGCATCCCAGACTTGTCGGAGTATTGCTTGCTGGCAAACTTACACAAGCTTCTTCTTCTTCTTCTACACGTCACGGATTAGGCAACATGCCTGTTCCGTCTTAAATTTTGTTTTTTACCTCTATCTTTTCAATGGTCGTCTTATATAGGTTGTCCTCTAAGCCTGTACTTATTGACCATTAGAGGTACTCTTGTACATAGTTGGCATATGATTAGGATGCTTTCTTCAACTCCTTCTTCCTTCATCTATCTATAAATTCATCAATACTACATATATTCAATTCCTCTCGTATAACATTCAGTATCCTCTCTCTCTTTGTGCAACCCTTAACACTTCTTAGGAATCTCATCTCTGCACTTTGTATATTGCTTTTATCTTAAGCAGTGGCACAGCCATAGTTTTGTAAAATTTTAGTTTTGTTTCAAGTCTCGTTTTATTTTTAAGTGATCTGTTTATTACACCACTGATAGCTTGAAATTTACTTATTTAATTTTGTATATCGTTATCTGGATGAAAGCTAAGTTCACAACCCAAATAATTGAAATACAAGATCTGTAACAGTGGTTTATCATCTATTACTATTTTAGAACGAAGTGGGTGCTTTCCATGGTGGGCCATAACCTTTGTCTAACTGATCTATTTAAATTATACTATCCTCAAGTTGATATAGTTTATACACTGGACACTGTAAATCTTCCTTATTCTTCTGTAATATTATTACATCGTCTGCATAGAGTAAGATGTTTAGATTGCTCTTTCTGTCCAACTGGATATCTGAACTAACTTCTTTTTTCCATTTTTTATCAGGTCATCAACGTAAATATTAAACAGAGTTGGCGATATACGACATCCTTGTCGCACACCTTTATTTATTGCCACCACTTGGGTTCTTGAAGTGCCTGTGTTTATTATGACTTTTGTACCTTCATACATACGTTTAACTGTTTCAATGAATTGGAAGGGATAATTTCTTTCTCCAATTATTAATCACAGCTTTTCTCTGTCAACTGAGTGGAACGCCTTATGAAAGTCTATAAATGCCAAATGAGTTTCTAGATTCATTTCTCGTCTTTTTTCTAAAATTCTCTTAACACTGAAAACATTGTCACTGCAGAAGCAGCCCTTTCTAAATCCAGACTGTTCTTCCTCAAGAAGTACGTCTGCTATTGCTCTCAGCATATTTTTTTTTAATGATTTAAATACGCGTCAGCATCTTAGGTTATTGGCGCCCGGAGCTTTTTTCAGTGCACTGCCGGCCTCCGATTCTCTCGTTCATCATCGGATAGTGAGCTGTAAGAAGCTCCCAGGAGGAGAAAATCTAAGGGCCAGCAGCTGGATTCGAACCAGGGATCTCTGCGTGGGAATCCAATACGCTAAATCGCATAGCTAATCCCTTCCCTCTCTCAGCCTATTGTTAATTATTTGAACTTACTCAAGCTTACGCATCCACGCTTCACTACTACCGAGGCATTTTGGCACCCTTCGAGTGTGCTAAGGGAATCTAATTATGCTGACGTCATGAACGCTGGGTAAGCCAGAATGATCATCTAGACATTTACACACTTTCTTGAATTAACTTCATAGGATTTGATGTGCAGTAGAGCCACCTGGAAGTCTAAGAAAATGACGACCACTGATTATCCTTCCCTTACAATCTCAGCAACACAATTTAATTGCAACTAGCTCTGTTTGAAAAGCCAGTTTTCTAAGGCTTACTGAGATGTCAAACCGAGATTAAGCGCAGTTCATCCTGCCTGCTCATTCTTCGGCTTTGAAAGCTACCGAAAACATTTCAATCATAAGCTTAAAGTTATGAATTATATAATAACTGTAGACTGTTAATGTTAAGTTTATAGCTTCAAGGGATCATCTTGCAAATTTTTTTAGTGAACGTAGTGACGGATACAATCTCATTGAGATAGTGATCCTAAAATGGAAGAGAAGTATATTATTAAAAAAGTAATTAATTTACTTCTTAAACCAATCCCCGCTCCGAAAATGCTGGATGCGCTGTTTTTTTTTAAGCATATTCGTTGCCCATATGATCTGTAAGTTTTATTTAACACATTATTCAAGGAAAATTCATTTTAAGGCAGTTTTTTACTAGAGATAGGCGTTAGGCTTCCCTCTAAAGTGCTATTTTTGTATGATGTACGGTTATAACACCTGCACAGTATTAACGAATTAATTGTTAGAATTGTTGGTTTGAAGAAAGAAGCAAGAAAGAAAGGGCAAATTTTTTAAATGGTTCTTTGAGATATCCAAGATTTTCTTAAGAAATCACACCAGAGGATTTCTTGGAACTTTGTGTACTCACATATGTTTGAAATTTTTTTCGATTAAAATAGGTTTTAGGATGGTTATGGTAGGGGTGTATGGTTTCCCTCTTAAGTACCACTTCTATATATTATTTGGGTTTTACCAACTAAATAATGTTAGTGAGAATTAAATTTGTCTCTAAATTTCAAATGAAAATCGTTTACCATTTCAATAAAATTTGACCCTCACATCTGTGTGAATTATAATAAGCGATAGCCAAGAGAGTTTTTTTCGCTCCAGATGACTTCTTTTTCAGTTGTTTTGCAGTTTTTAAAATTTGTTTATACGTATACATATGTATATAAAACTTGGCAAATTCAAAATAAGAATTCATGTTTGTTTTAAATCTAATTATCAATTGAGATGTGAAACAATTTATTTTATTTATTTTTATTTGAACAGACTAAAGAGTTCAAAAATTCATTTCTTCACTTTCACCTGTGATTCAATGAAGTGCACATGTATACCGTTCAAGGCAAGCCGCTTGGCACACACTACTGCGCACAGTCTTTCAAACCAATTTTAAGTATATTTATTTCTTTCAGACAATTGATTACTTATTTATTCATTACTTTCTCTTATTCCTAGTATGAGAAAGATTGTATTTTTGCCAATTTTCGAAATTGAGTTTTCATTGAAATTGCTGTTCTCTGCCTAAATGTGACCTATATCTCAAGAACAAAAATCAAAGAAAGTTCAAATTTATATATATTGTTCTCATCAGGGAATAAGGTTTTGGACAAAATTTACTAAAAATATTTATTTATTACGCATTTATTTAAAACTTACAGATTAATGTTCCAGTTACAAACCATGTGGCATACTCAGTAATACCCATTACTATTTCCATTTTTTAATTTATTCTCCATTATAGCCATAAGACATGTCAACGTAGGGGTTGATTCTATAAATAATAAAAATAGTAAATATATATACCAGAAACAAAACTTGAGAACACCTTGCGATCCTATTTAAATACAAAAAAAGAAAAAAAAAGAATAATATTAAAGTTAAACTCTTGGTACTATAAGGAACAAATGTTAAATAATTTTCTCACTTTGGAAACCTGAAATGTGTACTTTCTTCATAAGCGAAAAACTATCATTAATCTTAATTATATTTTCAGAATAAAAAAAATTAAGATACATTAAAAGTTGTTGCTGTTTATCAAGTATTTTTTCACATTAATTTCCCTTTGAATTACAAATCTGGACAGATTAAAGTGCCATGAGCTAAGTTAACAAGAAGTTAAATAAATTTATAATAGTGCACATAATTCCGTACTCACTTTATTTGTAATTGTTTCTTTAGAGCCCTAAACAATGTCTGAGATCTAGCATCATTCTATAGAAAAGTGAGTACAGAATATAGATGGATCTGGTGTACGTTATTCCTAATGTTGTAAGAAGGATTACTGAAGAAGATAATTGAATGATTGAGGTCTTTAAATTATGAAGTTGAGGAACTGCAGAGAAACATGAGATATAAACATTTCCTACAAACAAAAAGGTGTGGGTGATGACTGTAAGTAGAAATATCAGTTGTAAGAAAAAAAAAAAAACACCTTAGCAATCATTGCTACACAGATCCATCTATGTGCACTTGATAAGGTGGAGGACAGATGGCACATTACAGATGAGGTTTGACAGAATTGAAAAGGAGATATGCGATGATTTTCTAGTAGACGGTATTAAACAGAATTTATCAATGTTTTTTCAATATCACTATTCGTGCAATATTTAAGAAATGTTATGTAATTCCAGCAGTAAAAAAGTCAAATGATAGAAGCAAACATTTTAAGTCGTCTGCAAACTTAATACCGATGGTCTCTTCAATTCTAGCTTTATATTAATGAAGGAAAGAATTAATAGCGGACCCAAACAGGAACCCTGCCTGCGGTACATCAGATCGGGTAGAGAAGATTCTGGAGTAGACTTTCATTTTTACAATTAGGATTCTACTTGTAACTCTGAAGCCACTTGAGTAATTTACAATGATCTCGTATGTTTGAACATTGACCATAAGAATATTGTAATTTACTTGCAATTTGCGCATAAAACCTAAAAAGTAAGAATCGTTAATCGTGGCTTTTCCGTTTGATTAATTTCGTGGATATTGTCGGGTACTATGATAACACTTAAATTAAATATTGGATTTGACTTGTTGATATTGTCGCTTTTTGAGCTGATAATTTCAAAGAAAGCCGTATAAAAATTAAAATTCATTAGTAAACTTGATTGATAAGGTTGAATTTTCATATTAACCTAATTATTATTTTATTTATTTTTTTAAATAAATTTAATCATTCATATTTGCCAGAAATTAAATTAAAAAGTTCTGATTAGAAAACCAATCTACGAACTATTTATTATTTCATACACTTTAAACCTTAAATATACATAATTAAAACATAGTGAATTGCATTTATTAATACTCAAATAAATTGATAGCGAAATCGTCACCTTAAATGCTGATGTTTCTACGCAGTTTGTGGAAGTGGTTACCATTCTCAGAAATGTTTCTGTCTCAAGGAATAGTCACGAAACTACACATTATTTTATTTATTTATTGCTAGTAAGCTTACATGGGTTTTTAAGCAAGTGAATCAGCGAAAATAATAAGAATACCAAAATAATGGTAATATTATTAATGGCAATATACACTAAATGAACAAGACAAATGACAAAAAAATATATAAAACATATTAAAAGTAAAGACATCTTAAAATAAAAGAACCAAAACAGACCTGCTTGCAAATAAAATATAAAATTCAAAATAATTTACGGATGAGCAGAGAAATCAACAAAAACAAAAAGAAACTATTCTCCCAAAACAAAATTTCTTACTCCAAGCGATTGTTTACAATAGTTATATATTGCATTTACTCGATCTTTAGAATTTATGGTTAATCATTTCTCAAATAAAGTTACTTTTCAAGCAAGAAAGTTGGCCGATAAAAAATTTGAAAGGTAGTCAGCACTCCACATGTATAGGTAGTTTCTTTTCTTCCAAACTATCCAGAAAAGAGGGAGGTTTAGGGAAAGAGCGTTTCTCTTGGCAATTACAATTTAAACTTAGCGATAAATGTTGAAAGCAACTATACATTATTAATTACACAAGAAATCTAAGTAAATCTCAGAGTAAGAGAATGTCGTGTGAGTGTTCACTCCAGATTGGAGAATATTAATGAGTTAGAACCTTGAGAATAATCGTAAGAGGAAGTCGTTGGGTTTTCTAAGAAGATATTCATTTTAGAAGAGTTAGCAATGTTTACAATTTGAAATAGTGAGATAAATAAACGTATGAAACTAAATGTGTGACAAATATATCTATATACATATGTATAATGTATATGGAGCCTATTACTGGTTAGTGTCAATAGATACGATTCACATGTTTTCTTCTTATTTAGACATCACGTGCAATGATTAAGGAAGACAATAACTGAACCTTACTTGGAATATATGATTTCAAAAATTATAAGCTAATTTAGATGCAGCACTGTTATTGGAGTCCACGTGAATATTATAAATATAGAAATACTCGTATGTGCAATGTGTTCAATTTTATTCCCCAACTTAGTTCAAAATAATACATCAAAATCAATAAATATTATCTATGTTTATCAACCAGATTAAAATAGACTGCACCCGCTCTTTATCCTAAAGCATAAAACATGTGTTTTTTTTTGTAAAGCATTCTTTCGTACTGCGAACGTGACAATAAAAAATATTATAGGCTTTTATCGTGAATCTAGGTTGTAAGAATAGGCTGTACATTGTAGCTTTGTCTGCTCAAGATTTACTCACCAATTAAGCTTATTCCTCGAAATATAGGCCACCCCTTTTCATATTATAAGGCGAAAAAGCAATTCTTGTTACTTTTACTACATCACGGGCGTCGCCAGCTTCCAGGCTAGAGGGAGTAACTAAACGTATAGAGCTTAAAAGAAAAAAAAGGCGGAATAAAGAAGAAAGATTTATATATGAGTAAGAAAATAATTGACTCCTTAACAAAAACTTACAGTTTTAAAAGTTAAGTATAAGGGTTGATTAAACGCCAAAAGGTACACAAATCAGCAGTTCCCAACATTTCATTAATACTTCATTGATATAATTTAAGTAATTTTACTGCATTAACTTTTCCTTCACATTTTTTAGAATTTGTTAGATGTCACAGACCCTTATGCTGGCCATTTTCGTCTACAAAATATTTACTCAAGTAGCACACCATTTAACTTAGATTGACTGTAATATCTATTTATCTATAATAATCAAACTATTAATCACAGGTGAAAAAGAAAACGTTATAAAAAATATAAAAAAAATAAGAGGCTAAAAAATTCATAAACTTTTTTTACATCAATGATTTTATGCATTTATTTTTATTTTTAAATAAAAATCATTGGTTTAAGTTCATTCTTCGATTAAAGTAATTGTTATTTTATGTTGTAGTCAAACGTTTGTAATAATAAGTAATAAATAATCTGGCTTTATCGCAAATAATATAGTTTTCTTCAATTACATTCTCAATCTAGGTGTTCTTCCCACAATGTTATATATATGTAATATAAAATAAAGAAAATAAAGATATGCATATTTTTAGGACAGCTAATTATTCCAGTATTTTACCATAAGTAAAATTAGGGGGACTAAATTAAATTACAATTGAGAAATGAGTAAATATTGTTGAATAATCTACTTGTTATTAAATGTATGTTATTTGTGCTCACGAATATTTCGGTAAGACGAATTTAAGACTGAAATATTGTTTTGAATCCTCCGTGATTGAAATTTAAAAAGTGGCCGACTCTAACTTTGTTTTTTTCTACTTTAACATGCATGTATATGTGACTACTCAGAATAATTCATCACTCATTTTATCATAATTATAATAAAAAAATATTATGAATGAACTGGCCAGCATAAGGGTCTGTGACATCTAATAAATTCTAAAAAATGTGAAGGAAAAGTTAATGCAGTAAAATTACTTAAATTATATCAATGAAGTATTAATGAAATGTTGGGAACTGCTGATTTGTGTACCTTTTGGCGTTTAATCAACCCTTATACTTAACTTTTAAAACTGTAAGTTTTTGTTAAGGAGATTTTTGTACCTTTTGGATAGATTTTCCTTTTTGTCTATTTGCAAAGTTACGTCTGCTTTACAGATTTTTTAAAATTTGGAATAAGCTATTCTATCATTATAACCTGATAAGGTGTTAAATCGGAACCGTAACTACCACTGGAGAGATCTTTTTAAAGAATGATTATAGTTGCGGTCCCCAAACCATCCTCAATAACCATTTTTTTGAGAAAGCGTTTTGAATAAAATAGGAAGGTATTTGTACGTAAATAGCAAAATTAAACTGCGATTTCAGTACTTCCTTTTAAGAGGAGCAAGAAAAATAAACTGCGATTACAGTACTTCTCCCTAAAAGGCAAAGATTTTGAATCGAACGACAATTCATTGATGTAAATCGGTTCACTCATTGATAATTTTAACGATTGCAGTACTTCCTCTTAGTAGGTGTAAGAGCATGATGGCACTTCACAGCCACGTAGAGGAGCTTTAACCACTTATTTGAGCTAAATTTTATCAAAATCGGACTAAGCTTTGTAGAAATATTGGTAATAATAGTTTGAAAGGGCCTTATTTGGGTGGGGCGAACTCCCCTCCTTATGAGGCATAGCGTCGAGACTTTTAAAGTACAAATCAGTACAAAATTTCGATTCGAATGACACTTCATTCATGAAAATTGGTTCACGTGTCGATAATTTGAAACGATTGCTATACTTCCCCTTAACAAGTGTAAGAGCAGATCGTCGCTTTATTGTTAGGTAGGGGAGCCCTAACCCTATCATCCTACCAAATTTTATCAAAATCGGGCCAAGATTTACAGAGTAATTAGTAATAATAATTTTGGAGGGGGCCTTACATAAAGGGGGCTAACTCCTCTCCCATTCAATGTACAGGGCCGAGACCCCCAAAAGGCACATCTACATAAAATTCCGAATCGAATGACACCTCATTCATGAAAATCGGTTCACGCGTTTAGGCGCTACGTTGTTTACAAAAAAGGTAACAAGAACAACAACAACAACAAGAAGAAGAAGAAGAAGAACAAGAACAAGAACATTTTTTGAAAAAGCCGTTTTTGCTCATTTTCGGCAACTTTTTTCTCGAAACCTATTAGATCTGGGTGGTTGCAAAAAAATTACAGTTATAAAGGAGGATTTGCCCTATATTATAAAGAAAATTTGGGAATTTTATCTTTTATAGAAAAATAGAAAAAAATTGTCAAAGTTGGGTGTTTTTCAACGTTACACTTTTTCGTGCAGTTTTTGATGGTCAACCCTTATACAACTGTCCTACCGGACAGTTTTAATATAGCGTTTTTTTTCAAAAATACTGTGCATTAAGGGGTTAAAGAAATATTTAAGTATTACTTTGATTGATCTATTAAATTGATGCAAATGTATGTAAAATTAGACTGATTTAAACTCCCAGTCAAAAAAATCGCAACACCTAGAAATTTCGATTTTTTTTTTAGATTTGGAGCCTAGCCCACCTTTTATTTTGCTTCTTGTAATAGGATTAATTTATGAATTTGCTCATGACCTTTGTTACTCACTATTTGTCAACAAACGAAGGATTAAATGTTTATCTCGATTGATTTCACTTCCTCTTTCAGTTTGAATTTACCTTTACTTTGTCCCGTACATCAGTTTCTTTCTCTCTTTCTTTATTCAAGTGATAATGAGTCGTTTAGGCCGTGAAGATTCAGTAAGAGTAATAACTCTTCAGAAAGAAAATCTTTGCGAAACATTGCTAATCGCCTTGGTTTTCATTTCTCTACTGTTTCAAGGGCCATTTAAAGTTACAGAGAGACAGGGAGTCACTCAAGACGACCAAATTCAGGACCTCCAAAAGTTACTGATCCCACTGATGATTGTTTTATTAAATTGCAAGCGCTCAGGAAACGCTGAGTAGTTAAACTATAGAGTTATAGAGTAGACTTTTTCTACAATTCGGTATAGAATTTATAAATATCGGGACAATACAAAGGGAGACATAGAGGTTTGAAATTTGAACGATTTGCGAAACCTCCAAAATTTAACTCTGGTCAATAAAAAGTGTGATATAAAGTTTTGAAATTTGAAGGTAGAAAAAACCATGAATCCGTGCGCTATGAAACCTTTGGAACTTTGAGACCAAAGGAGATAGTAGCGCAAAAATAACTAGTAGGGAAAGTCCTCAACCTCCTTGTATGTAATTATGTAAAAGAAAGTATTATTCCAAAAGAAATATTATTTATCGTATTTTTAGAGGGATTTTTTTCCTTGCTTAATTCGAAAGTTTATCAAAAACCTATGGGAGAAATGTTGAAATAAAAAATTTAAATTACTTATTTTACTGAAATTATTAGGTTTTAAGTATTGGCCAATCACAATGTAGTATGTTTGCAGACTGTGGGCGGGTCATGCCCACGTCTAGGATAATCACGCCCCTTCCAATGAAATTATTCAAGGCTGGTCAAAGCGTATTAACAATGGTGCTTCAATACCTTTTACTTATTTTTCTAAATCTTTTATTATTTTCTCATATTTTAATCACATTTTTGTTATTTTAGCAATAATATTAATCTTACGTAAATATTGAGAAAAAATGCTAACAAATTAGTCCAAAAAAAAACATTCTCAATTTTCAAGAAATTTTTCATTAAGTTAAGATCATTTTCGAATAGTTTTCGCAAATATTCGACACTTTCACTTTACTTTCCCGTGAAATTGGGAAATGATTAAAAGTAGGATTAATTTCGCCGATTAAATTCTGATTAAAATTTAAACAAAAATTAATAAATTAAATTTATGATTGAATTGTATTTCTAATCAGTGCCCATCTCTATTATTAATCAACAAAAGGAAAAAATATATTCCACAGCCCTGAAGATGACTTAGTAGGTAGGTCGAAAGTTTAACAAAAATAAGACTGAAATTAACAATAATTTCTCTTCTCTGAGTAGTTAATTGCTTCTCTTTTAAACTGATTCCTGTTAAACTGGAAAATATCTATTTCATTGGATAAAATAAAAAACCAATTTCAAAAAAAATACATAATACATTCCACTTCTTTTCCTGAGAGAAAATTGATGAAAATACGACGTTTTTACACTTTTTGGGCGAGTGGACATTTGTCTCTAATCTTTAGACTTTTAATTTTTATTCTAGACTTCTTTAGGAGAATTCGTTTTGGAGGCGTTCCGGTGGTGGATGTAGACTTTCCTTTCTTCACTTCAATGTAACGTATGAGTTTATAAACTGTAAAATGCGAGTAACAGATAAATTTGTTTCAAATTTTGAGAATCGCAGTATGAGAAATTCATGGGGAATGTTCTGTCAGTAAAGTCCCATTGAACTGGAGGTCAGGCGAAAGCTTAGTTATAGTACGCAGCATACACACCTACACGAAAAACCTTTTTAAGCTTGTGGTGTTGCGCACAGTAAAATTCCTGATAATATATACACCAGGTAACCTCGAACCACTCTCGCCGGGCAACCATCTTGTTGAAAATACATATCTATCCGACGTTGTAGATGAACATCTTCAAGCGGAACTGGCAAAATGTCTCTGAAAAAAAGTTGGATACCTTTCACCAGTTAAGTTCTCTCTGTAGAATATGGGCCGATTAGTTGATTTCCTATAACTCCACCCAACGTTTGTAGGAAAAACAACCTGAACGTCGAATAACTCTAGCCTGTCTAGATCTTGACTTCGCCACCATAAGTGTTGCTACAAGCAAAGCGTGGGAGTCCAGAGTTTTGGCTTGCCTATCCGTTGGTTGTGCCCAGTTCGTTATATGCTCCACCCACTTTTTTTTTAACGGCGGGAAATTTCGAAAAAATAAAAAACACGTATTTAATCATTTTTAGTCTAGTTTATTTTCAGTGATTGACCCATTTTTTTAAACCCTTGTATCTCGAGATACAGCATCCAACTTTTGTTTTTCAAATGGAACGTTATATTTTTTGTTGCATATTTTTGTAGTATTTGAGCTCCTAAAAAAAACAAAAAAGTTTTTTGGAAATCAGTTAGGTTTTTCAAAAGTTATGGATATTTAAAATATGAAAAACAAATTTCAGTTTACTGTCAAAATTACGTTATTTTTTTTTTTAAAGAATCTATTCAAACTGGGCACAACCAACGGATAGGCAAGCCAAAACTCTGGACTCCCACGCTTTGCTTTTAGCAGCACTTATGGTGGCGAAGTCAAGATCTAGACAGGCTAGAGTTATTCGACGTTCAGGTTGTTTTTCCTACAAACGTTGGGTGGAGTTATAGGAAATCAACTAATCGGCCCATATTCTACAGAGAGAACTTAACTGGTGAAAGGTATCCAACTTTTTTTCAGAGACATTTTGCCAGTTCCGCTTGAAGATGTTCATCTACAACGTCGGATAGATATGTATTTTCAACAAGATGGTTGCCCGGCGAGAGTGGTTCGAGGTTACCTGGACAGAAATTTCCATTAAAAGTGCTTAGGGACTCATTGTCCGATCCAATGGCCACCTCGATCTCCGGACTTAACCCAAATGGACTATATTTTGTGGGGATACCTAAAAAAATAAAGTGTAAAGTATCCTTAATCCCGTGGCTTCAGTCGATGATCTGAAACGTCGAATTACTCTAGCCTGCCTAGATCTTGACTTCACCACCATAAGTGCTGTTACAAGCAAAGCGTGGGAGTCCAGAGTGTTGGCTTGCCTATCCGTTGGTTGTGCCCAGTTTGAATAGATTCTTTAAAAAAAATAACGTAATTTTGACAGTAAACTGAAATTTGTTTTTCATATTTTAAATTACCATAACTTTTGCAAACCTAACCGATTTCAAAAAAAAATTTTTTTGTTGTTTTTAGGAGCTCAAATACTACAAAAACATGCAACAAAAAATATAACGTTCCATTTGAAAAACAAAAGTTGGATGCTGTATCTCGAGATACAGGGGTTTAAAAAAAATGGGTCAATCACTGAAAATAAACTAGACTAAAAATGATTAAATACGTGTTTTTTATTTTTTCGAAATTTCCCGCCGTTAAAAAAAAAAGTGGGTGGAGCATATAACTTTGGCCACCCTGTATGTATATATATAAGTAAATATATATATATTTATTTATTTTATTAAACATATGGAATTGATTCACTTTTAAAAAAGATACAATATATATTTTGCAACATTGTTTTGTCAGTAATAATACTTTAGAGTCAAGTTTCAGAACATGTACCTATTTTATTTTACAGATAATACAGAGCATACTGCGCTTTTTGGTGTTTAAGATTTTTTTTTTTACACAGAATCCACTCATTGATAAAAATTTTCATTTCTCATATAATAACACTTAAAGATTATTGCTTTTAAGGTTCATTAGGTATGGAAAGTGGTTTTTATAAATAGTCTATGAAATAGAAAATCGCAGTAAGTATACAGTACTGTTGTAATACTAGTTAACTTGATCAATATATATTGATAATATTAATAAATTAATATATTATGTATATTCGTATCATTTTAGTTGGAAATATTTATCCAGGAAAATTAATTTTAGGTAAATCTGGGGTAGGTGACGTTAGAACCCACTGTAGAGGCACATTTCAGAATATTTTGCGTATTTTCACGTTCAAACAAAAATAAAATTTCGGACAAAAAAGGCCGAATTCGAACTAAGTAGGATTACTGCAAATTTTTTTTCAAGTTTTTAGCGATTCCCTCCAAAGGTAGCTGTAACAAGTTTCTTTAACTTAGCTTTCTTTCTTTCTTCTTTCTTTAACTTGATACTAAACAATTTATAGGTCTATTACTTTTATTTAAATTCTTTGTTTCAGGCCGAGAGATGTAGGAACTGACAGCACACGCTTCTCTCTAAGTTTTTATTAAAGTGAATCTATATCATTTTGAAGCCCAGTATCAATTAGTATTATTTGAAACTTTACTTGGAGAGAAAGAAAAGTCGTTCCATACCAGTTTCAAGAATTTGATATGATATAATAGATTAATATGAATTTGATATAATTTACTGCTTATTTACTGAAAGCAGTAAATTTTGAATGCTTGAAAAATATCGAGTGGAACATCCTATTGATACATTTTGCTGTATTGCGCACTTTTCAAGACAAAATGGAAGATACAAATTCAATTTGTCAATCTGTAAGTAGATTGAAAGATTGTAATCAAAGTCTATCTCTTGTACAAATAAGTTCACAATATATGAATATGTGCACTTGTATTGTTTAGCAATGAAGTCAAGAACGTTTGAATGCAATGGGGTGCCTGCATAGTCGACTCTCATCTCTGCCTCAAGGTAAGTCATATTACTTTTTTTTTATCATGGTCACTCAGGAGGTTTTGAGTGCTTCAAAGTTAATTCCTTGTCATACATTTTTAACTGAATTATTCAAAGGTATTTAAACAAAAAAACATGTTATCAGTAGGATTTACTAAAGTTTGGAAAAAAAATGCCGTTTTTCATTGGATTTTTGTTTTATACATAACAAAAAATGTATTTACGAAACATTACCAATATATTATACTAGTTATCTTCCGGTGAGCTTTAGTTACAGTATTAATACTATTTCAAGATGTAGCAGCGAAGAATTGCGTTTTGACACTGTAGCTATGAGTTTCTTTAATTTGTTAAATAGATAGACCCAAAATAATATGAGCCACTAAACGGAACAAATGTAAATGCTTGGTTCCATCATGTTGTTGCTGCATCAATTTAGATTTACGGGATCGATAGTTACCCTTTTAGAAAGCACTCGTTTTTTGTTCTCTAAAGCCGGGTATTTCTGTGCCAGAGCTGCATGCAAACGATTCGGTTGTATATTGTGAAGATGGAAATCAATGGTTTACCATCTGGGGTAGACTCAATGGATAACTCTCTCGAACTTCTAAAAATCACCACTTTTTCTCTAACTCCACGTTTTTCAAAGGGCTGAGCTGAACCACTGCAGTGTGTAAAATGCCAGAAGATCTTCTGTTATCATGCTCAACAATTTAATAAAACCATCATCCGAGAGATTACTAACGAGCAACTTTTGGTAAGATACAAAACGATGCTAAACTTGTGCTGTCTTCAGCTTTGAAGAAACTGCCTAGTATTTTTCTTTACTGATGTGATGATGCCGGTTAGTTGTAGAGTTGTTTCGCTGAAATCAGATTATAGTTAATTTGTGCTTTTGCTTGGTACTTTTCACATTAGGTCTACCTCTACCTGATTCTTTTCTTTCCAACTGCAGCACTTTTTTTCCTTCTATTTAACAAATTTTGCTGGTTGTTTAGCTGCTAAACATAATCTCTTAGGACCATAAAAATGTTTAATTCTACAATCATATTTAACAAATGAAAGATGAACAATAATATATTTTTTTAACATAACTCATTATCAGTGGTAAAGGATTGACAGTATCACCTAAGTTTGAGCACAAAATCCTGAGGTCAATAAATATAATGAAACTTTAAAAAAAAACGATAAATTTATATATTTATGTACGTTATATATTTACGTTATCATATTTATTTGTTGCCAATAGGCAATAGTAAATAAAGTTATAAAATTAAATGATTAAAGTTAAAGTAATAAAGAAAGTTAAATTCATTATATTAGATATGATTTAAAAACTAATCCCGACTGGACTGTCAAAAATAAAAATCTCTATTTCCGTAATGAGCAACATTGGTCCTCCCTTTGTCATGAGCAGCAATACCAGTATAAACAATCAAATATTTTTTTTTTTTTTTATTGCTCATAAAATATAATTTTTTAGCAAGAGTTGAGTAGTACATTATAAAACATATACATAATACAATAACATCATACTTCAAAAACAAATTTTTACAAAATGTCAAGTTTAACCAAATTCAAAAACAAAAGAAAAAGAAACATTTACCCTTAAGAATAAAAAATAAGAACCAAAAAGTAATGAAATAAAATTAACAAGCTGTCACACTTTCAGCATGTATTAAAAATATAAATAAATAGAGATATGCCTCTAGGGAAGATTTAACACAACATTTCTTAATTTGAGGGCCTTAGAAATATAATAGAAAATTTTATTGATTTTTGAAACTGACTCTGGTACCAACAAGTTACAAAATATTAAATTCACATCCAAGACGCCACTAACATATTCGGAAATATGGAGCTTACGGAAATTATCAAATAATTTACATTCTAAAACAAAATGTTCTAAGCTATCCAAACTACCCGAATTACACAATGGGCAAATCGACTCTGGAGAAAACTTATAAGCTGTCCCATTATAAAAAAGCCTATTAACCTTCTTTCCCATTAACCGCAACTGACAAAATATTCTAAGTTTATTTATATGTATATTATACGTTAAATACTCTTCTCCCAATCCTAGGGTACTTATATTTCTAAAATACATATTGTAATGAGAAGTCTCTGCCTTAGAGATATCTTTACATAAAAGATTATTTCTACACGCTTCGATTAGGGAAGAGTAATTATCACAAAGCAGTTTCAAGTCTTGTGCCAACCAGACATCCTGTGCCCCAATCTCGAATAAATAAGTACTAAACTCAGTAGTATTTCATTAAAGGGCATCTTTTTGCTATCACTTAGCTGCAAAAGCCTATCACAGCACATTCTGGGGAGGCGGTCATTACCCATAGCAAGTAATTTCCTCCACCAGCCCAGCAGCCGTTTGAACACATTAAATTTCAGATGAATCCTACCAGATTCTAGGCGGACATAAAAATCAGGAGTGGAACGCGGTAAACTCAAAAGAAGCTTAATGAAGCGGACCTGCGCCCTTTCAACTATTTCAGTATATGGAGGGGACCAAATTTCTGCACTATATAAAAGCACATTGACCACAAGACTATCAAACAATTTGATGCTTGATTGCCAGCTGTCACTTTTTACTGACTTGAGGATATCTAACACTCCTGGAATAGCCAAAGAACTTTTAGTTAAAAAATCTGAAGCAGATTTAGCAAATTTAGCTGAAGAGTAAAGCGGCACACCTAAATATGTATAATTTCTTTGTACCTCAATCTCTAAGTTATTGAGAAAGAATTTCTTTAAATTTTTTAATCTACCTCCTCTTTTAAAAGGGACTATAACAGTTTTTTTATGGTTAACGTTTAAGTGGTTCTCTTTACAATAATCTTCAAGAATCTTAAGATAAACAATCAAATATATATCATCATTGTGGCTTTGATACAGCTCTGCCAGGTTTTTTTTTCTTTTTAACTGACATTCCAAAATGTTGCTCAAATAATCGTTTTACCATGAAAATGATGATGAAAATAACTTCGTTGTTTTGCACTCTACCCAACTGTTATTTTCTTATGCTCTTTAGAATCAGGCAGCCATCCAAGAATGAAAATTATCATCCCTCACATTTAAATTACACATGCACATGAGAATATTTTAAAATATCCTCTATGGCTGATACCTTATGTTCAGGAATTTCGTGTGTGCTTTAAACATTCGGAGGGTTGAATACAAGATTTGGCTCTGCTGGAAATATTTCTCTGACGCCAAAAATGTTTCCAATCCTAACGGAATGTTGCGCTATCCGCCTTAGTTTGAAATCATTAAGCCTATTTAGTTTCACTTATCTGTGATACATTCAAAGTGATTTATAAAAACTTCTAAGACATTTTTATTAATCATCATCCATCTTCATTCCATCCATTTCCATCTTCTCCTACAGTATATTTATTTTATAAAATGATCCAATTTTTAGAGTTTAAAGCTTTAAAAATAAAAGTATAAATTTTTATTTTTCATTTTAATCTAAATTTGAGCCAATAGTATTTATGCTACATATGTATATAATTTATTCAGAAGAATTGGTACTTTTTAAGGCAAATCGTACAAGGATTATACAAATCATTTAAAACTCTCTACACCTTTATGTTTGAATTTTTTGTCCGTAAAAATCATTGTCCAGACGAGGGAAGAGATTATCTGAGTGGTTAGCCAATAGTTTAAACAGTTTATTAACTGTTGAAAGCCACCTTTCTGCCAGCTGTTGAATTTCTCTGTAACATCATTCTTTGGTATCTAAATTTAAGAAGCTCCTACACTGTATTTTCAACCAGCTTCGGTGAAGTAATTAATTTTTTTGCTGTAATGAAAATGTGCCCTGAACCGAAATAATAATTTATTTCGGAAATTATAATTAATCAAATGGAGCTAAGAAGCATGGACTCTAAGTTGGGCGTACAAGAAGTTCAATTTTGTTAAGTTCGTCCTTTATTTTTTGGCAGTTGCGTGGCCGAGACTTATTTCGTTAATTGACAAATCAAACCTGCATAAAGCTGGGCGATTTTTGAGAATACTCCATTTAGTTGTTGGCAAAAGGCAAAAGGACTTGATGGAAAGTCTACCGGAAACGACCTCATGATGAATTATTCCCTCATAATATTTTACCACGAAATAAGAAACTACTTTGTTGGAACAAAACGTTATGGTTCTTAATGCGTTGTTTACTATTTTCCAGGATCCCAAAGGAATGAATCTGGAAATGGGACTTCGCCCTTTCAAAATGACAAGGTACTTAGTGTAAAAAGCCTAAAATTAAGGCCTAGTCTCTATAAATTATAATGAAGTGGCATTATTTCTATTTTACTTTCCCTTACTACTGGTGAGTGGAAGTATTGCCATTTAATTTTGAATGGGTAATATATGTCTTCAGCCCCCTGTTTACTGAAACAAAATTTGTAGTGAAGACCTCTCAATCTCTCTCTTTGAGACAAACTAGCACTAAAGCTACAGCTTGAAGCGTTACCATCGCAACCGACACAGTCTTTCTTTTCCTCAGAGGAGTTTGTACTTTGAGTTTTCACCGGCAATGAATACATTTCGAAGTCCCCAGAATTTAAAGAAGTGGTTTTTAGCTATTGTCTTGCGGGAGTGTACGAGTTGTATGTATGGTTAGTCTTATATCAAATTTTCTTTTTGATCAAACTTTACCCAACTGAACTTTTCAATTCACTGAATCAATTTCTCCTTTCTTTGCGATTTTCTTAGAAATGATGTTTACGAATTTCTTTAAACTTCGAGTACACTTTAAATACCTGAAGATCTATCTCGTTTATTTGAAAAAAATTTCAGAAAAAGTAATTTTAAAGAGTTTTGGTAGTGGAATAAAATTTACATATTGAACACTTCAGTATCTTGTATGGTTAATAATATAATTATAATAACAAATTTATTCTCCTTAATCCAAATTTTAAGAACTCGAAAAGTGCTACTTTACTAGGTAAATTTTCAGATTTTGTGATTTTCGCCAACTCCACATTTTCTTTACTTCTTCCAGGAATACTGACTTTCTGGGAAGAAATTACTTCAGTTGGTAGAGCGGTGGACTTGTAAGCCAAAGTTCAAGTACTGATGAGCTATCTGTAGATTTTCTCTTGTACATCTTAATGTGCGGTGAAGTAGTGTTTTTCGTACATCGAGAGCACAATCCCGGAGACCGGCCTCAGCCCCCAATGATTAAGATTGCCGAAGATCAATGTGCCTTATTAAATAAAACAACTAAATACGGTAAAAAAAAAACAAACAAACTCGTTTTTAGAAGTTTATAAACGTATTCTCTCCTTGAACGCATAGTTGGCAATGGTAGATAACAGCACTCTTTAATTAAAGGATCTTCATAGCTTTTCCTACTTTGTATACAACATTTATCTTCCACATTCTAAGTTTTTGACACACATCATTTTACTGTAAGAAACTGTAATTGTATGAAAAATATATTTCTCAAAAATTTTAATGTTAAATATTTACGATGGAAACTCAATTTCGTATTTGACCTAATCCGATACTTTCTCTTATCAGCAATGTAAATTGTTTAAATTCCAATTAATATTGTACTCCCTCTTTCTTATTTTATTTTCAATGTTGTCCTTGTTTAGAGCACTTGTCCAGACTTGGAGTCTTTGAAGAAGGATACTTGCAGTCACAAAAGATTCAAGGTAAATCATAAACATTCATTCTTTAACTCTTCTACTTTCTCTTACAGTTTGCAACGTACTCTTACCGCCTGCATGAAGTATGTATGTTTTGAGAATTGTTCGTGAACAAAATATCTTAAAGATGAAAAATCACAGTAAGTTCAAGCTTGAGTTCAGGTACTACTTGTAAGGTTTTGAGACAAAACCCATCTACTTTAGAGCGCAAATTTATAATGTTACATTAGATTAACTTCCCACACATTGCAGCAAAAATAGGTTTTAGTAGGAGAATAGTAACCGTTTTTAAAGGTGCAGTTATTCCCAATAGTCTCGCGTTATCATCTCCGCCGGTCTCTAAATTCCAGAGGTCTCATATCGCATGCAAACTAACTATCTCTCTAACCTAAAAGCTCCTAGAGCAAGATAGGGGTATCTTCTGGGACAACCGCCGGGCCTACGCCACTGGGTCAGCAACGCCCGGATCATGTCTAACGACCGCTCAGAGCGCCATTCCACATCGGTCCAAACATAGGGTTTCTCGGACTAGAAATCCTAGAATACCGGTGTAAAAGGAAAGTTCGAGCATAGAGATCGTAGTTAATTTCACCATGTGCATATACAGTGAATGATTCTCTTTAAATTTTATATAATAACTATTCAACTTTATTTGATTTTTTCTAAGGGAAATTAAGCGTCGTTCAAAGTTCAGCTTCTCTATTGATTTATGTTTTGATTACTTGTGTAGTATGCTTCAGAAGTATCGAGCTACAGGCTTGCCTTGGAAGTCTTCTGAAATGCGAAGCGGTCGTTTTGAATTGTAAACTTTACTAACATGTTCCCACAAAGCTTTTTCGTTAATTCCGCTGATGCCTATTATTGCTTTCTTGCTGTTTTAGTTTTTTTCAAGACTATTTTCCAACTTAATTGTTACTAATAGGAATATTGCAACCAAAAGATCTCACCTAATATTTCACTGGATGAAAAAGCTTGTAAGTTTGATATCCTAATGAAACCTTTTTGGTCTCATAGGTACTCTGCTTAGAGCAAAATTCTTTCTAAACAGTCCCAGCATGACAAAAAGTTATGTAGAATTGTTAAAGGCACAAATCAAAATTTTTAGATTTTCCACCTTTTGAGATAAACAGCCGACGAACACGTAAAATAATTAAGTTTACAGCCCCAACGTAACAAAGCTGCTTACAGTAGCTACATTGCATCACTAGCTACTGCACACACTTACGATAAACTAGCCGATTTATTTTAAAAAGTTCATTTTATAAATACTGTGGTAGAAGTACTCCCTTTCACGGCCATTTCAGTCACCTATAAATTTGTTAATTCCAATGCCAAGCTTGTTAACTGAAAAATAATTTCCCAACTAAAAAATAATAAACCTCCAGGTTTTGAACATGATTAATTATGTGATATTGAAACACTTGTCTAAGAAATGTTTAATACATATTATCAAATTATAAATTATGGTTAATGTTAAGCTATTTCCCTAAGCACTAGAGAGCGGCGATAATCATTATGGTTTTTTAAGTAGAGATCTTATTCCTCCCTGTAGTTATCTTTCCATCGTTTTAATTCTGTGCCTCAGTAAAGTTCCTGAGCACTCTGAATTAAAGAACCAAATTTATTCAGCCAAGTAACTGTATATTGATTTAGAGCGCTACATTCTGCCATTTTCGAATTTGGCAGGTAATTGGGACATGGCTGACTCAAATATGCACACAGGTAAGACATTGATCTATGTGGAAAAGGCTTTTGATTGTATTTGGCACAATAGCCTGAGATATAAATTAATTCAATACAAATTTCTTAACTACTTGATTTATTTCATTAATAGTTATTTAGAAAACTTTTGTTTGATAGTCGGTAGTACATACTACTACCGGACATAAATAAACCAATTGAATCTTGAGTTCCTCACTCATTTCAACATTTTTATAAACAATTCAAGAAAGCTTTTGCTCAAGTTTCACGTTATTCAATTCATGGAGAATAAAAACAAATGAAACCAAAACTGAAATATTCTGATCTCGCGAAGAAGGCCGCAAGTTGACAGTTAGTAAAATTCAATACTAACTAGCTTCCTTGGAAAAAAGGAAGTTAAGCCCCGTTAGATTCTAAACTTACATTCCCACAGATATTTTTATCAACTACTGTGTGGCTTGCAGTCCTTACCATCAGTTTCAAATATTGTTAACTACAGTTTAAGTTCAATTAATAGAAGTATAAAAAATAAAAGTATAAAAGTGTTAAGCACATTTGTTAGTTAAGTTATTTATTATGTCTCCTTAATTAATATTTAAGAACTTTCTCTACACCAATTTTCTAATTGTACAGAAACTTTGAAGCCTGAATCGTCTTCTTTATTAACTAAAACTTTATAAATGTTTTAGCTTATGGATCTACTGGTGTTACTTAAACCACATCTAAAACTTGAACTTACTTTGTTTTTTAGTTATATTGACTCCAAAACCATATATTTGCACACAAGTGTATCTAAGAGCTTTAGGTATCGTTGTATGTGCACTGAATGTAGTCGTGTGTAAAATTTACAATGTATCAAAAGGTTGTGAGTTCGCTATGTCCAAATAATTACACACATCATCTACCTTACCTGACAAGCCTTTCATTTTTTGTGTAAATATATGGGAGTTCCAGTGTAAGTGTACTAGGAGTTTTTTGGATAGGAGACCCCCAAAGACGCCTAGATCCCTGAAGAAACGACAAGTCCACTTCCCCCAACGCTGCATACAGCCGTATGAGATTATAAACAGTAGAGAGAAAGGATGACCTGGTAGTTATTGCGTTATTATGCAGTACTTGCCTAATTCTTGCTGGTTTAGCTAATGACAATACAATGTTGTTATTATATCTCTTTTATTTCTTAATTTTTCAGGTTCTATTTGTAGCTGAAGAAACGGATACATATTGGGTAAATCTGAGAAAATGTTTTGATGGCAAGCACAATGCCAAGTTAGCGAGAAATGCCCACCAAGCAATTCTGCATTATACTGAGTTTCTGCCTGACTGTGTACTGATAGATTTGCGCACATCTTGTACAGATAAATTATTGAGGTATTTATATAAATAGAAAATATTTAACTAAAATTATTAGATTATTGCCACTTTAATAATCTAATTTAAAAAATTAGAAGTACGAGGGTCGTTTGAAAAGTCCGTGCAAAGTCAGAGAGATAGCACCACTGGCGCGTATCGCGGTTATGTTTAGTTAGTAGCATCTCTTGGAAGAACACACACCAAGTTTCAGCCAGATCGGTCTATTTCTTTGTGTTTGGTATTCGTTTGAATCGAGGAAGTCGAGTGATTTTCAAAAAATGGACGAAAAAGAATTTCGTGTGTTGATTAAACACTACTTTATGAAAGGCAAAACGCCCCAGGAGACTAAAGAGAAGCTTGATAAACATTATGGTGACTCTGCACCTTCGATTAGAACAGTTTATAAGTGGTTTCAAAATTTTCGGAGTGGCCATATGGGCACAAGTGACGCTGAACGTTCTGGACGCCCTGTTGAGGTTACTACTCCAGAAATCATTGATAAAATCCATGATATGGTGATGGATGACAGCAAAGTGAAGGTGCGTGAGATTGCTAGTGCTGTGGGCATCTCGAATGAACGGGTACATAATATTTTGCATCAACATTTGGACATGACAAAGCTATCCGCAAGATGGGTGCCGCGATTGCTCACGCTTGACCAAAAACGAAATCGTGTGAAGTGTTGCAAGGACGGTTTTCAGCTGTTCCAGAAGAATCCGCAGGACTTTAAGCGTCGATTCGTCACTGTGGATGAAACATGGATACATCACTACACTCCTGAGACCAAAGAACAATCTAAACAATGGGTTACCAAGGGGGAATCTGCGCCAAAAAAGGCGAAGACCGTTCCTTCGGCCGGAAAGATTATGGCGACTGTCTTTTGGGATTCGCAAGGAATAATCCTCATCGACTATCTGGAAAAGGGTAAAACTATTACAGGTGCATATTATTCATCGTTATTGGACCGTTTGAAAACCGAGCTGCAAGAAAAACGCCCACGATTGGCCCACAAAAAAGTCCTTTTCCATCACGACAACGCACCAGCTCACACCTCAGCAGTTGTGGTCGCAAAATTAATGGAAATAGGGTTCCAACTCGTTTCACATCCCCCCTATTCTCCAGACTTGGCTCCCTCGGACTACTATTTGTTCCCCAATATGAAGAAATGGCTGGCGGGAAAAAGATTTTATTCAAACGAGGAGGTGATAGCAGAAACGAATGGCTATTTTTCAGACTTGGACAAAACCTATTATTCGGAAGGGATCAACAAACTAGAGCAGCGTTGGACGAAGTGTATAAGCCTAAAAGGAGACTATGTTGAAAAATAAAAAAAATTTACCCCAAAAAATTAAGTAGTTTTTATTTTTGCACGGACTTTTCAAACGACCGTCGTATATAATGCAGCAGTGCGTTCAGTTATTTGTTAAGCAGGTCAGGTGTGGGGCCATCAAAATTTCGAGGAAGTAGAAAAGTTAAATCTATTTTTTTATAAAAAAAAACTGTTCTCTCTATCAGTTCATACCCATCGATATATAGCCTACCTTGAATCTGATTTTCTTCCAATTTACTTCTACACTTTACAGCTTCATTTGAAGTATTTAAAGAAAGTGTTTGCAATGCCAAATACGAGATTGCCGAGGATCCTTGCACAGGAAATAATTAAATATAATATATATTGGCACAAGGATAACCTTGATTTATGTACCAAATATGGTGTTACTTTTTCACATTATGACGATATCAATTTAGACGACATTCTCTCCAATCTAAAAACAGAATTTCGGAATACAATGATTGAGAGGGCAAATGAGTCCAGATTCCATTGTTTATATACAGATCTAATGCTGGATCCAGCAGGCAGGCGCTACATAAGTGATGTGAATAACTTGAACTTCATAAGAGTGATCTTTAAATTACGTGGGCAATTAATCTCTCTTAATAACAATGTAATTAGATCCGAGCAACAGAGACTATGTGCCCTGTGTAATAGGGAAGAACTGGAGGATTTGTATCACTATGTAGGTGTCTGTCCAGTCCTGACCGAATATAGAGTAAAGAGGCTGGGGAAAAAGTATCTGATTCTTTCCGAAGTTATATTCCTGTAGAATGGTGGAGGATGGAAACAGTTATTTTATTACCATATTACCGCTTACAAGTATCGGGTTTTTCTCATAGCTGAATGTAACAGCTAAATAAATATTAATTGCAAATTAGGAGAGATATTATTTTTTAGTTGCATTTTGCTTGGTATTATTTTTTTGTTATGTAAATGTACCAGCAACTCTAGGCTGACGGTAATTTACCAAGCCGAAAATGCTTTTTGTTTTTATTTAATAAAAATTGTATATATAATATATATATTCGTCCAATAAAGCTATTCTATTCTATTCGTAAATAATAAAGAGAAGTTAAAACTAGCTTTACAATCTTTATTACTCTACAAAAAGCTACTTTTTCTTTTTCGCAATTTTATTTAAGTCCAATAAATGGATTCTTAAAATTATTAATGTTAATTAACATAGAGCTAATGTTTTAAGGATACTGCGCAGTATAAAGGTGGACCATCAGGTGCTGTTTGTAGCGGTGATTAAATCAAAGTAAGTTTTTCAAAGTTCCCGTTGACCTCAGAAACATCTAATAGTAACTGATAAGTAAGTTACCCAGTGGTAACACTCCCTAAAATTGTCAATGAAATTAAAATATGTTATCGAAAAACATAGCAGAAAAAAAAATTAATTTATTTTTCTGTTTTCATTGCAGCGACAGCGAAAATGGTTCAGTCAATTGTCCTCTGGAGTGGGGTTTCGACAGGGTATATTTACTTCTTACTGTTTAGTATAGTTATACTATATTGGCATATGTGTTAAGTTGTATTTGGATAAATCGAATGAGTTCACAGGATAAAAAAAAAAATCCACCATTTACGATGCAAACACCGCTTATTCGTTGGTAGGAGTAAAAATTGGTGAACACTTTAATGAGCATGAAGAGTATTCATTCACATTAGTTATATTACGAACATTATGAATGGTTATAACATTATGACTAGCGTATCATAGCGTTATCGTACCAAATTTAATGAATCAGTCACTTAATTAGCACCCAAGAAAGACATCTTTTGGCTAAAAGTTGAGTTCACAGTACAAAGATATTTCTTATCCAAACATTTAAAAATAAATACAACTCTCAAAAATAACAGTTTATTTAGTGATATAGATTTTATAATAAACTTTAATTCAAAAAGAAGCTCCACAAGTAGATTTAAAACAAAAAAATCTACTTCTAAGATATTTGTTATCTAAATACCTAGCCAAAAATGTAGCCTAACATATTACATAAGAATGTACTGTGATATCAAAGTAAATTATTTAAAATAAATTTCCTTTCATTTTTACCCTTAATACCGTACAACAATATAATATGTTCAGTAAGAGATACGCTGAAATACCGAAAAACTGCTCTAAAATTTGCAGCTATTAGTAATTTATAATTATTTAAATATTCCACTCTATGACTAATAAATTTGAAACTTCGAAAATAAAATGGTATAGGTCATCTCTCATTTTCACATTGCATTGTATACCAATATTATCAAGATTAAATTCTAGTTACCTATGTTATACTTTATTTTTTCCCTATGCTTTTCCATCTTTTTTTTCATGATTACATTATAGTATTCTGATAACTCGAAGGATGAAAAAATATTTCTGTAAACCTAATTAAAATAATAATTGTACATAAAAATAGTAAATATACAATAGATAAAGCAAGCTTTCTAACTTTAAGAATAACAGGGATTTCTAATTTTATAATGATTAAAATTAGAATGTATGTTGAAATGTGCTTCTAATTTATCTAAATTGACTTTTTTGTGCCCTTTTTTTTAATGAAATTTGTTTACAAAAATAAATAAAAAAATAGATAGTGAAGGAAGGGGAAGGAAATAGTAGCGTGATAGACCTGGTAGAGCAAAGTTACCGATGTCTGCCCAAAGAGAAGGGACTACGACGACAAGCTGCCCTTTCAGAATGTATCTACACAGCGCTGGATAAATGTAGAGATCTGGTTATCATTACGGACCATCCGCATCTAGTTCAGGTGCTCGCATCTGTTTTATTTTAAACTTTTTACTGTGAATTTGACCTTTACCCTGTACTGACCTCTATCTGATTGTGGAAGACCTTGATATCTACTTTGAGGCTTTATAAATTATATTTTTAAAATCGAAATTGTAAACTTACTGATACAAAAGAAAATAAACGCTTTTTTACTTTCTCTTACTGCTGGAAAATAAGTAATTTCTTCTGAATGCAATGTCACTATATTATTTTATTTTTGGACTCAATGCTCCTTATTTCAATTATATAATACTCACTACCGGTGAGCTTCTAATTTATGATTATCTTTTATATGCTTCATTTTACCTCTTCTCTTAAGCCCATATCCCTCACAAACCGTATAAAGCACTTAAGTTGCCCGTGAAGCTTTAGTTTGGTGAGTACTACCAAAAATTTAATTTCCAGGGAAAATGTTTCAGTTAAAATTAATGGTTTTAAAATTTTGTAAATAGTTTAAAAAGTTTAAAGGAAATTATTTAGAACCAATTTCTGAAAAATCGCAAAAAATTAAAACAATTTTGGATTTTGTGTGTTAGATACAATTTTGTTCTGTACATAAAGTTTTGTAATAATGTTAAATCTCCGCAGGCCTCAGAACATGTATTGCCTGTAAAAATTTAATTTCGAAACATTAAGGAGTTGTAGTTCATCTTAATCCTTATTAAACTTTTCAGGAACTCTTCCTGAAATTATCATGTTTTATTATCCATTATCATTTTTAATATATCTTAACTTTATTTTATTGTTATATTTTGTTTTCAGTATGTTAACAGCCCTTGCATGCAAGTACTAGGCTTTAGCAAGGATGAGCTGATAGGCAAGCAGATAGGGATACTACACGAGGCAACAGAAGTGGCGTCAGTTTACCGCCAGCTAGAGAGAGGACTTGAATGGGTCGGAAGGCTCAAGTGGCGCACCAAGTCGGCAGACATGTTGCCTTTGCAGACACATGCCCTTCCCTTCACACCGCATCCCTCGTTTGTATTCTTCCGTTGTTATGCATAAAATTAAGCGTTTTGGTTGGTAGATTTCAAAATTCTTTTTACAATATTGGATGCCATTCTGCGACGTAACGATAGATCGAAAATTACAACAATGTTATTCAGTTGAGGTGATTGTACAAAATACTCATGCCCCGAGTCCTACCGAAAGCAAGGAATTCTTTTGCCATGGATAAGGATACTGATCAGGGCCTGTAATCTGACTCCATGGTTCAGTTTTGGCAGGGAAAACATCACTGCGCTTTGTCTTGTAAAGCAGCCATACATTTATGGCTTGAGTTCGGCGCTTCGGTAAAGCAAAACTCATGCCTCTAACATTATCCAGCATACTCCCTCCTGACTTCTAATTCTAATTTAAATCAATAATTGAATTTTATTTTCTTCCCTATATGTAACAAACAAAAAGAATGGCAATTATTTCGATAACTAAAAACAATATCAATTAAAGCAATAGCAAGGGAAGGAATTAACTCAGTGGTTATCATACACAGAATTCTAACGAGAAGATACTGGGTTCAAGATTTCCTCTTCTTAGGTGCTTCTTACAGCTCACTGCCCGATGATTGACAGTGTTGTCTTGAACGAGAGAGTACTGTCCAGAGGCCGGAGTGCACTGAAAAAAGCTCTGGGCGCCAATAATCAGAGTTGACGCGCCTTTAAAAAAAAGCTATAATTGTTGGAGTTATTTGTGCAGAAACTTGTACCAATTATTAGACATTTCTTTAGATACATATTCAAAAAAGCTCTACTACTAAAGCGCCCACTCAATATTTGTTAGAATTGAAATTAAGCTTTAGTCACTAATAAATCTAATCCGTAGTGGTTATAATTTTCTAAACTTAGTTTAGTTTACAACAATGTTATTTACATAATGTGGAAGAACAAAAATTACATTCATTAATTAATTTACGGAACCAAAATAATTTAAAAAAGAGAAACCTAGCCAGTGCCTTATCCCGAATTTTGACCCAAGGCATGCAAACAAACAACTTTCTACACAACTTTACATACCAAAGTTTTAGCTATTCTGTTTTTTAAAATACAATTAACTTGATTAATTGTGCATTTTTAGAGACAAAAAATCACGATATTCTCGGAAATATATTCTGTATTTACTTCCGAGAAGCGATTCTATTTGAATCTCTGAATTTTAGGAGTAATCATCCAAGACCAAGATTGATTCTTATTTTGAATGAAATGTTTTATTCTCAAAAATGTAATTGTTTTACCAATCTGACCTTAGTATAAACAACGTCGTCTTTAAATGTTATTTTTTTCTCGAATAGAAATCATTTTCCAGGATTATCAAGTAACATACACATTTTAATGCCTATAAATTTATTTCATCTGTTAGTAAAAGTCCTTTTACGTGAGTTTTGATTCAGTGCAAAAGGCTGGCATATTCGAAAGAGTCAATTCGGAGGCCTATGATAACCCTAATCGCCACCCAGCTGCACTGGAGTAATGCTGCAGTAAGTTTATGCGAGTAGCTACTTACAGAGTTTTTCGCCTGCCTCTAATCCGGGGTTTCTCTCCTCTCCTACGACTTGTTACTGCACCCATCGCTGCACTGACAAGGCATTTTGCGGTACCGCAAAACAGTTCAGATCTTGTGAAAACTGCACAACCGAATGCCCGGCCGTGCCAACGAGAATTACTTTATTTAGGGTACAGATTCTCATCAGGATTTTCAAACCATGTACCTTGCACTCTGGTTGAATTAAATGATAATTTTAATAGAAGGATAATAATATAATTTTAATAGTAATACACATTTATTAAATAAGACATAAAACACTAAATTAAAATATGGTAGTAAAGGCATGGCATAAGCTATCTGATTGGGATACGGAGAGTATATTCAAATTGTGAACGTTGCGAAATGAATTCTGTCTGCCAAATAAATTTTAATGTGGCCAAAATTAATAAAAAAATAAAAAAAGAGTATATTAAAAAATATTGAAAGAGAAATATAAATTGCCTTGCTTACATGAAGATCTCCCTCCTCATACTAAAAAAAAAATCAAAATTTCGTATATACAAAATATATATACTAATATACTAACTCTTTCATTTGATCCTACTTCTATAAGTATGTATTTGTTATACAGATGTTCTCAAAATGAATTATAAATCAAATAAGTAATGATCAGTTTTTCAGAATCCTCTTTCAAGAAAAAAATGGAAAAATTTGTTGCCTGCATATTCATTGATGAAAAATATGGATATTATCTAAAATACTGAAATATACTTTCATACAGGTTAGCCGTCCATTATCTTTACCTATCTGACAACCCTCTGCAAACGCACATTTCTCCTAGAGGAAGTCTACCGTCCATAAGAAAGGCTTCCTACGATCTTAAATCAATCATCAGTGAAGGTACTCAACCAATAATAAAAACATTGTATTCCTTAAATTTTACTAATTTAGAGTAAATATTGTTAATAGGCCAAATTGTTGCAGTGAAAGTGCCTTATTGTGTATTTTTTTAATGAAACTAAAAGTTCGTTGAAAGCCATTCTGTACAATGTAATAAATGATAGAAAAAAGAAATCATTAGCTCTCCGGTTAATGAAGATCATCCATAGTAAACTAAGCATAAAACATGTTGTTCAATATAAATACTTTTAAAAAAGATTTCTTTGGCCAATGCCGGCAAAAATTTCTTATAATTTATAGTCGTTCAGGTAATATGTTTGATATTATTTCTAAGAATTAATTTCTAATTTATTTGAGTTTTAGGATCTGCTAGGCGTCAGAGTTTGGCTAAATTGTATAATTTGCCTCTTGAAGCACCAATTACAAAAGTTTTGTCCTTACTATGCGCTGCCCAAGAAAATGCATCAGCAGGTGTGGTACAAATGTTAGAACAGGTAAATATTACTTTTGTTCTCTTATTCATTGACATTTTTTTTAAAGTCTTAGGTATAATAATCGCCCACATTTATTCATAACAGCATTTCAAACCATTTTAAAAATAATAATCTTACTTATATGCAAGCATAACATAAGACAATTGTGAAGAAAATAGGCAATAGCAAATGCCGTTTGTGAATGAGTTTACAAAAAAACTAACGAAAAAGTAAAATAAATAAACAAAAACGTAAAATAAATGAATAAAAAAGTAAAATAAATTGTATAAATTTAAACTTTTTGTTTGCTTATAATTTAATACAGTATTTCAATACTTAAAGAAAGTAAACATATTATGAACACTTTTATTGTGAATTTCCGTATTTAATTGAAAAAACGTAAGTGGGAATACTCTACACTATTAGGTAATGGACATACTGAGAACCACAGAACTTTACACATCGCATCTGAAGGCGGAGAATCTGAGAGCTGAAGACCCACTCACCACTAACCTAATTGCAGCCTTAGTCGCAGTAGGTAGTTCTTTTTCTAAATAAATTGTTTTAAATTTACTGAAAGTGCAGACAAAAAACAGAAGTATTACGTGTTTGCAGCAAGGACCTCCGTCGGCAGTGATGCCGCGAAGAAGTTCAGGCGACTCAGTGGTCTCGAAGAAGAAAGCGCCATCAAAGAGAGGCAACCAAGTTACCATGTCCATGTCCAAAGAGTTGAAGGAGGTGATGGATAAGATCTCTTCTTGGGATTTTGATGTAATCCAAGTGGAGAAACTTTCTGGTGCAAAGTCAGTCTTTATTTATTTGAAAGTTAATGGGCAAAGAACCCCTTTTTATAAGTATAGTACAGTCAACGAAAGAATATAACAAGCAATAATACAAAATATTTATGTAGAAATATAATAATTGAATAGCTAAAAATATTACAATATCTTAACACTGTTGTTCTTCAATAAAGAATAGTTATATAATTGCACATCAATAAAATAAGATTGAACAAAAATAAAAAGCTAAAACCGTTTATAAAATTAAAAGTGCAGTTAAAATTATAACAGATTAAAGATGACCTTAAATTTTAAGAGATTTGATTCTTACTTTCTTTCAAATAAATTTTGAATTTTATTTTCTTTCAATGAAGGACATTAAAATTCAGTGACGGACATTTTATTGGATTGTGAATTAATTTGTAAACAAAATTGACATCTGATTATTGCCATCTGACAATAATTTAGGTATCTCTACCGTTACCTTTCACTACATAAACTAAACTCTTTATTAGAAGATTTAAATTTACTATATTTTATAAATTTATTTATTTTTAACCATTAACTTGAGCCAAAATTTTAAATTATTGAACACTTGAAGTTTCTATATTATAATAGTTACTACCTTCGATAGATTAGCTACATAAAAAAAAGTAAATTACAGTTTAGAGAAATAACTATTTCTTTCTCATTAATTAATATAAATATAGCACGTTATTAACAGTAGATTTAGGTTACAAGATGGCGCGGGTCCAGTTCCGCTATTGCTGCGGCCATGAGCTCATTGGGTCGATCACTAATAAACTTGTTTTTGCAAGTTATACCGCTTACCCACCAGTCTATTTTACGGATTATCCACTCTGGTCTCTAAGTGTGACTAATACCTCATATTGCAAACTAGCTATTGCAGCGAAGTCATTTCTTGCCTTTATCAGGGATGAGCACTCCCACTATAAGATGCTATGTGATATTTTCTCAGCCCCTGCTGCCCTACAAAAAGGCAAAACGCAGATTAAGTTGGCACTGGCGGTTTTGGGGAGTCGTCATTCTAATCTACCGGCTCCTTGTGCTCAAGGGTTTCCCTAGAGCCTGGCGATACCAAGGTTTGAGGGTATACCTTAACTTAGAACTCTCCTAACCTTTTAATTTAGGACCTCTTTTTTTAAATACTTAATTTAGATTTTTTTTTTTTAGACCTCTTGTATATGTTGGGATGAAAATATTCACGCTGATGGGAGTACCGAAGACCCTGGGGATCGACGAGAGGACAGTGTACAGCTGGCTGGCCCTCATGGAGAGACACTACAAGCCAGCCAATACGTATCACAACTCTACACACGCCGCAGATGTTTTACAGGTTGAAAATTAGTGCTCTTTTTATTAATGTATACCCAGATAATGAAAGGTAACTAGATAATTAAAGAAAAAAAGGTTTTCTTAATACGATACGGTTACAATCCAGGCGACCGCTTTGTTTCTACTTCGTCTAAGGGTTAAGAAGCTTCTAGAGCCGCTAGATGAAGCTTGTTGTCTGGTCGCCGCCGCTGCTCACGATCTCGGACATCCTGGCAAATCAAGGTATACCTTTAGCTAATACTTCCATTAAATTTTTAAATAGTTCCGCTTGTTTATCAGCCGTTGTTGTTGACATTCAAGTTTGTGACGTTCGGCCGACTGGGAAAACAAAGCCGTTTTCGATGATAATTTATTAATTTTATTATCTTCCCAAATTATTGTTTGATAGTATTTTGTATTGTCATAGATTGTTTTCGGGTGGGAGGGCAATGCGAGTTTGGGTGATCGCCTTGGCCTACTTACCTCAGGAATCCTCCTCCTCCTCAGAAATTGATTTGTTCCATTTTCAGAAACCAGCAACGTAGTAATATTAATAGTATTGGTTGTTATGCTAATGCACGTCATGTTGATTATCTGCGTACATCAAACACCTGACATTTATCCTTACTAATTATGGAGTCATGCAAAAAAGATAGAACAACAGAGGTGATTAAAGGCTACCTTAATTTTATTTTAAGCTTGAAATATTAGAATATAAAAAGGAACATAAACTTTCATTACTTACAACATTCTCAAAAGAACCTAATTCAATCACTATTTGGAAGTTAGTTTCTTGAAAGTAAGCTGCCCCTGCCCAATCTTCTTAAGCCACTCACTCACTGTTTAGTGAGGTGTCCTCATCTTTATATGGAGTAATGTCTTCCTCTTCGTCCCAGAATGTTGGTATTCTTGTAAAGCGAGATCTATCTTTCACTAATATTTGTTCACCCTTTTACACCACCATTATTTTGTACTTATATTTATTTTTTTCTTCTTCCAGTAAGATCCCAGTTAATCAATATCTTTGAACCTATCAACTTCATTGCATTCTTCAGAATTGATTAGACGACTGTCTATTTAAGAAATCCTACCATTATCATCCTACCTCGCCCAAGACACTTATCAATCATTGCATCTAGAGACTTCTCATGTAACTTTTCCAATCTAAAAAAGCTTCAATCTAAACTTTATTTCTTTTTTTTTAAATGGACCATTTCTTTTTTAAATGATTATTATTTATAAACTGAATGTGGTGATTTCTAACTTTTCATTTGTTACTTTCAGATCTGTTTTAGTTGCAACCAAGGAAAGCTTCACATCCTTTTATTCAATTTTTTAAGATTAAATTTTTACCCATTCCGATTTTTTTTTTTAATTAACACTAAAATTGTTCTAGTGAGCTGCGAGTCATTTTCCTTAAAAAAAGTTATTCACTTTTGTTTAGATATACCAAAAATTTTTTTTTTTAGTGTTGGAGGTATATGCTCGTGTCTTAAACGGCAAAAGTGTTGGCAGACTGTTTTGGTTTTAGAAAACTTGAATCCGTTTCTGGAAGCCTCTTCAGCCACTTTGTCTATTGCCTGTTGTAGGGTCAGTTCCTGATAGATAGATCGCTAGATCGTCAACATATAATGAAACTTGGGTGAGATCCTCTACAACTTCGGCAAGACTATTTACCGCTATTGTGAACAATGTTACACTTAATACCGACCCCTGTGGTATTCCATTCTCTAAAATGTGTGAGTCCGAAAGGACCGACCCCAGACGGACTCGGAACCTTCGTGACTCTAAAAAGCCACGGAGAAATCTTGGCAGTTTCCCTCTCAACCCCCGTTCATGACACTTTTGCAGAATCGCATGTCTCCACGTTGTATCATAAGCCTTCTCGAGGTCAAAGAACACGGCCAGCACGTGCTCTCTACGCATAAATGCGTTTTGCACGTAGACCTCAAGGCGACTCACTTGGTCCAACGTGGAACGATATCTGCGAAATCCTGCTTGATGCTGGCTGAAAAGGCCTCTCGTTTCCAGCATATATACTAGTCTATAATTGATTATGGATTCGAGGACCTTACTTAAGCAGGTAGTCAATGATATGGGCCTATAATTCGAGGGATCACTGGGGTCTTTTCCTTCTTTAGGGATCGGTATAATTATTGCTTCCCGCCAACCATCAGGATATAGTCCGGTCTCCCATATGCTATTGTACAGTCCAAGAAGGCATTCCTTCCCAGTTGGGTTCATATTTCTTATCATAGCATATGGGATTCCATCCGCACCTGGGGATGTATCTTTACTTTTCTTTAGAGCATTTTCTAATTCTTGCATGGTCAGCGGTGCATTGTAAGATTCCTCAATAGCGATTTCAAAGTCTAGTGGCTGTTGCTCCGCGTCACCTTTTCGCCTTAAGAATTCTGTAGAATAGTTTTGTGAACTAGACACCTTAGCAAAGTGTCTAGCCAAGATCTCGGATACTTCTTTTGGCTCGGTGACGACGACATCGTTATTTTTTAGTACTGGTATCGACGGTGTTCTGCGACCGCCAGAAAGGGCTCGTATCTTGTCCCACACCTCCTTTAATGTCTTGATGTAGATATCTTTGACACATAGGAGGTGAGAGTTTGTTTTTTTGATTTCCTGATTAAATGCCTCTCTCTGGCTCTTAGTTTTTTAAATTGTATTAGATTTTCCTCCGTTGGATACCGTTTTAGTCTATTAAGGGCTCTCTTTTTTGCTGCATTGGCTGCTTTGCATTCCGGCGTCTACCAGGGAACGGGGTTTCTTATGACTTTCCCGCCTACCGAAGGTATTGTATCCCTGGCAGCTTGGGCCAACGCCTTCCCAAAAGAAACAGCATCGAGAGTGGCATCCCCTGTTAAGTTAGGTGCCACCACACTTGCTGCATAAGCACACCAATCTGCCCTTTTGATGTCGTATCTCCAGGGCGTTACAAAATTTGCCCTAGAGATGGAGCTCGACACTAATACTGGAAAGTGGTCGCTATGATACAGATCTTTTAGTGTGGTCCATTCTAAACGAACAGCTAAGGTGGGTGTTGCTACACTAAGATCAATAGCGCTGAAACCGCCTGATGGTGCATTAAAATGTGTAGCCTCACCACTGCTGAGGAGCGTCAAATTAGCATTGTCTAGAATCTCCTCAAGAGAGCTGCCCCGCGTATCGGTTCTAGCTGATCCCCACCAGATGTTATGGCAGTTGAAATCTCCCACCAAAAGCACCGGGGCGGGGAGTTGCAAGAGCAAGCTCTCCAAATCACTTCTCCGCCAGGATGAGTCCGGCAGGTAAATAGTAGCTAAAGTGACTTGCAGTGGTGTTCTTAAGCGCACGGCTACAGCTTGAAGATGAGTTTGTAGCGGCAACCGCCTGCTAGAGATGCCATACCGCATGCATATAGCTACACCGCCATGCGCTCTCCCACCTGGGGCAGGTTGTACCTCTTTGCTATATGTATTGTAACCGGGAATTTGAATAAGTTGCCCCGGGCGGATCTTTGTTTCTTGGAGGCACAACCCGAACGGACGGTATTCCGCCACCATTTGGCGTAACCCTTCCACATTATTCATAAAGCCCCTCATGTTCCATTGCAGAATGGATTCACACATATTAATGTTTTGTATTTATTATTTCTGGCAGCAACCAAATAGTAATTATTAATTTTAATCTACATACCAAATTATTGATTGTAACTTCACATATTATTATTTCTATATACATGTTTGATTAAAGTAAATAAGTTTATTGTTACTGAATTGAGAATTTCTAGTCTTTACTCAGTGGCACATTTTTCCCGAGGTTTGCCTTTAGGCCAGTTCTTTTTCCTACGTCTGGGAGGGTGATCAGATATGTTCCCACCCTCCGACTCAGAAGCGTCAATGTCCGTCCCCATTAGCTGCCATTGCTGCCTTGGAGATCGGGCATTTCGTTTGGGGGACGTTCCTCCCCCTTTATGTTTATTAAATTTTCCCCTTATATTTGTAGGATAAGGGGGTGGCATTATAAGCTTTGATGCTTTCCTCCTCGAAGAGCGTCATTGTGGGTTTACCACTTTCCACTCTCCTTCGGAGGAGATCGCTTGCTTTAGGGGGGGTGGGCCCCCTTTTAAGTCGCTCCCACTAGTTGTGGGAGTGATTGATGGTAGCCTTTCGGCTACCAGAGCCCCTTGTGGGGCTTTTTCATTGGGATGTGGGATGTTTCCCACTGTTGGTATTGTTTCCCCTAGGGCAGGGGTGGTACGGGCCGTTGGGATTTCTCCCACTTTTCTATGTTTCCCCTTAGGACAGGGGTAGAATCTCTTAATGGGCAAAGTGGCGGTGCCTTTACTTTCGCTGAAAATGATATTTCTGGGTTTACAAAGAATTTACTTTCCACAATTGCCCTGGCCTCATGGTAGGACATTTGCTGAAGAGTTTTTATTTTTTGGATTTCTTTTTCTTTAGCGAGAACTGGGCACCCTGTGGATCTAGCAATGTGGTCTCCACCACAGTTTACACAAACTATTGGCGGTGTACAATCATCTTCATGTAATGCCTTGCCACATACACACACCGCTTCTGCAGCTTTGCACCTCATGGAGGTGTGGCCAAACTTTTGGCATTTAAAGCACCTCATCGGCGATGGAATATACGGACGTACTTTTAATTTATAAAAGGCAGCATCTATTGCTTGGGGAGGTCTTGGACGATCAAATGTAAGTACCAGGGAGGCAGTGTCTATTAAGGAACCATCTTGCCTCCGTTTGATTCTCCGTACGTCTACCACGCCCTGGTCAGCCAGACCTTCTTTAATATCCTCTATGGTACTGTTTAAAAAATCCCGGCAAGTAATTACTCCTTGAGAGGTATTTAGACGTCTATGGGGACTTGCTTCTAATTCGGCATCCATGTATTTTTGGAGTTTTAGGATGGTTTCTGCCTGAGCACGAGTTTCAGCTTCGATACAAATAGAACCGTCATTTTGTTTCCTTACACTTTTTGGCTTTCCAATAATTGATTTTATAAATTGGGCTAGTTTAAATGAGCATTCATTACTAAATGTCCCATTTTTCTTTTTTACAACAAAGAACCTTCCCCAATTGTCTTTTTCCAGGTCTATAAACTTCATCTGTTCTGATTCAAAAATCCTCTTGTTGCCGCCCCTGGCTTTCTTCCTTGGCGGTGAAGAGGGGCTGAATGGTTGCAACGTAACTTGCATCCCAGTTAGCATTTTTCCAATTGAATTGTCCTTGTCCATGCCTTTCCGTTTATCATTACTATCTGTCGAAGGAGTGAGAGGGATTAATTTAGGAGAGGGAGATATAGTGGGAAGGATAGCTGAGGAAGGGAGAGGATTATTATTGGTATGAATTATTGGAAGGGATGGTGTGGGAATAGGATGGGATAGTGGGGTAGGTGGTTTTGTTGGGCCAGGCCCAGAAAGGGTTTTTAGATTATTCTCCATAATAACCTAATATGATTCATCGAGGCACGTGGTCCCGCCTCCACGGACGCTCAAATGGACCCAATTACTGTCCGGGTAGACCATCACACCTCGACATAGACCGGTGCCACGGAAGACAACGTTCCGGTACCAGGTACCGACCCGTGCCCCCGTGGCCCCCTTCCTACCCCTAGGAACCTGTCTGAGACAGTGTTCCCTAGCCGATTTCCTGAAGTAGGGGTATCCTCCAGGTGGAGCTCTCGGGTGAAGTCGAGGCCAAAGACATGTGTTGGGATAAGCTGCCCGCAGGTCAACGTCTCCCTCATTGCCCAGGATCCTCTTTTCCACCCTAGCCCCAAAGCCTCGCCACGGCACGCGAGGGAGAGATATTTATACTCTGACTCTCGACGAGTGCGTGTCCTTGTTCGTGCAGTGTGTGTGTAGTCGTCTGTATAGTGTGAATGTTGAGGTGTAAATGAGTGTGTTTGGTGGGGAGCTCGAGTTTACCTGTGGGTTCGCTAAACCCAAGTAGCTGCACACATCAACTACCTCTGCAGGTCCTAAGTGTAGTGTGTGAGTGTTAAGGGTGTCAGTGTGAGTGTTGCAAGTGTTGTTAGACTGGGATACCCGCAGGGACGCCAAGCTCCCTGAAGAAGTGGCTAGTCCCACTTCCCCCTACGGGGTATACCAATATTCTGAAAACTTTCAGTATTAAATTCTTTTTTAAAACAACTCATATTATAAAATTATTTTAAAAAATTAAAAATAAGAAAATATGTGAATGATATGTTAGCCTTAGTTGAGACCAGTAGGAACAGTGCAAGAGAAATGAATTGATGGAAATTTATACCTCGCAACTACTTCCACTATATCCATTTCCACCAGTAATCAGAGGATCCAAGTTTATTTTAATGCTCAGCCGAACAATTAATTAATGAATTTAATTAAATTGACTGATATAATTCCAATCCATTCTACAACAAAAATTACCTAGAAAACACAAACTTATTTTTCTCCTTATTTTTTCGATATTAAACTAAAAATATTTAAAAGCTGATACGTAAAATCAAATTAAACATACATACTTATTAAAGAAAAAATTCATACCCAACTACATAAAAATAAAGACCAATTAGAGCAGAAGTTAAAACTGTAAAGATTGACTACTCAGTCTTTAATCTTCATGAACATATTACAAATTCATTTGAAGAAATGTGCGCTTCCAAGAATACACTTTACATAATACACTAAGAACACTTTTAATCTTCATCTTTAAAAAACCTAAGAGGGCAGATGAGGATTGTAGCAGAATCGCTGTCCTAATGGATTCTGCGGAATTGTGGGATAGGTATAATAATATTAAAAAAAGGCACAAGTATGTAACCCATACCTACCGGACAGTTGTATAAGAGTAGATCGTCAAAAAGTGCACGAAAAAGCGTAATGTTCAAAAACACCCATCTTTGACAATTTTTTTCTCTTTTACTATAAAAGATAAAATTCTCAAATTTTCTTTAAAATTTAGGGCAGATCCTTATATATAACTGTAATTTTTTTGCAACAACCCAGATCAAGTAGATTTTGAGAAAAAAGTTGCCGAGCAAAAACGGCATTTTCAGAAAATGTTCTTGTTCTTGTTGTTACCTTTTTTTGTAATCAACGTACTGCCTAAACGCACCAACCGATTTTTGTGAATGAGGACCCATTGACTCGTATTTTATGTAAATGTGCCTTTTGGGGGTCTCGACGCTCTACATCAAATGGGGGAGGAGTTAGCCCCATGTATACAAGCCCCCTCCAAAATTATTATTATTACTAATAACTCTATAAATCTTGACTTTAACAAAAACTTACAGTTCAAAATGTTAAGTATAAGGGTCGCAAATATCTAGTAAACTACTCAATAGATTTTTTTTATATTTCACCTTTATATGGAGACAACTTTGTTGTATAATTGCATAAAATTTCGTAAAAATCTATCGAGCACAAAACGACATATACAAGGTTAGAGTTTGCATTTGTTTTACAGACTAAAAACTTTAAATTCAAATATCTAGTAAACTACTCGATAGATTTTGTTTATATTTCACTTGTATATGGAGACAACATTGGTGTATAATTGTATAAAATTTCGCAAAAATCTATCGAGAAGAAAACGAGATATTTAGAGTTAAAGTTTGCTTACGTTTTACAGACTGAAAAGTTTAAATTTAATTCTCTAGTAAACTACACGATAGATTTTGTTTATATTTTACCTGCATTACAACCACTTCAATATATAATTGTACTCAAATTTGTAAAAATCTATTGAGCAGAAAACGTGATATACAGGGTTAAATTTTGCCTTCGTTTTACAGACTGAAAACTATGCATTTAAATATCTAGTAAACTACTTGAAAGATTTTGCTTACATTCCACATGTATATGAAGACAACTTTAGTGTATAATTGTATAGAAATTCGTACAAATCTATCGAGCAGAAAACGAGATATACAGGGTTAAATTTTGCCTTCGTTTTACAGAAAGAAAACATTAAATTCAAATATCTAGTAAAATACTCGATAGATTTTTTTTATATTTCACCTGTATATGGAGACAATTTTGGTCTATAATTGTATTGAATTTCGGAAAAAACTATCTAGCAGAAAACGAGATCTACAGGGTTAAAGATTGCCTTCGTTTTACATACTGAAAACTATACATTCAAATAACTAATAAACTACTTGATTGATTTTTTTTATATTTCACCTGTATATGACGACAACTTAGGTGTATAATTGTATTGAATTTCGTAAAAATCAATCAAGCAGAAAACGTGTTATACAACGTTAAAGTTTGCATTTGTTTTACAGACTGAAAATTATACATTCAAATATGTAGTAAACTACTTGATAGATTTTGTTTACATACCACATGTATATGGAGACAAATATAGTGTATAATTGTATAGAATTTCGTAAAAATTTATCGAGCAGAAAACGAGTTATACAAGGTTAAAATTTGCATTTGTTTAACAGACTAAAAAGTTTAAATTCCAATATCTAATAAACTACTCGATAGATTTTGTTTGTATTTTAACTGTATATGACAACAACTTCAATATATAATTGTATTGAATTTCGGAAAAACCTATCGAGCAGAAAACGAGATATACAGGGTTAATGATTGCGATCGTTTTACAGAAAGAAAACTATACATTCAAATAACTAATAAACTACTTGATAGATTTTGTTTATATTTCACCTGAATATGACGATAACTTAGGTGTATAATTGTATTCAATTTCGTAAAAATCAATCGAGCAGAAAACGAGATATATAGAGATAAAGTTTGCTTTCGTTTTACAGACTGAAAAATTTAAATTCATATTTCTAGTAAACTACTCGATAGATTTTGTTTATATTTCGCTTGTATATGGAGACAACATTGGTGTATAATTGTTTAAAATTTCGGAAAAATGTATCGACTAGAAAACGAGATGTACAGAGTTAAAGATTGCCTTCGTTTTACAGACTGAAAACTATACATTCAAATATATAGTAAAGTACTTGATATATTTTGTTTACATTCCACATGTATATGGAGACAACTTTAGTGTATAATTGTATAGAAGTTCGTACAAATCTATCGAGCAGAAAACGAGATATACAAGGTTAAATTTTGCCTTCGTTTTACAGAAAGAAAACATTAAATTCAAATATATAGTAAAGTACTTGATATATTTTGTTTACATTCCACATGTATATGACGTCAACTTAGGTGTATAATTGTATTGAATTTCGTAAAAATCTATCAAAGAGAAAACGAGATATACAGGGTTATAGATTGCCTTCGTTTTACAGACTGAAAATTATACATTCAAATATATAGTAAAGTACTTGATATATTTTGTTTATATTTCACCTGTATATGGAGACAACTTTGGTGTATAATTGTATAATATTTCGTAAAAATCTATCATAGAGAAAACGAGATATACAGGGTTATAGATTGCCTTCGTTTTACAGACTGAAAAATAAACAATCAAATAACTAATAAACTACTTGATAGATTTTGTTTATATTTCACCTGTATATGACGACAACTTAAGTGTATAATTGTTTTGAATTTCGTAAAAATCTATTGAGCAGAAAACGTGATGTACAGAGTTAAATATTGCCTTCGTTTTACAGGCTGAAAACTATACATTCAAATATATAGTAAAGTACTTGATATATTTTGTTTACATTCCACATGTATATGGAGACAATTTTGGTCTATAATTGTATTGAATTTCGGAAAAAACTATCTAGCAGAAAACGAGATCTACAGGGTTAAAGTTTGCTTTCGTTTTAGAGACTGAAAAATTTAAATTCATATAAATAGTAAACTACTCAATAGGTTTTGTTTATATTTCACTTGTATTTGGAGACAACATTGGTGTATAATTGTTCAAAATTTCGGAAAAATGTATCGACTAGAAAACGAGATATACAGGGTTAATGATTGTCTTCGTTTTACAGACTGAAAACTATACATTCAAATATATAGTAAAGTACTTGATATATTTTGTTTACATACCACATGTATATGGAGACAAATATAGTGTATAATTGTATAGAATTTCGTAAAAATCTATCGAGCAGAAAACGAGTTATACAAGGTTAAAGTTTGCATTTGTTTAACAGACTAAAAAGTTTAAATTCAAATATCTAGTAAAGTACTTGATAGAATTTGTTTATATTTTACCTGTATATGGTGACAACTTTGGTGTATAATTGTATAATATTTCGTAAAAATCTATCACAGAGAAAACGAGATATACAGGGTTATAGATTGCCTTTGTTTTACAGACTGAAAATTATACATTCAAATATATAGTAAAGTACTTGATATATTTTGTTTACATTCCACATGTATATGACGACAACGTAGGTGCATAATTGTATTGAATTTCGTAAAAATCTATTGAGCAGAAAACGAGTTATACAAGGTTAAAGTTTGCATTTGTTTTACAGACTGAAAACTTTAAATTCATATATCTAGTAAACTACTTGATAGATTTAGTTTGTATTTTAACTGTATATGACAACAACTTCAATATATAATTGTATTGAATTTCGGAAAAACCTATCGAGCAGAAAACGAGATATACAGTGTTAATGATTGCGATTGTTTTACAGACAGAAAACTATACATTCAAATAACTAATAAACTACTTGATAGATTTTTTTTATATTTCACCTGTATATGGAGACAATTTTGGTCTATAATTGTATTGAATTTCGGAAAAAACTATCTAGCAGAAAACGAGATCTACAGGGTTAAAGATTGCCTTCGTTTTACATACTGAAATCTATACATTCAAATAACTAATAAACTACTTGATTGATTTTTTTTATATTTCACCTGTATATGACGACAACTTAGGTGTATAATTGTATTGAATTTCGTAAAAATCAATCAAGCAGAAAACGTGTTATACAACGTTAAAGTTTGCATTTGTTTTACAGACTGAAAATTATACATTCAAATATGTAGTAAACTACTTGATAGATTTTGTTTATATTTCACTTGTATTTGGAGACAACATTGGTGTATAATTGTTCAAAATTTCGGAAAAATGTATCGACTAGAAAACAAGATATACAGGGTTAAACATTGTCTTCGTTTTACAGACTGAAAACTATACATTCAAATATATAGTAAAGTACTTGATATATTTTGTTTACATACCACATGTATATGGAGACAAATATAGTGTATAATTGTATAGAATTTCGTAAAAATTTATCGAGCAGAAAACGAGTTATACAAGGTTAAAATTTGCATTTGTTTAACAGACTAAAAAGTTTAAATTCCAATATCTAATAAACTACTCGATAGATTTTGTTTATATTTCACCTGTATATGGAGACAACATTGGTCTATAATTGTATTGAATTTCGGAAAAAACTATCTAGAAGAAAACGAGATCTGCAGGGTTAAAGATTAACTTCGTTTTACAGAAACAAAATATTAAATTCAAATATCTAGTAAAGTACTTGTTAGAATTTGTTTATATTTCACCTGTATATGGAAACAACTTTGGTGTATAATTGCATATTATTTCGTAAAAATCTATCAAAGAGAAAACGAGATATACAGGGTTATAGATTGCCTTTGTTTTACAGACTGAAAAATAAACAATCAAATAACTAATACACTACTTGATAGATTTTGTTTATATTTCACCTGTATATGGCGACAACTTAAGTGTATAATAGTATTGAATTTCGTAAAAATCTATTTAGCAGAAAACGTGATATACTGGGTTAAATATTGCCTTCGTTTTACAGACTGAAAACTATGCATTTAAATATCTAGTAAACTACTTGATAGATTTTGTTTATATTTCACCTATATATTACGACAACTTAGGTGTATAATTGTATAGAATTTCGTACAAATCTATCGGGCAGAAAACGAGATGTACAGGGTTAAAGATTGCCTTCGTTTTACAGACTAAAAACTTTAAATTTAATTATCCAGTAAACTACTTAATAGATTTTGTTTATATTTCACCTGTATATGACGACAACTTACGTGTATAATCGTATACAATTTCGTAAAAATCTATCGAGCGGAAAACGAGATCTACAGGGTTAATGATTGCCTTCGTTTTACAGACTGAAAACTTTAAATTCATATATCTAGTAAACTTCTTGGTAGATTTTGTTTGTATTTTAACTGTATATGACAACAACTTCAATATATAATTGTATTGAATTTCTTACAAATCTATCGACCAGAAAACGAGATCTACAGGGTTAAAGATTGATTAAAGACTGAAAACTATTCATTCAAATATCCAGGAAACTACTCAATAGATTTGGTTTATATTTCACCTGTACATGGAGACAACTTTGGTGTATGATTGTATAAAATTTCGGAAAAATCTATCGAGAAGAAAACGATATATTTAGGGTTAAAGTTTGCATTTGTTTTACAGACTAAAAACATTAAATTCATATACCTAGTAAACTACTCGATAGATTTTGTTTATATTTCACCTGTATATGACGACAACTTAAGTGTATAATTGTATTGAATTTCTTAAAAATCTATCGAGCAGAAAACGAGATATACAGGGTTAAAGATTGCCTTCGTTTTACGGACTAAAAACTTTAAATTCAAATATCCAGTAAACTACTCGATAGATTTGGTTCATATTTCACCTGTATATGGAGACTAATTTGTTGTATAATTGTGTAGAATTTCGTAAAAATCTATCGAGCAGAAGACGAGTTATACAAGGTTAAAGTTTGCATTTGTTTTATAGACTAAAAACTTTAAATTCAAATATCTAGTAAACTACTCGATAGATTTTGTTTATATTTGACCTGTATATGACGACAACTTAAGTGTATAATTGTATTGAAGTTCGAAAAAATCTATGGAGCAGAAAACGAGATATACAGGGTTAAAGTTTGCTATATGCTAAATTAAAGTATGATATAATGTTAATGAAAATTAATGCAGTAAAATGACTTAAATGATATCAATGCAGTAGGTATTAATGAAATGATGGGTACTTGCTGATTTGTGTACCTTTTATCGTTTTATCAACCCTTATACTTAACATTTTAAAGTGTAAGTTTTTGTTAAAGTCAAAATTTATAGAGTTATTTGTAATAATAATAATTTTGGAGGTGGCCTTGTATACATGGGGCTAACTCCCCCCCCCCATTTGATGTAGAGCGTCGAGACCCCCAAAAGGCACATCTACATAAAATACGAGTCTATGGGTCCTCATTCACAAAAATCGGTTAGTGCGTTTTGGCGGTAAGTTGTTTACAAAAAAAGGTAACAACAAGAACAAGAACATTTTCTGAAAATGCCGTTTTTGCTCGGCAACTTTTTTCTCAAAATCTACTTGATCTGGGTTGTTGCAAAAAAATTACAGTTATAAAGATGGATCTGCCCTAAATGTTAAAGAAAATTTGAGAATTTTATATTTTATAGTAAAAGAGAAAAAAATTGTTAAATATGGGTGTTTTAGAACGTTACGCTTTTTCGTGCACTTTTTGACGATCTACTCTTATACAACTGTCCGGTAGGTATGGGTTACATACTTATGCCTTTTTTTAATATCATTATACCTATCCCACAATTCCGCAGAATCCAATAGGACAGCGTTTCTGCTACAATCCTCATCTGCCCTCTTAGGTTTTTTAAAGAACAATTAGTCCCGTCATTTGAAGGGTGCTTTAAGAAAATAAATAGATGCAACTAAGGAAATCGTCGAGGTCTGAAAGCGAGGCATCTAAATTTATGGATTAAGAGAGAAAAAAAAACTGCTTAAGGAAGGAATGTATGAGAAGATGAGATAGGGAACTCAGAAATTTAAAAAACAACAGTTTGGAAAGGCTAAGATGTTTTAGATTCCGAAATAAATTGATTATTCAGAAGAATAGTCTATCTAACGCAGGGTTTCCACTCATTAAGAAGAACTGATGATTTTTCGGAGAATTTAGGAAAAGTGATCAAGTTTTACATGTTAGGAGTGAGGAAAGAAAGAGAACGATCGCTCCAGGTAGCGGCCGGTAGCCGGTGAGAGAATTCTACGCGCCTGATTAACTGGTACTGAGCGAAATTGGGTAGTAGCGGCAAAGAGCCACTGCACGTTTAGGACCGTCTGCTGCTTGACCTTTGATGCCGCGGACTAATTTACAGGTGTTTAAAGTACAGCCTTATATTTGTGCTACACATGTATATAGCATGCGTTTTCAAATATTAATTGAGTCTTAAAAAAAGTAATAAACCTGTCGAAACGTTGGCAGAAATTCGATTCATACAAAAAAAGTATTAGTTGCATAGCTTAGGATAGTTTTCATTTTAAAGTTAACATTGGGACCATAATGGTTAATGCACCAGCCATTAGTTCCACCTTTTTTAAAAAACCTTATGTGAAGTTTTACATGACTTTCTATCACAACATTTACTACATTTTTCGTGAAGTTCCTTTAAAAACACCTGTTATGTTTGAATCTTTTTGAGGCAAGATACCTCATGAAGGCAGCCATCAAATGGGTGCATAGTAAGCTTCCATACATATTCCAGGACGTATTTGACTCACTTTAGACAGATGATGGATGGAAACCTAAGGCCAAAGGCCGGCAACAAGTTTATTTATAGTCTTCACCAGAGCACTACTCAGAAATTACTGGTGCGGAAAAGAAACAAACATTTTATGATGAAAGAAGAAATAGAGATTGAGAAACAGTGTGAGAATCGGAATCTTACAAATAAAACCCAACCCTCAAATTATTTGTTTAAATTATATTTTTTCTATTACAAGATTAATTTTGAGAAAATTTGAACATTAGGGCTGAATTATTGCAGCATGAGAAAATTGTGTGAGTGTTTCCCACTAGAGTTTTTGAATAGTAATTCTTTAACTATTTGCTCATCATTCCAACGTTTACTTGACTCAATTTAGACACAATTATGACACTAATTCTGTGTAGAATAGTTAAGTAGGACAAAAAGGATCTCTTTCTTGGTGTTACATGCTAATTTAACTAAGAAAGAATACCGGCCAATATTTATTTTTTTCAGTTTAATTTATGTAGCCTATCTCATCACATATTGAACTTGTAGCGCATTTCTCACCAATTCAGGGCATTACCTAGCAGTGCTGTACAACGACATCAGTGTGCTAGAACAACATCATGCGGCTCTAACATTCAAACTCACCCTGCGAGATGAACGAGTCAACATATTCAAAGGTTGGTTAAATAATATTCGAGACAACACGCTTCCTAAAGATGTTAGTATTACTTAGATTATAAGGAATTTTTTTCGACGTATTTTCTTAATATACAATTCAGAAATATCCTTGTGGAAACGTGTTTCCGCTATGTAACTAATTTGTTTGTTTGCTATTTGTTTGTTTGATTTACTTAAATAACAAAACTGGTTTGAACTTAACTAACTTTATCTAGGATTAGATCGGAAAATGTACACATCAGCAAGAGCTTGTATTATTGACACTATATTAGCCACGGACATGTTCAGGCATTATGAACATTATACCAAATTTGTCACAGTCTTCAACAAGAGCCCGGATGACACTCAGGATCCTAAGGTATAGATATTAATTTTTCAAAATCACCAGTAACACTTTACCATACAACACCCCTTTCAAGCCTTTTCCCCTATGTAAATGTAACTAATTAATAACCGATTAATATACCCAAGCTTTCTAAACTTTCTTTGAACGATGACATTGCGTCTTTCTGAAATATATTGCAGATTCCTTCATTTCCCATTCACAGCTAGACACAGTTCTTCAAGCCTGCACTACCAAGTTCCTACCTTGTAAGATTGTAGCTATAATACACTGTCTACTTTTGATTAAATAAGTTAAAGAAGTGCTGCCTCCGCACCTTCTCTTATTTTCTTCGTCCTTCTAAGCTCTGCTTGAAAAAATAGCGCTTATCAAACAAAAACCTCACCTCCCTTCCTACAGTTCGTTCTGCCTTTCTTCTGCTACATGGAACATCGAGATTTCTTACAATTTTTTGAATTGCATTATCATGATGTGGCCTTTTAATACTTCTATTTTTTTGTTACTTTCAGATATCGTGATAACATTGACTTCTTTGTCGATGTGCATTGTAATAATTACTATATTTACTCTCTTAGGAAGTCTACTTCTGAGGTACACATTCTTTTTTTTTAAATACCCCTTCCCTAACTTTTATTAAACATTAATTCTTCCCCTTCGCAGAAGAAATCTTCACTATCTTTTTACCCAGATTACGTTTTCTTTCCCTGATTATAGATCATAAACTCAATAAGGTTTCAAAATATTTATTTCTTTTGTCTCTTTCATTCATCTTATCTAAATGTTTGGTATTTATGGACTATTAAACTTTTCTTTGAATTTCTTATTGCTTCTACGCTTATTTGCTTTCATTAGCTCAGCCTTATCTTATGGATTTTAACTCTTTCTCCAAATGCTCTTCCTTGTTAAACAAATCTTATTTTCTGCTTAATAACTGTTTTTATTTCGAATTTGTTAATTAATTTTGTTAGTTATTGGATTTAAAATATTTTCATTTCGGTGTTAGAACTCCAATAAAAAAAAAAACTGAGGATTTTGGTTGAGGGGTTTTAGGGATAGGCTGAAACTTATAAAAGATGTATTGGACTGTTTCTGGACGTTGAACGTATAGCAACTTAATTGCTTCAATCTAAAAAATAACGAGTTTATATACTAATAAGTAATTAATAGCTTAAAAAAAACACGAAATTAAAAAACTGCAAACAAATTATAAAATTAAAAAAAAAAAAAAAACAGGCAAAATAGTAAGAAAGGTGAAACAAAAATATATACATATATATATATATATATATATATACCAATTAGTAAAATGCAAGAAAAGTACTTAAAAAACGTTCAAACTAAAAGAATAATTATATTGTAAGTTGTGTAAAAAAAATTGGTCAAATACTCCTCAAATTAAAAAAATTGTGATAAAAGGTAGTTGAAAACTCCAAAATAAATCACATTATTGAGTAATATTTAATTGAACTGATTGTTTAAAATATTAGGCAGATGGAAAAACCGGTGATACAGAAAGTAATGTAAACCCCGAAGATTTAATGCTAGTAAAAAGGATGTTAATAAAATGTGCTGACGTGAGCAACCCCACCAGACCTTTGCCACTGTGTAAGCAATGGGCAAAAAGAATTGCGGAGGAATATTTTTCACAGGTAAAAAAAGATAATTATTATTATAGGGAAGGGATTAGCTTTGCGGTTACCGTATTGGATTCCCACCCGGAGATTCCGGGTACGAATCCAGTTGCTGGCCCTTAGATTTTCTCATTCTAGGAGTTTTTTTACAGCTCATTGTCCTCAGTGTGGTCTGTAACAAGAGAACCTGTCTGGAGACCGACAGTGCACTGTCCCGGTAAAAACGCTCCAGGCGCCAATAGCCTCAGATGTGACGCGCCTTATTACAAAAGCTCAAATATACATTGAAAACTAAATTTTGCAGCGCTGAAAATTACTCAGTCCCTAAAGTCGAAAGATTGGCAAAAATAAATTAAAAAAAAAAAATTGAAATTAGTAATGATTTCTTTAACCTACATGGATGAATCATCAGAGATATGAATCAATTAGAAAAGATAATAGCCTCTACAAAATACTTCATTTCCCTAAAAAAGAGATACAGAAAATATCAAATATTGACCTTTAATAATTATTTTATTATTATTAATCAAACTTTTTTACTCCAGACAGATGAGGAGAAGGCACGTAATCTGCCAGTTGTGATGCCATTGTTCGACAGACAAACTTGTTCCATACCAGTATCTCAGATGGGATTCATGGACTACATTGTCAATAATATGTTCGAGGAATGGGATTGTAAGTTACCTTATTTAACATATTACAATATATAAATAATATATTGTAGAATAGTAATCTGTGGAGGCACCCCCTGTCTGGAATCTAAAATCAAGTCACATATTCTGAAACTAGAGGTGACGGGCAACAAATTTTTCCTCTACCATTTTTTGCTCAGATCAACCGTTTAACATAAAATGCATTTGAGCCGTCTTAAAATTAACACCCTGTATATCACAGGGTGATCCATTTAAAACGCACCAATCGCAAATAACTTTTTAGGAAAGCGAAATCCGGAAAAACCCTTTAAATAAACTATGTGTTTTTTGGTCTAATTTTCAAATTTTCCACCCCCGATGCTGTATTTTCATTTTTGGCGGAGTTAAGGCCAAAAAACTGATCTGAGTTACATGAGGACCTCTGGTTTTTACAATGATTATGAAAACTACATAAAAATGGTGAAAAATGACGTTGACCCCGTTTCGATATCCCTAATATTTGTCTAGATATTTAAGATCAAAGTTACAATTTTACCTTATACGTGACCAGTTATCAATATTAATTTTCCACCAGAAATACACGTTTTGGGAGGTCCTCTCACGGCAAACATGTGATTTGTGACGCAAAGAACAAAAAAAATAATAATTGAAGATTTTAATGTATGTAGTGTAATGGTTGTGTGAGAATCAGGATAAATTTGTTTTATCATCAAATAAAAGCAACCATCACATCATGTTAACGTATGCAAGACTTCTTGACTTATGATTACGGTAAGAATATCTTGCCAGGGTATTGGTCTAGCGGTCAAGAGCGTAACTGGAAGATCCTCAGTTTGAATCTCGCGTATGCAATCATTCATAATGCTTAATACATCATAATACTTTTTTTTAATAAAATGTAGTCATACGCGGGTATAATAATAGAGACAAAATAATAATGTATGTATGGTACACATACTGGGGTAAGGATTTCAGCATTGTGAAGTAAATATCATTCATACAAATATATTTGATTATAGCTTTCATTGAAATGCCTGAAATGCTGTATCATTTGCGCAAGAATTATGATTACTGGAAAGAATTGCACGACAAGGGAATCACCGGCACCGGAGATGCGAACGAACATGTGGAGCTGACGTAAACTCACATTCCCCTAACAAGCATTTAGATTCACATATAAGTTTATACGGTTTTATTTGAAATTGTAAAAACTACTGTTACTTTTGCATTATGCACCATTGCATTTCGCCTGGAATTATAGCATATGTTCATGTGTTAAGAATACTGTATTAAACTGAATTAAAATAATCTAAACATGTTCAAAACATCTTTATTCTACGTTTTTACACAAGCTTTTGTGCATAAGAGCAAGTGTAATAAAACTCTGTATTATACTTTTGCTTCAAAAATAACAGAATAGAACATTAGTCAAAGAAATACTGATATGAACAAAACGAATTTAATTACTTTGCCACTGTTTTTATGCACAGCATTTATATCAATCCTGTACTGATAATTATGTGATTTTAGTTTTCTTATAAAGCATCCCTTACCGACATTACATGTAGCGTTTATAAAATAATTGATATTGTATTCTAGTACATATATTTACAAAATTATTTCCAGTTTTATAAGTTCCGAAATTGTAAACAGATTTGGTTGGAAAATAAAAAACGTATGCTAATTTTAGAGTATAAAATATTTGTAACTGATTAATATATTTATTTAATTACAAGATGTACAAATATTTCTTAAAAAATGTAAACCAAATTGTTATATTTTGTGCTTAACAAGCTTTATTGAAATAAGCAGGCATAATTATCGTAGAACTTACACGCCTTAAAAAAGAAAATCAAAAACAACAAATTTAATCGTTAATAGAATTACAATGCTTCTGGCAGCGCCATTCTTGTTGCTCGCAATCACACATACGACTCGCATCACCAACTTTATATACGGATACGGATCTGAAAACAAAGAAAGTTAAGCAAAAAGTAAAAAAATAAATAAATTATACTTGAATTCCTATCTATACAGTTTAATAATAAAATCAAACATACTTTTCGTTATCATTAAATTTGCACGAAACGTGCAAATCTGAAATAAGGAATGTGTAGAATTGATTAATATATCTTTGTTTTAAATACACCGATCTTGGATCTTCTCTAAGAACTCCTTCAATAATTGGCCACACATCCATTTTTTCCATTAAAGCCAGAGATCGCTCAGCTTCAGCGCTCAAGTTAACTCGGAGTTGATTGCTCTTGGGACGTACCCAGCCTGCTACGCGTACACCCTTAATTGCATACAGTAACAAGTAAAATTACTGACAACGGTAAGAATCCTAAATCAACAAAAAAAATATTTTGCTTAATAAGAAATAATATATAGTTTAAGGAAAGTTCGCAAACATTGGCGATTAAACTTCAGTAAGGGACATTATCATCTAGCACATTCTACATGTGCAGGAAAAACGTAAAATATTATTCTGGGCGTGAACGAGTTTAATAAAAGGGAATTTTGGGTAATTTAGATTACAAAAATAGTGCATACGCTAGTTTCACACACTTCTTTTTTTCCTTCTATATTAAAAAAATAAATAAATAAAGAGGAGTACAGTATTTAGTGTTAGGAGAAACGTTCCAAAATAAAAACTACTCTGCACTTATGTTAGGATTCAGAGATAAAAGTATAATTAACTCAATGAGTAAAGTTACGAATTAAAGAAATCAATTGAAATTCTTTAAATTAATGCTACATGTACCTAGAAGTACTGCCAACCATTATGTTAGAATGGAATGTGGAAGAGTTCTCATACAAACTAAAGTTTTCAGTAGAATGTTTAAGTTTGTAGCAGGCTATTTTGAAAAAACCTGTTTAAATCTCTCTAAAATGTGTTATTTGAAGTAATTAGATTTGATAGACAATACAGGCATGCCATTTAATTGGGCAAGAGAGCTTAAACAATATCTTTCTTGTATCGGTTTTGTTAATGTATGGCGAGCACAGGATTTGAAACTCGTTTAAGAAAAATATAAGTCTATTTTAATGTGTTTTAAAAATAATCAAATAAGCCGTGATGTTGAAGCCGTTGTGAATAGTAGATACAATCTCACGTATCGCAATTTAAGTACCTATGATTTAGATGAGCAGCACCTTAAGATAAACATGCATATAAATAAGCTTAGATTAATAATACAACTACATCTTTAAAAAATGTGTCGCATAAATTTTAATAACCAGTACTATTAAATTTGATGCAGATTTAACTTGTCTTCTCTGCCTAATACTCGCACCAAATTATTTAGTTCACTTTTTAATGAACTGCCCGGCCATACCCTCACACAGAGCTAAATATTGAGAAAAACATTTTTCTGAAATCTCAGACTATGATAAATTTATTTCATTATTGATTTTTTCAACTAAACGTCTGAAGAGAAAATAATGGATATATTATATACCAGTTTAGTATTGAAAGTTTTAAATTAAGAAATTCATTATTATCCTAATGTTAGTGGCTTATAAGTAAAGTAACTTAAAGAAATTTCCTTTCTCTCTCCCTTCATTTTACACCTTTATTTCTAATTCTGCGTCTTTTTCTTGTTTTCATTTATATACAAATGTACTATTACTTTGTTATATAAAGAATTTATTTATTTTTTCCAAGCTCTGATATTATTAGAAATGTACTTTTATATGTAATTTTCTATGTAGCCAACTCCCTCTGTAAACCTAACGGTATAAACAGAGTAATTAATAAATAAATTATTTATTATTATTATTAATAATTATTGTCATTTATTATTATTATTATTATTAATAATAATATTATTATTTATTCTGATTGACAGGGCGACAGTGTATCCAAGTAAGGTAAATATTAAAAGACGAACATGATAGAAGATACCGTAACAGATTGGTCCTTTAGCTATCACATAGTTCAGACTTTCAGTACTGAATAATATATTCTAAATACAAGCAAAATTCTACTTTCTTTGTCACTAGTAGTTTAGAGCCTACTCTGAAGATAGTTTCAGAACTAACACTAGAAAATGCTCTCTACCTGAGACAAAGGTGTTGGATGAGGGGCGGCAACTTCTTCTAAATCCGATTCTTGCCCATCAGGAGCTTCTCTACAACCAGGACTGCAAACTGGGAATGCAAACAACGAAACTGAATCACATGCTGAAAGTGATCCACCGTCGAAAACTTCAACAGAACCAGTAGGGTCATCGTACTGAGGGATATAAGGTTTTATATCCAGAACTGGTGTACCATCCACCATGTCCACTCCTGAAAAGTATACTGTAGAACCTGCAATAGGAGGAGTGCCTTTAGTTTTTATTCATTTATTAATAAAAAAAAACACACACACACAAACTGGATGTAAGGAAAAGTTTTTAGCATTTGCCAATGATATAGTTCTCAAGTCGAATATAACAATTAACATGAAAAAAATCTAAAGTAATTAATGGTAAGGGAGGAAAAGCTACTCAAATGAAAGATAGAGTTTGGGAAAATAAAATAATATAAAAAATAATAATGTATTATGTACAAATAAGATATTGAATTTATTGACAAGTAAAATTACAGCAGAACATGATTATTTAGAAATCTGAATATTTAGGAATTTAATCTCATTTTGCAAGAATTTTATAGATAATAAAGATATTGTTCTGATCAATTTTAACTGCAAGTCATAAATAACTCAGTAAGTCGAGCAGTTCTCTGTAAAGGGGCACAGTTCAGGTTGAGGAATATCTGGAACTGAGGAAACAGAATTCCAGAACTAACAGGTTCTTATCAAGAAACTGCTCAAATTACCGCAAAACACTATGACTGACAAGTAAAGTAAAGTAGTTGCCTATTTTTTCAGGCGGGCTTTACGTCCAACTAACAATTAGATGTCGTGGACTGAGGTGACTAGCAAGTATACTTTACTGTGAATTTCATTTATTAACCATTAAATAAAATCCAAGGCTTAAGACCGGGAATCGAACCCACTACCACAATACATATTAGCTTTACATGTCTCGCCTCTAACTGCTCGGCTACCGTGGCCTCTATGACTGACAACCTTTACCCATTTTATATAAAAAATAATCCCTACATATATTGTTACCAGAAGCTTTGTTAAATTATGTTATTAAATTATATATTCGAACTTCCTAACAGCCCTCCAAAAATTTTTGTGTAACAAGCTGTTAAAAACGAAATAAAATGGTTCAAAATTATCTTACCAAGAAGTTCGTGCTAATAAAAATTAATAACAATAACCTGGATATAAATTTAAATTATAATCACTGCACTGACACTAAGCTCTGGAAGAATAGTTGAACATAAAGATACAATTTATGTATTACTAAAATTTCAGACGAAGCTCAATTCAGTTAAATTTGTTCAGTTCGAAAATTTAAAGTCTGACTTTAATTTGCAACAATTAGTTTATTAGCCTCTAAGTTTTACGAGATGTTTTATGAAAATTATAGGAGCCATTGTAAAATGCATTTTATTGATAAATTTCCATTCTTCCGGAATTCATAACCGTTAATTATAAAAAAGCTATCTAATGAAGAAACAATAAATAATCAAGGGTAAAAATTGGAAGGATCTAATTAAATTCACAATAACGTTAAGGCACTAGTCATTTCTAATTAAAGTGTTTTGTAAATGTAGTTAAAGTGTTTTTCTTTTTTCAATAATGTTTATTTAAAGGAACAATAAGAGCTTCCTGCGATTTTTTCTTTTGGACTTACGGCTATTCGTTTATAACTGTTTTTTCGTTGTTAGGGGCAAAGTTTATTCCAACATAATCTGTGACACATTTGATACATTCATCAAACTGCTATTAACATTCGAAGGACTGCTTTCTAGGGTGTGCCAGTTCATACACAGCGCATAGTTCAGAACTTACCTTCTATATGATCTATTTGCACAAGAGATAGACCTATTGGACAAGGTCTATGAGGAGATCTCGTAGCAAAAACACCAGTTTTTGCTCCATTTAATCGAGGCGGCGATACCTTAGCATGCACGTGTTTTACCTCATTTCTGTCAAAATAGTAAATTATCCTGCAACATTGAAAAATAATCAATAAAAAACACGTTAACATCTTAAAATGATGAATCAAGATTAAAATTAAAAAAGGGACAAGCTTTCTATTTGAGATTTAGGCCAAGCTAAGAAGTGTTATATTGGGTTCAACTCGGCCTAGGTCATTATTCTAAAAATTAATTACTATTTTACAAATTTAGTTTAATTTTGTTTTTGATCTTTTTTTTTTCTGGCATTGGCTTTTCCCCATACAGCCAACTTTTTGATCTTTAATACTTAAATAAACTGACTTTTCGACTTTACTGGTTTTTATTCTTTACTTCCGCAATTTTCCCATAATATAACCCAATAATAAGAACTTCTAAACAAAATATTTTATAAAAATATAAATTATTTGCAATTTGAAGTAAAACTGTGATATTTTACTCACTAAGATTATTTTCCCTTATAGGTTTTGATATTCAAAATATTCGTTAACAACTTTTTACGTCAAAATACTTATTCCAACATATTCTCCGTCAAATGTGACATAACCATCTTACTGATGTTTCCATTTGAAGGGCAGTTTTCTTGGAAACGTCAGTTTATATAGTATATTCAGAAGCGTACTGTCATATACATATAATAATTAAATGAGTGTTTGATGAAGAGGCAGAGTTCGCTTTTGGTTATGAAAACCCAAATAGTTTGTACGTCTCAACCACCCATTCAGTCCCACTGGGATACCCGCAAAGAAATGGTAGTTATGAAAAATATACCATAAATTTAAAAAAAAAAAAAAATACATGTATAAAGTGTATATATATACTTTACCACATGTGTGAGAATGCATTCAAGCCATCCAAAGAATGATGAGGGTTTGTAAAAACTGAATTAGAAATGGTGAGGCTGCCTTTGCACGATGGAACAAGACCAGGTTGTCTAGGCACGCCCTTCTTACATGGAAACTCTGTGCTCATAGTTCCAATGGTATTCAGCACCACTGAAGTGTCTTCCTTGTTTACAACATCGGAGAGCCCAACGGTTGTGAAGATCACACTATCTTCACAAGACGACTCCTCTTTAGATGTTTTGCAACCTTCACACTTCCAAGCTTTTAACTTCGTAAGAACGGAATCGATATCCCTCTTACTGGTTAACTTCAACACTCGTATTTGATCCCTAATGTACAATAAAAGTTATAATGAAGAAAGCAGCAATAAAAAAAAAAAAGAAAAACAGGCATCAAAAAATGACCAGGGAAGAGATTAGCTCTGTGTTTAGAGACTGGATTCCTTCGTGGTGATCCCGGTTCGAATCTAGCTGCCTCCTTAGCATCTTCTCTTACTAGCATCCTCTTACAGCTCACTTCCGGTGTTAGATAGTACTGTCTAGAAATCCGTGAAGTCAACTAATTGCAAAATTGTCCGGGCGCCAATGGCGTAAGTTTTGGACGCACCTTAAATTTAAAAAATATAATGTTTTCTAACATAGATCCTTGGGTCCATTTACATATTTCTTCTGTTTGCGAACACTATTAATCTTTAAACTCTGCAAAGTGTTACTTTACGGTATTGTTACCAATACATACCCTTCGACTTGTCTTTTTTTAGAAAACCATGACTAATCACGATATAATAGTTACTTTATTCACTGCACAACTGCTGAAACTGTGCGTGTCTTAGTAAATTCGAAAGAGAAGAAGTCCTTGATCGGCTGCAGCTGGCGTAGGATTAAAACATTTCGGGGGACTGAGTAACTGCTTCAGAACTGCAGGATGAATACTACAAAGATGTATACTACGCGAAAGGAAAAATAAGAAAGAGCAGCAAAACCTTGCACTTCATAAAGAAGAAAGTTACTAGTCAACTTCTTAAAAAAAAAAAAACTAACATGCGATTCCATAAAAGAGTAATATGCAATCATACGGAATTTCTGGAATCATCAGCTGCATAAGCAAAGAGGCAGTGTAGGGGTCCATGATCTGGTTCTTCGGGACAATGATGGAGTAATTTAACATGAATCTAGGGGACATAATCCGACTTTCCCCATCCCAAGGGACCACAATGTAAAGTATTTGTGGGCAGTTGTTATTACTCAAAGAAGTCCTAAAACCATAAGTTACTTCGAAAATGTATTTTAGACTTAAACATTCAATGCCAACAGCTGATATATTACATCTTCAGTGAAACTCGATGTTTGAGTACCAACTAATTTTAGGTAAACTTCAGGTAAATCGTTCAGGACCACTAGCGCAGACAGGTGGGTGGCCCGCACTGGGCTTTGATATGTAAAAAAACAGAATCTTCTTTTCTGTCGAACTTGTAACCCTAATGGTCCAGAAACGATTCAAAAGTTAAATTCTTACCTTAAATTATTAATTTCACTTCTTGCTACTTGCAACTCTTTTTTTAATTTATCAATGTCAAATTGATTTGAAGTAGTCGATTCCATAATAAAATACAAAATACAATATATAAAATTGCTTAAAAATAAAATTATAATAGTTGCAGCTAAACTTATTAATATAAATCCATTCCTCTTCAACTACCAACTCTTACAAATCCATTATCACATTTATGTTTAAAAATATAACTACACCGAGCGCCTAACCCCCAAACTAGACCATCGAAAACAGCTGGTCTTAATTAACAGAGAAGTAAATTTCCCTGTAAGAAATTACTATTACAGCAGCAGTGGCAAATACATTTTAATTTTTGTACTTATCATTTTAGCAGTAAATTTATGCATGGTAAAATTATTTTTGTTCACAATTAGTAATAAATTACTACCACGAATGAACTGCCCCCTCCCGAACCTTCCACATCGACATCTCGAGAAAATTTTTCACAAGCGTTTCTCAACCTTTAGATCGAGAGTTATATTTTTAATACATCGAAGAAATTTAAAGAAAAAAGTTGATAGAAAAACTATATGATTATTAAAAAAATATTGTTAGAAGAATTATACAGGGTGTTCATGTTAAGACGGCTTAAATGCATTTCATGCTTAAACGGTAAATCTGAGCGAAAAATAGTAGAGGAAAAATTTGTTCTCCCTCACTTCTAATTTTAGAAGATGTAACCAGTTTTTAGATTCCTCCCCGCGTACGCGGCACACTCACGTCCAAAATCAAGGGTTCGCAGATAACCGCCATTTTTATGTACACAGTTTTAAAGAGTATACAAAGTTATGAAAGAAACCAGAAACCGCAGTTCGATATAGTTTTAAAACGACATAGTTTTCTGAGAATCTAAAAATTTATTTTGAAAATGTTTCAAATAATTGTTTTAGACTTATTTTAAAGAAATTGATTGAACCATATGCTAGAAGCATCACGGGCAGCTAAAAGAAAAAAATCCACTCAATACAGTTGCAAAATCAGGCTGACCTATTTTGAAATATTACAAAATATATTTTCACTAGACTTCTATCTTTGTAAGAGAATTAGATTAAATAATTTTTATGTAAGTATAATTGATTATGAAAAAATATGAAGTTTCACACACTATTTTCGGAAAGATCGATAGTTCCTATGTCCAATAACACTCTAGATGGGCGATATCTGACTAAGAGAATTTACCATATGATTTTAAAAGTGTGACAGATGTGAACAACATTGGAAAGGTTTCTTTAGTTGGCACAATTAAAATAAATCGCATAATTGTGTAGTATTAGTAATCATTTTCTTTCTGGCAACATGTTTTCTGCTTTCAAACGTTTTACAAGTCCTAAAAATGAAAATGGTATATCTCAATTTACTAGTCACCAAACAATGTCACAGAATTTACAGCGTAAATTTGCTCGTGGAATCCAATATAATAGTGAGAATTCTTTAGTTGTTATCTAAAATGACAATTAAAGTTTAAACAAAAATCTTATTTTATTGTAAATCAGTATTTCATTTTGCAGTGAAAATTATTATCAAAGGAGATCGAAATACAGGGAAGACATGCCTCTTTGAACGCCTACAAGGAAAGAAATTCGTACAAGAATATGTCCCTACTGAGGAGATTCAGGTGATTTTTAAATCAGTTTCGTCAGTTGGTTGCAAAAATAAAACGTAACTCTTTATTATTTTTGATATTGTTTCAATAACTTCATCTTAACTTCTCGGTTTTTCATATGTTACTGCCGAGAACCACCATTTTGACAAGCTTTTTATTTTTCGTTCTGTTGAAAATTAGAGAGAGGAATGAGATAGCAAATCCCTGCTGTACTGTTTACGATAGGTTTGCGAAACATGATACCAACTAACTCTATTTATTTTTTAAAGTTTTCTCAGGTATATCCTAAAGTTTTAATGAAAAGTTCCCTTACATTAGTTTCCCGGTAAAATGTAACCGATGTAAGAATTGAGCAATGCAATAGCGAGATAGGCAGTAACAGGAGGTGAGGGAACACGTTAAAGATGCATAACGAAAAGGTTTCTATAACGCTTAGGAGTGCTAGGATACGCTTCGATACCATTTACGCGATTCACATGAAGTTATATGCAAATAAACATGGTTTCTGGCTAGTTTGAGCTCACAGGCAAAAGGCTATTCCTTCTTCTTTACCGTTAGAGGTGTCTTCAAAGGTGGCGAATCGGTAATGGCAGTATTTTAAATAAGTAAGATTTTTTTTTTTTGCATTCGTGTGTTGGTAGCTCATGTTTATAGGAATGTTATGATTGAAAGAGCGCAAGATTTACTTGCAGGTGGCAAGTATTCAGTGGAATTACAAGACATCAGAGGAAGTTGTGAAAGTTGAAGTGTGGGATGTAGTAGACAAAGCTAAGAAGAGACCAACGATAGAAGGTCTTAAACTTACTGGTGAACTACAGCCTGCGCTGGATGCGGAATTTTTGGATGTATATAAAGGGACGAATGGAGTTATACTGGTGATGGATGTGACAAAGAATTGGTTAGCTTAACTTTTTTTATTTTGAAATTTACTCTTTATCTTTGAGAACATTAATTTTTTTTTACATTTTTATTATATTGTTTAAGTTTTATTTATTTTTACAGGACTTTTGATTATGTGCAGAAGGAGATGGAACGAATTCCTGAACAAATTCCTGTAGTAGTGGTAGGGAATCACTGCGACATGTCTCATCATCGCACAGTCAATCAAGACACGGTTACTTATTTTATAGAAACTGTACAGAGGTAAGCTTCATACTTTATTAGTTTTTTTTTTCGTTTCGTAGTTTAATCACACAAACACTAGAAGATTAATGGTGACCCTCACATACTAGCTACCGAAATAATGTTTTTTTTAGAATAATATTATTTTAGTGTGGCTTCTTTTTGATACCCAGGGAGGCCAAGAAGTAAAAGAACCCTACTTCTTTATTCCATCACTATAACGTTATTGTTGAATTTTTAATATACATAGATTGTTGCTTAAGTATCTAAAAAATCAGTACGAGCACCGCTATTACCCTACAGAAATGAATTTTTTGTGGGGTATGTTTTGTGGATATGACCCGATCACATGCGTGAAAACCTCCTCCACATCTGCTAAAAACTCGTTTGTTTGTTACAGTGTTATTTCCTTATTCATTCCATGATGGATCCCATGATATTGATAAATTGGGACCTCTCCGGAGGTAGGAGGTAACATTTGCATTTTCAGATCCTCATTCACATACCGCCCAAATTCGTTCAAGAATTCAGGCAGTACTCTAAGGGGATTCATCAATGAGTGAGGCAGTAATCAACATTACAACCGGTAGTGACATTCACATGTGTGACCTCGTTTTGTGTACGCAAAGCATGGTGAAGAATTTAGCTGTTCTTCGTTATCGACAGCAATTAAATTAAATTTTTCTTCCATTTTTTTTTTTTTTAAGTGATTTAAGGCGCGTCGACATCTGAGGTTTGTTATTGGCGCCCGGAGCCTTTTTCAGTGCACTACCGGCCTCCGGACAGTGTTCTCTCGTTACAGAAAACACTGTCTGTCACCGGACACTGAGCTGTAAGAAGCTCTTAGGAAGGGAAAATCTAAGGGCCAGCAGCCGGATTCGAACCCGGGACCTCCGCAGGGAATCCAATACGCTAACCACATAGTCCTTCCCTTTCTTCTAATGATTTTCTAAATTTGTGCTAACATTTATTATTTATTTATTTTTTCTGATTTTTACAAAGTAAAATACAAAGAGTTTGGCTTGAAAATTACAAAAATAAAAAATACATACTTGAAAGTACACGCAAGAAAAGGAGAGTAAGAAAGAAATGAATAAAATAAAGAAAAAAAAAACGACAAAACTTAGAATTTAACTTTTGAAATAAAAAATAAAGTAAAATAAAATAGAATACTATGATTAGTATATATATATATATACTAATATATATACTAATATATACTAATATATATATATATATACTAATCATAGTATTCTATTTTATTTTACTTTATTTATTTATTTATTTATTTATTTATTTAAAACAGAATATATATATATTCTGTTTGTATACTATATAACTAAGAATTTAACTTTAAACAAATCATCTTGAAACTCAAATAACCGAAAAACAAAAAATATGTATATATTAAGTACAAAAATAATAATAATATAAAACAATTTCTTATGAAGAAAAAAAAAAACAGTGAAGTACAAATCAGTTGGTCAAAGCTGTTCTAATACTTAGGACTTTAGAAAGAAAATAATAGATATTGACAATATGATTCAATATTTTTTGGATTCAATACCGTACAGATATCTTGTTTGTATGAACGTAGATATTTATTTCTTGGTTCAACATAAAATAGACAACAAAAAATATGTGATTTAAATCGACATGTGAATTATTTAAATACAGAGGACAATGATCTACAGTATTAATTCTATAAATGGCTTTACGAAAGTAGAAAATTATTTGTTTACTTAGAGAAACTCTGATTTGGCTTATTAATCTAATTCTATCTATAGGTAAATCTACTGTCAAATACGTCTGATCTGAATTTTTACAAAATAAATTTTTATACAAAACATTGTACTGTGAACAAAGAGCTCTGCTTACATCTTGCTCATATAACAAGTCTTTGTGCTACCATTTATACGTCTTTTTATATGGAATTTTACCTGTGATTTAGCTTGACTGCTAAAGACTTCCGGTTCTGTATGCAAAACTGGGGTTATCTATACTTCATAAGATAATTTTTGCCGTGGACTGGGGTGGGAATCTCTAACTTACACTCAAAGTGAATAATTGTTCCATTGATCTAGTCGTTTAAAAGAAAATGTTTATAAAAGTAATTGTATAAACACTCTTCCAGATATTCTTCAAAATTTGTATTACTGCAAGACTTTAAATGTTACTGATGTTTCACACGGGTGGAATAGTTACGTAGAAGGATCTTACAGCGCCTCATTCTTGGAAAAAAAAATTAAAGTACTAAAGCGTCGTACCAGAAAGCGGAATTATCAACGTAAAAAACCATAATTCAAAATTGTGGAGGATCTTAAAACTTGTTTTTCTGGGGAGAAATTCAATTTCGAACATTTGACACGATCGTAATGCTATTAACTAATATGTTTTCAATTATCTTCATTTCAGAAATCGCCCAGGTACACAGATACGTTATACGGAAGCATCCATGTCGAATGGATTTGGCCTTAAATATTTACACAAATTTTTTTGTCTTCCATTTCTTCAACTGCAGAGAGAGACTCTTCGAGCGCAGCTTCAAACAAATGAAAATGAAATGACACAGACAATATCCCAGCTTGACCAATTTCAACGTGGTCCGGATTCAGATTATAACGTGTTAGTACTGTATTTCAATTTAAAATCGGGTGCAAAAAAAAACTTTAAAAGATGCAGTTGGCAGAACACCTCCTTTATAAAACTTGGCTGGCTTCCTGCAGGCTTGATCCTCAATGAGAAAAGTTCGTTTGTACACTGTTAGTTTCTCTTCCAAGATCTATCAAGTCGTGTTATACAACGCAGAATGCGAAATTGTGCACCACTGGCAGTTCTCCGAGCTTACAACCTTCATTCAACCCTCTTAGTACGACCCATTTTCGTATGTATTTTTCGAAATGTCTCTTTTTGAGAATCCTATGAAGGATTTGGGATAACCTGATCAGGATTTTGAAATCTGTATTCAAGAAAAGAAATTTAGATAAAGTTATTTGACAGATATAACAAATAACCATTTGTTCCATTTATTTTTAATTTTATTATTATTTATTATTACTATTAGTATAATTTTGCTCATTATGAAGTTCTTAATTTTTTTAAAATCAACGATGCTATTGTTGAAACTTATTTCTTTTTAGATTTTTAGACAATTTAAGCAAAAGACGTAGGGAAATGGCAGATTCATCTGGCGCTGCCGTATCTGTAAACAGAATTTTAGCTGAACCCGTTAGACAACCTTCCATAATAGTAGGACAAGGAAAGCCTATTGAGAAAAGTGATATGGCTGCCAGAAATACAATGAATCATTTCTCACAGATCAATTCAGCAGAAACTAGTCGCTCTGCAGCCAAACAAGTTGTGTCTACAATGGAAGAACCTACTTCTCGTCCGACGGTCACATCACTGGAGGAATTTGTACCAGATGAGGGACATTTAGATAAGTCCTTTTTAGACGACTTATCGACACAACATATTACACTGACTGAGGCAGCCCAAGAATCTGATAGGTAACCTTGTATTATTTTATTATTTTTAACATTTTTTCCCATATCCATTTTAGTATGTACGTATATACAATATACAGGATGTCCGGGCTAAGTTGTCCATCCCCCATTTTCTCGGTAATTATTGATGATGAAAAAAAAAGTTCAAATCGTAACTCCCTTTATTTTTTGAGTAGTATCTAATGATATAATAAAATACGAAATTCTGCTGCAGATATGCAGGTTAGAGATACTAACTTTTTTTTTCAAATGGGAAGCCCTATTTTTTATTATGAATTCTAAAAGTAATTTTTTTTGTGAGAAAAACTGTTTTTGAAAAATTAAAATTGCTTTTGTAGTTCCAAAGTTACGCATTCTTGAACAAAAAAAAATTATTTTTACCGCTGCCTGCTAGCATTTTATTAAAAAACAATAAATGATTATGGATAAAACAAAAGGGTCTGTCCAAAGAGCAAAAACAAAAATGCAAGATGAATGTTTATACAAATGCTCTCTTGTAAATCTTCAAGAAGCTTGAGAAGTGTTTCTGACAAAAAATTATAAAAATTCTCTCCATTAAGATTTTGTTCATAAAAGTATGGGCCGATTAATTTATTGTCAATCAATCCACACCATACATTTATGCTTATAACAACTTGATGATGGGACTGATAAGATAGATAGGAATTTTGGTCAGCCCACGAAGGAAATTCCACCTATTAAAAACACCATTGTTGGTAAATTTTGCCTCGTCGGTCCATAAAATAAAAGATAAAAAATCTGGAATTTCCTCCGACAATTCACTCATATGAGCCAAAAAAGTAAGTCGGCGCTCTTGATCCCCTTCATGAAACCTCTGAACAATGTGGTACCTAAATGGCTTCATTTGATAGTGTCGGAATATTTCCCACAAGACAAGTTTTACTGATTCCCAGAGCTCTAGCCGCATTTCGAACTGAAGTTCTCTCGTACAGTAATACATCAAGCTCAGTATCCCAAGCTTCTTGAAGATTTACAAGACAAAATTTGTGTAAACATTCATCTTGCATTTTTGTTTTTGCTCTTTGGACAGACCCTTTTGCTTTATCCATAATCATTTATTGCTTTTTAATAAAATGCCAGCAGACAGCGGTAAAAATAATTTGTTTTTGTTTTTTTGTTCAAAAATGCATAACTTGGGAACTACAAAAGCAATTTTAATTTTTCAAAAACAGTTTTTTCTCACAAAAAAAAAAGTACTTTTAGAATTCATAATAAAAAATAGTGCTTCCCATTTGAAAAAAAAAGTTAGTATCTCTAACCTGCATATCTGCAGCAGAATTTCGTATTTTATTATATCATTAGATACTACTCAAAAAATAAAAGGAGTTACGATTTGAATTTTTTTTCCATCACCAATAATTACCGAGTAAAAGGGGGTGGACAACTTAGCACGGACACAAGTATAGTATATAATATATATATACATATATTATATACTATAAAAATAAAAAGTTCGTAAAGTTCTTGCCAAACAGATAATATAAAAGTTATAATTTCCCTTACTTTTTTGTTTTGTTTTAACCATTAAAATTAAAAAAAGATTAATAATGAAATGAGAATAAAAAGAAATAAATGATAATAGCAATAATAAGGGATGTAATTATTTTCGTTATAAGTTGTGATGTTTAACAGCCGTCACCAGTTAATTCTGCTTTTTATATTGTGTACCGAATTTCGCAGTAAAAATTTGAAACTCATTTTTTAAAATTGGAAAGGCACTAAATGTTAATTTGCTTAAATATTATGTCGATTCACTTTAATGAAACTTTAGTTTTGAGGCAAATATGAAGTTGTATTTTAGTTTTGAGAGAAACATGTAGTTTCCCCAGAACCCCCTTGCAATGCAATAGAGTGTAAATATTTACAGGCCAAAGTGGTACACGCTTCAGTTGAAAGAAAATCGTTGAAACGGAATTCCAGAAAACTGCAAAAAAACTAAGTTCAGAACAATCGAACCTGTAATGTTTACTTTATTTTAATCGAATAATTTTTACCAAACTACGTAAAACTCGTAATTGACCAATGTCGTGATTTTCCTGTTTTTGAGTTTGCTAACCTCACACACCCATACTCAGGAGTGCAAGGAAAAGGATTTACTAAGAAAGTATTGCCTTTGACTTAGGATTCGGAAAAACCGGAATCTATCTGACTGCTCTTTTACTTTATCTTCCTAGAAAGCGATCAAACTCCCTACCCGGTCATGGTTAATTGCCAATAATTCATTGTGTTTGTATCTGAGTCAGTCAGACTTCGTTTCAAATAGTGAAAAGTAAGTAATACGTATATTCATTTTCTGAATTTGATGCAAGTACTACATGTTAGCAACAAATAATTGTTACTTTGGTTTGTGAGGCACCTCAAAAGTCACATCTATCCCGTATTATTAAACTACGTCTCTGTAAAACTTTGATCTGACCGGTGCTTGCTTACGGATCTGACTGCTGAACGTTACGCAAATTGGAAGATTCTCTGTTTCTTTGAATGGAAAGAAAATTGTTATGGCTAATTTTCAAAGAAGTTTTTGATCCGGCTAATTTGCCCTGACCTATAAGAACTAATGCAAAGGTGATGGATTTGTACGGTGAATGTGACATCGTCCAATTTATAAAGATTAGCAGACAGATGGACGGGACATGTACCTTGGATGAGCGCTAACTTCGTATCCAGAATCTCCTAGAAGAGATTATTCCTCTACAAGGCATAGGGAGCCCGATTACTAAATGGTGTGGATTGAGGCGGATGCACGATCCCTGCTCGAAACCGGAGGACATCTGTAGTCAGTGGTGTCTGGTGATATTTGCTGCAGAAGACCTTTGATTCTACGATGGTTGTGCGCCAGGAATGATGATGATGACTGTTACACGATATAACATAGTTGATTTTTTAGAATTTAGGCATATTAAAACGTTGGTATTTGACACTTTTTCTGCCAGTACTTAATATAAAATATCAATAACTTTCGGGTAAACAATGTTCTCTATGTAAACAATGTATTTGCCTTATCTGGTTTTAGTGACGCGGATGCTGGTGAAAACCCTATGGTGACGGACTATCAGGACGATGTAGATCCGGAGGATATGCAGATTTTTAATCCTCCAGTATTTCCTCTCAATGATCAGGATATCATATTAAATGTAATAAAAAATGAAATCAAAATTTGGTTCACACATCATGAATTTTTTATTTATACAAAATCCGTTGTGAGAACTTGTCAAGAGCGCTAAAGTACGTGAAATACTACTATTTGCGATACAGTTCATATTTTATGTGTGGACCTCTTGCAGTTGTATTAGTAGAGTTATTCCGCATGATTCTAGCAAATCAATTAATTAAAAATTAACGAATAATGAATTGACACCTAGTGTTGAACCAAGCCTACCCAAGACATAACAGATAAACGAAAATTTATTTCGGTTGATTGTTTTTATCCACACATGTGGCTCTTTATTTAAAAACATTTCAGAACGTTTCGATTCCTAATCGATGGTTATTCGTAACTGGAAGTCATAATATTGATTTAATTTATTGATAATTACAAATACTCTCAATTTCTTACTATTTTTATAATTCTAATTAAAATCAGGGAAGGGATTAGCTGTGCGAATAGCGTACTGGATACCCAGACGAAGATCCCGGGTTCTTTCTTTAGTTAAAGTTAAAGCTTTCTTTGGCCATTGCTGAACATCCTTCATTTAATGTTTATTTATTTATTTATTGCTATGAGAATACATCTATTAGCATGGAGTTGACATTTTCAGTATTACAATTTAAAATAATATCTTTTGCAAAATAATAATATTTGTAGTTGTAAAATAATAAGGAACATGAAAAAAAATAAATTAAAACGTAACTCTCCAAATTTCGCATATTACATAAAAAAGAAAAGAAAACTACTAATTAATGGAGACAGAGTTCTTCAACTTTACATAATATTAATTATTAACCTTGAAAATGTTGTTAGTTTTCATTTTAATTCTGCTTACAGTCTACAGATCTCTATTAGGTAAAAATAAACATAATTTATTTTTTCAACACTATCAAAAGTTAAGATATTAACGATATTTGATCTGCTCTCGTCAGATACAATATATTGTTTCAAAATTTTGATCGAAAGCTAGAATAAATAGGGCATCCTATTAAGAGATAAAGACCTCTTCCTTATGAAAGTAATATACTTCACCATTTATTAATAGCCTGACTACATTTTTATTTGGTATTCTCAATTGGCTAGTAATCCTTATTTAATAATAATAACAATTAATGTAAAGTAATATTGAGGTTCTAAGTAAGCAAAGTTACAAATATTTCTGTAAATTGAGAAATAATCAGAGTTCATAGCTCTATCAATATCTAAACTCAGATTATTTTTCATTTTCTGTATCAGTCCACTCTTATTCTCAGCAACAAAATTATGTATTTAATATATAATCATTAATCACCTTCAAGTGTTATTATTGGTCTTCATTATTATTTTTATCAATTCCTCTGATCTAATTATTTTCTGCTAATTTTTAATTCTGTGAATCAGAATTGAAATCATTTATAAAATATTTTCTACAGAGCAGAACACTTTGAGAAATTTTATACCCTTTTTGTCAATAACAGCTGTAAAAAAAAAAAAAAAGAAACGAACTGAGTCAAGGACCTGTTTTTTCAACGTTATTAACGTAATTTCTGCTAAATTTGGAAGACAAAATGTAGAGTATCTTAAATTCTCTATTGATTACAAGTGTTGACTACAGGGAGAGCAATTTTCAGTCTTCAGTCTTTCATACATAAAATTTGATTCTGATTTTCTGTCTTAAGTTTCTGTTAACGAAACGTTCGGATTGTTTTTAAAGTAAGAATTCGGGACTTAAAGCACGGTAATAAAAAAAATACTAAGGATGTGCAAATTTTACTGTGGAAATGCTGGTGCCAGCAGACCTAAATATCAAGTAAAGCAAGCTTTATTCATTACAGAATAAAGAAAAATCTGTGAATGAAGGCCTGGTCGACTGGGTGGTAGGCAGTCTAAATCTGTCAGGTGGTCGAGAAAGCCCTGAAGGAGGTGAGGATAGTGCGTATTTCGATTCCTCTTGCAACAAGAAAAAGGTATAAAATTGATAATTTTTAAATTTCCTATCGATAATTACTACTAATTTATGATTGAATTCACTTTGTTTTTCTCGATTGCGATAGTCATTAGCGCTACTTCAGCAAATTAAGTTTATTTGTATATTTCCGATTGATCTGTTTTCAGAACGAGAAAAATAAGAAAACTGTAAAGAAAATTAAGACCCCCAAGGAAAAGGATGAAGTTACCAAAGGGGATAAAAAGAAAAAAAAGAAAAAATCCAGCTGCGGGCTCACAAATGACAGTAATGATTTAGAGTATTTCTTGTCTTCACACGATCTGTCCTACGAAGCTATTTAACTGTCTTCAAAATTTATGGAAAGGTAATTAATTAAACTTATTTATTAAAATTAAACTTAAACAACCTCTATTGGTGCAAAATTGCTCATTGAATTTCACATTTTACAGCCACAGAAGCGTGCTATATGAAGTGAAAGAAGCCATGACTTTCCAGCTTATTGAGGAATCCTCCTAAAAATAATTTTTCTGGAAAAAAATTCAAACAAAAGTAATAAATAAAAATAAATTACTTTAACGAAGAGTCTTTCTCGAAATTCTCATAATAATGAATATTGCCGAAAAAAAATTATCTCACGTAATTAAGCTAAATTGTAGGAGCTGTTTTCGAGAAATTGCAAAAAAAAAAAAAATTATTAAAGTGGTTAACCAATTCGGTTGATCAATAATGACTTCTTCATCGATCTCCTAATGAGCACCTAAACGAATATTAAATTTGAAATTATTTTTTATTTTCTTATTTTTTACTTAAACTAATCTCCTTGAGACAGGCTGCATTAATGGTGACCTATTCATGCAATTTAAAATAGCTAAATATTCGTACACTATTAGGAAATAATATTTTTATCAAAATACTTACATATTTATTTTGCGCATCGACTGGTATGTTCATTAGTGTCCTGTTTCCTTCTTGTTCTCGATGGCTTCTATTTCTGTTTTTCTTTTCAGAAAACTTAAGTTTACTTGCCCTGAATTGTTGCATTTTTATAACTTTAACTACATTTATAAGACGTTCTCAGAAAGAAATTCATCCCAACGCTAAGCATATATGTATATTATTAACGATATTTGATACGTACCTTCACAGCTCGAATATTATCTTTTTTGCGCAACAACTGCGATGGTCATTAGCGCTAATTCAGCATATTAATTAACTTGTATATTTCCAATTGATCTGTTTCGACATGTGAAAAATCTATGATTATTTTTCTGTACCATATCAAGGAAAGCACTGATTTAGTTTTAGTGCTATGTAGCATAAAACCAAAATTACGGTGAAAAAGTACCCAATAATTATTATTAGGTTTAAACCAATGAAATGTTTATCAAAAATGTATATAAATAGAAATTAAAATTTTCTTCATACAACCTTATACTTTTATTATTTCAGATTATGTTACTTGAGTAGGAATATGTTATTCACATTTCCATATATTCTTATAATTAATAGGTTACTTGGCGCCTAGAGCTTTCCCCTAACAGTGCTCTCATCACCTTTAGTGATCTCATTAGCATTCATACAGTGGACGGACACCTCGTTAGAATTTTATTTTTTAGAATAATACTAAACAGAACTCTTTTTTAATTTATATCTCTGTACTTTTTATCTTTTAATTTCACTTTTCAGGAAAGTAACATTCAGTATGTTCTATTTTCATTTATATCAGCCAATAATTTAAATACTGTGTCTCAGTGAACACATTCGAAATAGTTAACATACCAAAGTAACACATATTACTTACCATTTTTTTTTTTTTTTTTTTTTTTATTTTGCTTGGGACAAACGAAACGAAAATTGTTAACGTTAGTTGATGGAAGAGATATAGTACCCACGTATCTGATAACCTCCCGGCGCCGCAGGACAATAAAAGAACAAATGAAAAGAGTTAAATAAAAATGCTGTTTTAGACTTAAATGAACTTTATATTTTTTCTAGCTAAGACGCTACAATAGAAAAACAGACGAAAAAATAGGAGTTGAAAAAAATTAAAATTTTTAAACAAATGTATTGATATATATTTATTGTTAAAACTTTTTTAGCATTAAAGAAATAATAAATTGCTAACCACAGTAGTTATAATTTAATTATACAAAGGGAATCTACTGAACATAATGGGTATGTGGGAAGACGATTCAACACGATGTTGTAAGTTGTTGTACCATCTTGACAAATGTATGAACTTTTCTTTTTCTTTGTACGACAGTTTCGACTAGAAACAGAAAGAAAACATATGTTTTTCTCATATGTAGTATGCAGACTGTTAAGTACAATCGTTACAATTATATGACAGCCATCTAAGTCTGAATGCTTTATCTCCGACTCTAACTTTCACATTATGCTTGTTGTGACTAGTCTAATTTAAATTCCTTCATAAAGAAATTTCTTTTCAATTCTATAAAGTATTATTCCTTGGAAAACGTACACCACACAACTACATGGTCTTAAGAGCCATTATAAAATAAAATCTTATAACCCCATCTAGAAATAGCTAGTTGCTAACTATAGATAATCTCATGGCAGTAATGACAATTTTAACTAAGTCAGTTTATAACTTCGTAACAATAATAAAGTAAAATATATTTTGTTTAATACACTGATGTTGATGGACCTTGGATTGGTTCGTTACTAAAGAGAAATAAACGGTTTTTGACAGTAGATAAGTATATATAGTGGAGTCTCGGTTAGTCGAATAGACAGATAATGGAAAAAAACAGAAAAATTCTTTTGTTTAACGTGTATAAAACTTTGTATTAACTGGTATACATATTATATACGTTTATACGCTTAAGCCATAAAGGTCAGGTATCTTTCATTATTCAATTCATTCTATTGTGTATTAAAATTAATGAATACAATGTTTGCGACATCTAATCGGTTTTGTGGGCGGTTTTGTTTCTATCTGAATATGTATTTGCTTTTATGTACCGTATCAAATGGGGTAAACCCCAGATTTTTTTTTTAAGACAAAAGGACTCTTTCTTTAGGGCTAAAGGACTCTTCAAAATTTCTGTACACTTAGAATAAATTTTTAAATACTGAGGACAGTGACGGTTAATTGGAAAAGACGGATAACCGAGACTCTACTGTAATTATAACAGAGAAAATATATTCCAAATTTGATGACTGATCCAAATCGAAATACATTTCAATTATTTTTGTCAGAAATTTCTGAAATGAATTATTTATATTAGATTCGTTTGGCATAAATTTGCAACCGAGCTCATAATGAGGAAAGTTAATTGAAAAAGATGATATGTTAATATGTAGGGTATAATTATGAAAGAAGAAAACATCGGTGGTATGCAGTCATTGGCAGAGTGTCTTTCTGTCACCAATAACGCTTTACTATAGGACGATCTTATAAAAAGCTTACGCCGATGGTGTGGTCATTACAGCTACAAGCAGAGCTGCCTTGGTTAAGCTTGCACTTCAAATAAACAGTCAAAATACAAACTAACATCAAGAAGAGAATTTCCAAATGATGAAGGAATTATTAAACTTGACGAGCATATATTTTAAATTAAAGAGGTGTTAATACATTGCGGAAATAAAGAGAAAAAACAAAAATTAGGTGGCAATCGGTACAAAGGACTATAAAGGAGAGCTAGTGGTAATGTATTAGTGAATCCTGATCCTATCTTGGACGAGAAAAATGTACTGAACATTCAGGAAAGCATTCTTGGACCAATGCATGAGAAAAGACAGAAAAGAGTAAGAAACAATTGGCCTGCCTACTCTCCTTCGGATGAATGGGCTACTAATGTGACATAAGCAGAGAAAATTCCCGAAGATTTTAATTTATATATGTTATATATGTATAAAAAGTTTCGCAAAAATGTAGATTATACATACATATATATATAAACGCATTTGATCATTCCTAATTAAACAAAACTAATGAAGCCGATTTCAATATTAGAAAACCTCAAAATTCTACACTGTAAAGTTGCACTTCTATTAACTGAAAATTCTACTAACTGGAAATTTATTCCACCAATGCTTTTACTGTCATATTATAAATGTAGCGCAATGAAAATTGTGGGAAAAAACTTCAGAACCGTTCTTGCACCAGTAATGCAGAGATATGGATCGGTCTCAATGTGCTTTGTTCTGGGCAAAAATAACCTACTATCGAACTAATAATTCTAGCAATTACAGACCGACTCTTAAGTTTGTTTTTTAGAAATACACTATACATGAATGATTGCTCCCTACACAAATAAATAAAAGTATCCTGGTTAAATATAATAATATTATTCATTATTAGAACTGTTAATATTTTGTTGTAAGTGAAAGTTGTCGTTCAAATAAATAAACTTCCGTTCTAGTGTCTTCTACTAATTATATTCTACTACCAGAAAAAATGCCATACCATTTGTTCGTATAAATATTGGAAAACAACACCATCCGCAACTGTGCAGTTATTTCCTAATAAGTAAGCTTTGTTCATTAAAGCACCATTGAGTTCCTGAAAAATAAAATGTTCTCAATGTAAAGAGTAAACTAAAAGTTGGGATAATTGGGCACTAGGTAATGATGAGACGCCCTAGATAGGTATCTCTTGAGTATCTTAATTAGGATAAATAGTGCTTCTTAATTTCACCTTAAGCGCTCTGTTTTTACAAATATTAGGATCTTGTAAGTAGCAAATAGAATATTCAATCCATTGTTTTTCCAGAATGTCAATATCAGACTGGTGTAACACACTTTCATCTCGGTTCCTCTCAACTGGTACTACCATTGTTCATATATTTTTCAAATTAAACCATGAACTTATCGGCTCTCGAACACTCAACCAAACACTTCTTTCGAAAAGATAAACCTAAACCTAACAAGAGGTTAAATTTCGATAATTATCAACTATTTATATATCGACTAACTACATTGAACAATCGATATGTAAGACTTCTAAAGGCAGAAGACGATTCAAAATTCTAATCAGATTTTACAGCAAGACAAGAGGCTACTAATAATTAATATATTTCGCTATTTAGCAGAGGGGCAATTTTTAGGACGCCCTGTCTCGGAACTAGTGTTCCTGTTAAGAGTAATTTAAGAGTAAACATAAAAATTACTATATTTTTCTTCAATCAACGTTTAACCATCGAAATTCCACTTTTAACTAAATGCTAACTTTGAGTATTTTTAAGAAAGCGATACCTGCAAAAGACCTGCCTGCAATTCAATTTCAGGAAGATGTACGAGTTAGAGCGATAGGTCTTTCAGTTCACCGGATTCGAAAGGTAGAAAATAAAAATCTTCAAGGGATTCACAATTCCGAATTTCTTCGAACTTATTTGGGCAACCTGCTTCTCTTACCAATTTAGCAAAAGTACAATCCCGTACATTATAATGAGAAAGCTATCACCTAGCTCATTCTCAAAACAAAAATTAATTTTTCTGGAAAAAAGTTTCAAAGGCTTTGTATCTTTTTAATTTACTTTTTTATTTCCATCATATACTTGGCAGCACAAGCGTTATTCGAAAAAAAAAAAGAAGGTAAATACCTACATAAATCATTTGCTACTAACATTTTTCTGGTGTAAACTAAATAACATCTGATGTAAGACATCTTACTAATCATAAAAAAATGTGGTGTGAACTCTACTCTTGGCACTAGTTGGTTCATTCTAATTATCATAATAGTAAGTAAAAAAATTCTTTTCAATTACTGCTTGTAGTAATGCTTCTGAGTTAAAGCGTTAGGCGTAGAACCTGATTAGATTCTAATATTTTATGAATTTAAAATGCGACAAAACTTTTTATGCGCAAGTTCTATGTAGTTCAATGTATAAAAAAAAATCCTTGCGGCTCGTAATTGGCATTGCTATCTGCATTAAGTCTTCAATTTATGGCTCTACATTACATACATAGTCGCCTAGATCAAGAAAGAGTATTAAAATAATAGTAATAAAAACAGCTAAAACTTCGTAATTAAAGTCTGTGAAGAATTCGAAATTGCACCACTTTGATCAAAATTCAGGATAAGCCACCTTCACTTTACAAAGCCCACCACATCAACATATATTTATTCAAAACTGATACAGATATACTCTTAGAAGTATAAGTAAAAGTTTTATGAACATTTACACAATTAACAAATTGAACATACTTGAAAAAGGAGAACTTACATTTTCTGATTAAGAAATGATTCTAAATATATTGTTTACTGAATTATGAAGTACCCTAGGAACTTGCAACTAACAGAACAATTCTTCTAGTGCAATATTTACCGCCAGTAGGCTTGACAATACTACAAAAATATGGTAAAAATAGTTTATTGAAAACAAATTCACTTCCGGACAATTGATTTCCTTCAATGTAGGTCAAAGTATTGATTCCCATTTGTTTAACGTGTGTTAGAATCGTAAAATTTACGGGCACGCCACTTTAGAAATGAATCATCCCGGAAAAGTATTTCAAAGAAAGGTGATGGACGTACACATGCGTGAATGTTTTATTGTTGGGGTCATTACCAAGAAACCAAAAAAAGTAAAAATTAAAATTTTATTAAGAGTCCTAATCTGGCACCTAACGAATATTAAATCTGAGATTCCCACTTTCCCGATAGAGTTATGACGGCTTCTCTCTTACACAAAACATCAACACCAACAAAACAAATTTCTAAAAACATGTTCATTCAAGGGACCTCGAAAGCATGTATGTTATTGAAAACCCATTATAAAAAATCTGCTCAATGCGAATGCTTTTTCTTGCAGGTTATTACAGGAAATAAAAAGATTTAACGCGATTTAATTTGATGATGTCATACATTACTACGAGGAGTCAAGTACAATAATATAGGGTAGGTCATTGCCAGAACCAAAATTCCATCTAAATACATCGATGACTAGTAGTGACTAGCATTTTGTTTAAATTGGTTGACTAGGGCCTTAAAGAAATCTCCATTGAACAGAGTTCCAAAAAAGTTTGTCAACTTTCAATAGTCAAGTGAACTAAAATGGATGAATCAGTAAAACTCTAGAAATGATGGACAACTTTTTATAAGTGACGCCAGTGGCTTCAATAATAGTAGTTCGGCCTACATGTATTTAGTAACTGCACAATCCTTAACAGAATCGCTGAGTCATTTTTGAGTGACTCGCTAAAGTGACACATCCGGTTGGTTGATTTAATAGTTTTTGTTGCGTCATCAGGTCGCATTGAATGAAAAATAAAATTTGAACTTCTATATTTTCGTTTTCGAATTGGAAAAAAAGCTCACACCAACAGCAGATACGTAGGCACAAATATATACAGCCCAATTTCTAAAAATTTGGAGTAGACATTTACATAATTTTTTCTTACTGCAACAACTAAAATATACAATTAAAAATTTTCTTAGAACTATAAGTGTTTATACTTCATGGATAAAGATGGGAATCATTGTCACAAGTTTCTGGCCAAGAATTAAAACCAGAACTACAAGGTCCAGTGATGAGTGCCTTTAACTAGAGGTCCCTTGAACTTTTTTATCATAAAATGTGCTCCGAATACAAGAAAACATACACTTTTTTTTCCTTGGCTAGGAAAACCTATTTCGAGCGGCAACTCAATATTTAAGATGAAAATTTAACATAGAAAATCTTCATGATTCATTCTTCTTCGTAAGTATTGAAGGCTAAGAGAAGGTACAAAAGATCGTCTTATAGATTGTATTCAGATCCCTCCTCAACTTTGTCTGGTTATGTTCCTGAAATATATTTGATTTTATACGTCGTTGCACGCTAGTTCATTATATCCCTGACCGGTTTCGAATTTTCATTCATCACCAGAGGATGATTAATAAGTTTGGTGTAGAGAATTCTACTTCAACTATGTTTCGGTCTCACATTTTATCTACCATAGTAATTTGTTTTTCTTATTTCTGACAGGTCAACAAAACTTAAATCCTACAATGAATTTTCCTGGCAAAATGTTTGAAACAGGTAAGCCTACATAATGTTGTTAGTACACCAGGTTCAAAGAACTAATCGAGGAATTGCTAAATCAATCTCTTGTAATGGATGAAAATCCGAAATCGGTAAGAATAAAAAACAAACATGCTAAGACCAATAAAATCAAAGTTACTTTTTTATCTTTTTCTTGTCAAATAACCAGATTGTAGTAAAAATAGTAAAGATATGTCAAAGTACAATTAATAATTTTACAACAGAGCAATGAAATTTAACTATGGAATGCTTTAAGAATTTGAAAATTAGTTAAGTCTGCTTTTAGATAGCTGATTTGTTAAGTCTGCACAGTAAAAAGAGGACGTTAAAAGAAAGGCGAACTCTGAAAAGCAGAGGCCATCTGAACTTTGCTCATGTTCTGAAAGTTGTAAGTATAAACTTCCTATTCAATTCAGCCAAAATAATAGAACATTGCCTAGCTTTATCTGCTGTCAGCAAAACTAGTGGTTCATCCTCTTCTGATTCTTTCCCAACTACAGCTTTTAGACCAGCAGAGGTGATCTTTTTCTTCTTGATCGCCTTCTTTTTGTAAGATTCTCCAACTCTAGGACGGCCTCTTTCTTTTGGCAATTCCACAGATGTCCTCTCAAGTCGTTTCTAAACATTAAGACATTTCTTAAAAAATAAAAATACTCTTCATAAGTAGCACTTTACAAAAGAGCTTCATACCACCCTTCTTTTCTCTAAAATGAATTTCCAGATAAAAATAAAACCTATATACAAGCAGAGTGTATTCAAAGAGCTGCTTCCGAAAAAATAACAACTGAAAAATCGATTAAATAAAGAGAAAGAAACCCAGGATTATTAAAAATCCCAGCTCTAAGACTTGGTGAAGGGTGACCTCTGAGAGCAAGGAATAAATCCTAGATACAAGAAGAAAAGCACACATCATCGTATACACTGTAAAGAAACCTTAAAATAGTAAATTTTACTAAATCTAATGCACTCAAAATTAAAAAACTAGGGTTAAATTCTTGTCCTACTTAAACTATTAGAAAAATATACTATCACCTTACTAAAATCTATTTTATGTACCTTCTTAGTTTTCTTTTCATACTCCGAAGCATCATAATAGTTTGGCTTTTCTCTTTTAACTCGTTCAGTTCTACGTCTACATCCTTCTACCATTACTGCCTGTGCAAGAGACATTCGTTTCGCATTGTAAAATGAATGCTTACAACCAGGACAACTTTTACACGCTACCGCTACCTACAAGTGTTAAACATAGCTACAAACAGTATTCCTAAATATAATAAATAGAATAATGATTTACTAAAACCTGGAGCTCGCAAAAAGGACAACATTTTGTAATAGCCTTGTTACTCTTGCCCATTGAATAAAAATGTGATAAGCTTGTCCAAGCTTTTCCAATGTATACAAAATATTCATTAATGTTGTTATCGTTCTGTGTTCACAAACAAAATGTATTAAGCTTTAAATGTTCCAACTATTGACATTATTCGTTTATAAGTTGTTACAGTATTCCTAAATCATCAACATTAAACTGGCGGTTCGCGTAAGCTTAATGCTAACTATAACCAGTTAAAGGTTACTAAATTAAACTAAATATCTCCCCTGAATTTTATCAGGGCACATCAATCAGGTTCCAAACTTAACATACTAAATGCCAAAATATAACTTAATGATCTATATAAAGTTTATTATTTATTACAAATAAGAATGCATTTTAATTTCATTTCAAATGTTGATCTAATAAGAAAAGATTAATTTGAAATATTAAACATTTACATAATAAATTTCTTAGAGAAAAGCTCATTTTAACAAGGGTATAATCTAGGTGAGGCACCTATTAAAGATATAATGGTACTCACGAACTTTACTGTTTCCCCCTAATGATAGGGTTTTCTTTTCGGTCTAGAGCATCTTTCAGTTTCTCTCAATTCATCCAGTTGCAATTCTAGAAAATGATTTGCCTTTTCTTCGAAATCTACTAGAAATTACTCTGTAATAAAAGTAATCCGGTTCAGCTTTCTCTTAATCCAGCTAAAAAAAATATTGCAAATTCAGCTATTCTTTCGGGAAATCACTGAATCACTTGGGGCTTCCAGCTTCACTATTCTAATGTAAGGATGAACTGCAGTGAACTTCTTGAAACGTCCGTACCCCGTAAATTTCTCTCGATCAAAATGTTGTGTGAAAAAAATATGCTTTCTAGAAGCCGGCATACTATTGAAACAGGCAAGATTATGAGAAATTTGTTTGCGCTTTGTTATATTGGTATAAATATGAACTCTACCTACAAAGTCATAATTGCAAAAAAAGATGGAATTCTATGAGCGGAAGAATAAGCAGCCAGTTCAGTTTCTGTGAGGTTTAAGAAACCCTCGACTTTTAGTGTAACATCTAGAGGCTTTGTTGCTTCTACTAGCTTTAGAACTAGAAGAATACAAAGAATGAACAAATAAAAAAAATTGCAAAAAGCAGTTTAAGATTCAAATAAAACTATTATATTTAACATTTTACCTACATTATTTAAATTGAACAAAAATTACGAGTTCGAGTAATCTCACGAAGAAAATCAGTGCAAACTAAATGTAAAAGAAATATCGAAATTTAATTGAAGAATAAACATTGAACGTTTTACACTATTATTTTAATTAATGTACTTACTGTTGGTTCTAGACATTCCTATAGATAATATAGACCAGATCCACGCTAAATGAGAAGTCCAGCATATTGCATTCGTGAGCACAAACCAACTTCGGTTTACTTCTTTAGTACGTTCAATTGGCATCCATGTTCATCTGAATCGCAAGGATCTCATGAAGGATTTAGAATTATCTCAGAGCTTGAAAACTGCCTTTAAATGTAAATTGTTTGAATGCATACCGATTAATTTTTAATTATAAATGTTGCACCGATTCCAGTATCTCCCATGTAATGCTCATTTTTTCTCATGTATGAAACTGGCTTTGCTTGTTGAGAGGGTTGGCAGTTTGCTCGTCAAATAACTATATAATGTTATGAAAAATAAATTATGTTAATTTAAATAATATTAGATATCAGGGTAAAAGAAATTCAAGGCCGGGGGTTTCTAACTGGCGGAAAATCCTGGTGAAATTTTCGGTGGCCCACAATGTTCTGAAATAAAATGAAAATAGAAATAACTGTTATGAAGAAAATAGCGCTTAGGCGAGTCAATACCGTACACAAAATTCCATCGTTAACCCTTGAACTACTGAAGACGAATAGTCACGTGGGCCAGTGCCTTTCCTGAAGGCCTGTGGGCGTGTAAAAACGCGCTGACTCAGTTCTGGCGTTGTTTGGGAGCGATATGTCTTCAGCATAAAAATAAAACGGCATATAGATCAAGATTAATTGATAAACATCTTTCTATCTTAATGAAGAATGTGTATCCTCAGTCTTCGAATCCAGATATTGGAAAACTACAATAGTACGAGGAAAGCGCTGGCAAGTTTCGGGTAAAAGAATAATTTTAGTTACCTTCATACATTAAATTAAATAAAAGCAATGTTATAGTGTTTTAATAATCCTATCCATATTCCTGAATCCTCACTTCAAAATATGAATTTAACAAAATCTGTAAATGTGATGTGGTTCGCGTGCATCTTGCCTGTTGCACCAACTGGCCCGTGTTTTAATTGAGTTTTTCACCACTGTTCAATGCCAAGCTTATTTTGCTAGACAAAACGTTTTTGCTGTTGACAAAAAACTAGAAATTTCTTGACTATTTATGGATTCATTAGCAGTAAACTGTAAACTTTGAAATGCAATGCAATTCCATTGTGAACGAATTTAGGATAAATGAATTATTTAAAGATGCCGAAAATGGACATCGACTTTTTCCTACATTCTTTCTTGCACGAACCGGATGCCATATGAGAGCAAACTAACCAATGAATCCCTGCCTCAGAATTTCGTCAGTAAATCCAGTTCATATCAATGTCACTATTCTTTGTGGAAGCATATCGGACGGATTTTTTGAGAGAAGGTGGGCAAATATCCATTATTTTGATGGACTACAGACGTGTTAATTCTGTTGAACTATCCTAAATCTTTTTTCAGTATGAAGTAAAATTTACAAATCGTAAGTGAGATATGGTTTTTTATAAACTCACATCTTTTTTTATAGATAATTTAGGAGAAACATAATACTGTATAAGAATAATTCGGGGAGTCTACAGATTATTATAAAATATTGTGATCACCAGATCAAAATGTATGGCTTTAAGTTTCCATATTCTGCATAAGAAAAACGTATTATTGTTTCGGTTTTATCCAACAGTGATTACAGTGATCACTTCTTTGTAGTTACTATTAACGTTAAAATAATAAATATTCTTATCAGAAAAGAACCACAAATAAACAAAACTAAATAAATACATAAATAAGATATGCATTTAAAAGTTCTTTTGAATAAATTTAAGACTGTTGGTAACTTGTATTACGTTAGTAAGTGAGTGGGTGGCGGTTGCGAGTTCAGTTATTGCTCACCCAGCCTATCAGTGCACGGCTTGTAGCGAAGTTCTGCTGCTGTGTGTTGTGCACGCTTGTTCAGTTAGCATTGTTTGTTTTGTTTTTCGTAAGACTAAATCCAATAAAATTTTCTATTTCATTATCAAACAAATTTCTTAGTGAAATCATGGGCTTAAGGCCTACAATCTTGACTTATAACTTCTAAAATCATGTTTAATCTTCCTTCTAAGTGTCGGTATCACATAATATTGTAGTTTTCAATGTTTGCATTACGGGAGTAATGATTTTCAAAGAAAAATGGTGTTACAAAAATTTAGGTAAGTTTTATTTATTTGTTTTATGTCAAGGTGCAGGTCTTTTGCATCAATGCTCCATGTATATTCATGACGAATCTGTAGAAGTGTGAAGTAATTTTATCACCGAAATAAATCCACTGGTAATTCAGTTATTATGGTTGACAGTCTTCCTGTTTCTTCACTTACGTACATTTAAATTGTTTATTATATGTAGTGGTAATGTAGTTATGTATATTGGGTTTTACTCAAATTTGTCTTAGTTTAATAATACCTTGTATTTATTTTGAGAAACCGTTCCGTTTTTGTTAAAGTCTAAATTGCACTCAAGTGCAAAAAGTAATAATGGAACATCATACTTATTTGAGATTATGACTTGAAAAGAAACTAAGGAAAAGGGCCTTCTTTAAATCTTTTCTTAACGCGCTAGCCCACGATTATTTGTCCAAGACAGATGGTGAGCTAGCTAATGTCATCCAAATCGACGCTATATGAGAAGTCCAGCACTATTGCATTAGTGAGTTCAAACCGGCTATGTCCTTAGTACGTTCTATTGGCCCATCTGAATTGTAAGGATCTCGTGGAGGATTTAGAATTATCTCGTAGTAGCTGAAAGCGGTCTTTAATGTTAATTGTTTGAATGTGAACGTCCAAATACACCGATTCCAGAGTCTCCCACGTAATTATCATTTTTTTCTGTCTTTTCCGAACGCTTTTGTTTGATCTCTGTTTGGATTCAGTCTACTGCCGATTCGGAGTGGAGATCATCAATAATCACAGGTCTGCGGTGCAAAAGTTATCTTGTAGTCCACGGTTGAAGTATCTTTTATTTCACTTGCATATCCTCTGAATAGCCTAGTTCACCTAATTAAAAATAGCTTCGTTGACGCAATATTTCTGTTTTATTTCTACTTTAGTTAAAGGACTATAATTTGTGGCAGATTGTGTTGTCACTGATGGAGATTGAACCGTGGGCAATGAAAACATTGCTACTCCTACAATCAAGCACCGAAGATGCTCCTTACAAGTTAAGAGAGATGTTGGTCGAGACAATCCAACAGAAATATGGCGGAAGAAGACCGTGTAGACCTGTACCACCTGTACCTAGTTCCTGGTTAGCAGAGTTCAGAGCTAAAAAGGTATATCGTATTTTTTAAAACTTTTCTTTAATGTATTACTTTTTTCTTATTTGTTTTATTGGCAAATGCCATTGTAAACATTGTTTTAGGTCAGTGGCCGGCAAACCGCGGCTCTTTGGCCCCTTGAGTACGGCTCTCCCACAAAATACCACGTGCGGGCGTGCACGTACAGTGCGATTGAAACTTTAGGATAAGACTCAAAACTTTAAGTCTCACTTGAAAAAGTTTATCAAATTAATTTTAAGGAGCGTTGTGGAGTGAAAGATGATGTAGTATTGAGGATCGAGAAAGGTATGCTGTGATGGTTTGGAAGTAGAGAGAGAATGAGCGAAAGGAGATAGAAGAAACAAGTGTACAAGTCGAGTGTGGATGGGAGAGTTGGAAGGGGTGGATCTCAGCGAATCTACCTCAATCAGATTGAGCACGTTTTAGCAAAGGCCAGCTTAGCAGTTCTCTAATTAAGTTAATAATGTACCTATCCTATATAGTTTGTTTAAAAAATTTCAATCTTTGCCCCGTGATTTCATCGTTTGCCATGTGTGGAGGTTATCAAAAATCAAATCAAAGCAAATTGCTTCTAAAAATATTAAATTTTACAGCAGAGTTCAACATAGTTGACAGTGCTTTCTGTGTAAAACTAAAGAAAATAATAGTAATTTTCATATATTTATTGTAAAAAAAAAATTTTGTTTGTCTTTTTTTTAATGACAAAAATATATAAACAATAAGTTAACAGAGCATTGGCAAGTGAACAAGAATAAAAAAAAAACAGGGATTTCTTTAAATGCATCACTTCCTAGCATTTTATAAGGGCTAACTATTTGTACAGTTAATGCTGCTATTTATGATTTAATTTACTAAATATGATTACTTATTTATTTATTTTGTAAGGTGGAACGTATCAATTTAAATTTGTTCTTGTTTATCTATTTAATTTCTAAATTACAACCAGGGTTTCAATTTTTTTTAAATCTCTACACATTTGATGAGGAATAATACAGGTTTTTAATATCTGACTCCAAATGAGGATTCAAAATTATATCTAGCACATATAACTCTAAATTTTGGTAGCTTGTCAAAATATTTAATTCTAAGTGCGTTAAATGTACGAAATTAACAGATGATGTTCTAGCGCAGCGAATTCCAACCTTTTTTGGCTCACTTGGTTACTACCGTTTACTTGGTTACTTCATGCTAAATTGTACCACTTCGTAAAAATGATTCTATTTCGTGAAATTTGTTCTTCGGAGTGTGTTATTTTATTATTATTATTTGTATAGAGATACAATGTATCTGTTACAAAGGATTTCATGTTCACTTTATAAACTTCGTAAAGTTTAAAGTAAGATCTTAGTTTTAAAACTTTTTTTAAACAATACAAAATTGCGTTCTTATTTTTCTCTTCAAAGTTATTTCTTACTTCTTTAGGATTATTATATTTGTTTATATGGAGTGGGATTCTAAAACTTTCATAGACTGGTCAGCTGATATACAATTAATGTTTCCAGCTCGTTCTTAAAAACACATTAAACAATGATTTTTTGATTTGATTGTATAAATTACATTATTGATTTTAAATTTAGCATAAGGGCCACCCAATCTTATTTCAGAAAGAATTCTTACAACTTGAAAAGAAATTAATTTATTTAAATATTGTTGACCAACATTTTGTAATTAATATTGAGAATTCCTAAATATATTAAACATAATGCTATTTAGTTTATTTAAATCAGTTAAATGCAATTGTTCCCTGTACCTGTCTAAAATAATGGAAATATTAGGTTTGTAATATAAGCATTCTGATGCGCCCAAATCTTCTAAATTAATTTCTTTTAAGCATTCAACTCTTCAAATTAATTTCTTTTAAGTTCCAATTTAATTTAATGTAACTTACTCATTACAATCAGCCTTTTAAGCAGATTTTTACATAGTTATCATTTAAGTTCTGTCACATGATAATTCTAATAAATTTTCGTTATCTTTTATTGTTAATGATGTGGTTTTTTTTTGTTTTTTTTTCTTATCCCGCGACAAAGGCGTTAAGCCATTTTCTGTCTGGCAGCCCAATATCATTGTTAATGATGTAGCTTTTCCTAAATTGTCTTTATAGAAGAGGTTTGAAATCCAATGATCATTTGTTTTTTTTTCAGGTTTTGGAAACTATTGCATGAAAGACAATTTTAATCCTGTTAAATGTGCTATTATATTTTCTCATATATCTTGAAACAGAGTAACGTTATTACCTAAATATTAACAATTTTATTGTATTTTATTATTTATTAAAATAATTTTTATGAATTCTAGGAAAGAAACGTTTCTATGATATTTTTATGATTTAATTTTTTTTCTTTAACTTTTTATGTCCGCCATTATTGATTTTTTTTCGTGTACCGCCATCCAGCAACTCGCGTACCGCCAGTGGTACGCGTACTACAGGTTGGGCAACGCTGCTCTAGTGTATCCAATGAGCGGTCTTTACAGAATGAGCAATTTTAATATGGATTGAAATCATATTAAGGATTCAATTAGCGAGGAATCGGTACAGAACAAAAAAAAAGTTTTTGCCAACGTTTCGATAAATGTATATATATATACTCCATTTTTGGCTCTTAGTTTTCTTTAACTCAAGCAACCCACATAGTCTCTAAGTTCTTATGATTATAATTTATTTAATTTCTTATAGTTTTAATATTTATTATTTTATTCACTGCCAAAATACAAAATTGCACAACAGTACAATCATACCTTGAGCAATACATTTTAATTAATACGAATTCTTTAAAAGAAATTATTAAAACTATTTACTTTAACATTAAAATATTTAAAATAGCCAATAAACAAATCTATAAAGCGGAATAAAAAAAACATGCACAAATAAATACAAAACAAACATTTCACAAATATATTATTAATAATCAATTTGTAGAAAACAATAAAATCCCTCAAAAAAGGGTGGAAAAATACCAAATATACAAATACCAATACTACAGAGCCAGCCCATCATTTACAACAGCAATTCTAATTTCTTTTCCCTCAGACTGATAGCCTGAATAGTGAAACAAAACAACTCATTTATTTCCTCAATGGTGTTCACATTTAGGAGTAATAACAATGCATCTGGAAGGCCGATAAATCCCTGCAAAAAATTATTTCTCATGGCAGAATACAGAGGGCACACAAGATAGAAGTGCGATAACTCTTTTAAATTGCATAACTGGCATACATTTTTATATAGTTTTAATAAGATGTATTAATATGTTGTATTTGTAGTTCTGTGGTTCAATATTCTAAATTGTTGTATTGTCTTATTTGTAATATCCAGGTCCTGAAGAAGGCAATAAATTTGTCACGTTGGCAAAAAATCGGAGTTGTTTTTTGTTCTGGACTGATTCCTCGCTAATTGTATCCTTAATATAAATATTTTACGGTCACTAAAAGCTGATACAAATTCATAAATGAAATCATATTTATTATCTTTTCTTACTATGCTTGGATATTTTTATTTGCCAGTTGGATCTGTGCTATTAGTTTAAGAAAGTGCAGTTGAACTTTTAAGGACAGATAAAACCGTGACGTACTGACTCACAAACCTAACGTAGCAGTTATATCTTGTAGCAGTTATATCAACTCTAATAAATTGATTTTTGAAAGCATTTAATAAATTATTTTTGTTTTTGCTTATTTCATTGTAGTCGTGAGGGATCCATAAACGAGTGGCACATTTTAGTTAAATAATTTCTACAAAAAGGAACACCAGTTAAAAAGGAATTTGTGTGTTATCTATTAAATTTATGAGACGATGTAAGCATAATTTTTGGATACGATTATTCATTCTAAGTAATGTTACCACCATGTTAGAACCCTCTTAATTATGTGGAAGTTAATATGAATTGTGTTTAGTTTATATCTAAGTAACGCATTAGGAGTTGATTTTGAGAGCTGTAAAAGTGCTTTAAAAAAATAGGTACCATTTCAACGTATTTTGTGGGATTTCACCTGTTAAATATTAATAAGGTTTAAATGTGTAACCGAATTCTAAATTTGAAGAAAACTGGCTGATTGGAAGTGCTATTTTAATGAATAGGTTTTTGTAGTTTTTAGCGACTTTCTTCAGTGGAGATTGTGGGTGGTTATCACAAGTCCGAATTTCCACGAAGTAGAAATTTGATACACTCGACTCTCGATAAATCGAAATCCAAGGGACTACAAGAAAAATTCGAATTATCGAGACTTCGAATTATCAAGAAGGGAAAAAAAATTCGAATTATTAAGAGTTTCTATTATGTATATATGTTTGTATATACGTATATTGAAAATACCTATGAGCTTACCTAAGTTTTAGACATATATAGCCTCAAGTAAAAAAGTAAAAATAATGAAAAAAAATTCGAATTATTAAGAGTTTCTATTATGTATATATGTTTGTATATACGTATATTGAAAATACCTATGAGCTTACCTAAGTTTTAGACATATATAGCCTCAAGTAAAAAAGTAAAAATAATGAAAACGACAAAAAAGAACAAAAAAATTACATATGTATTAACATTTCAATAAATAATAATATACATATGTACCTAATTAAAAAAATGAACAGTTTTTTGTTTCAATGTGGCTTGACTTAGTCAAGTGACTTAGAATTGTAGAAAGTGTTGATGGTGGAATATTGAAAGTTTTGGCGATATCTTTTCTTTTTTCGAACCACTTTCCACGGCTGCGATAATATTTTTTCTTTTTTGTCGGACACAGTAAGGGTGACGTACTTTCCATCGTGACAAACTAAGAAAGAGAATTGGAAAGTTAAACTGGGCTGAAAAGAGGGAAACATTACGCAGGAAATGAACAATAAGCGGAAAATGAGAAGTAAACATTACTAGGGAAAATTCGAATTATAAAGAGGGGAAGCGACCTCGTTCGGAATTATAGAGCCTTCTCTCCCCCTGTTTTTTATTTATTTATTTATTTTTATGATTTAAGGCGCGTCAACATCTAAGGTTATTGGCGCCCGGAGCTTTTTTCAGTGCACTGCCGGCCTCCGGACAGTGTTCTCTCGTTACAGATGTCACTGACCATCACCGGAAAGTGAACTGTAAGAAGCTCCTAGGAAGAGAAAATCTAAGGGTCAGCAGCTGGATTCGAACCCGGGACCTCCGCGTGGGAGTCCAGCACGCTAACCGCATAGCTAATCCCTTCCCTCTCTCCCCCTGTTGTTAAAAAAAGGATTTCGAGTTATTGAGCGTATCGAAATACACTGAATTTTTTCGATTTACCGAAGTTAGCAGCTGTAGAGTTTGAATTATCGAGAGTCGGCTGTATCTGGTTTAGATGCTTCTGGACAAAATCATCTTAACGGAAGTGCCACTTTTTAATGAGACGATTTCTATACTGCTTTTAATACAATCATGTTATGTGACTACAAGTAATACCTTAAAAATATTTATTTTGTTTTTGTTTATTTACTTTGCCACAATTTCAAGTTGCTGATGTTGAAACAATCATTGATAAAGTGCTATGGCTGTTTTTTGTCTTAATTTGTACAAGTTTGTCTAGTGAATGTGAATGTGCGCTCGCTGTGCAGATGATGCAATGAAGTATGTATATTGAATTTGTTTGTTTTGTAGTCTTACTCTTGATTTTAGTGTATTGGCTCTTTTAAGAACCTGTGTTTAAAAATGCAAAATATACATTGTGTACAAGTTTGAGATGGTGAACTTGAATTTGCCGAGCTTATATAAAAGTCATCTAGTTGTGAATACCCAATTCTGCAACTTTATAGTGAATTGTAAGAGTGTTGAGGGGTGTCAATGTAAGTGTTGTTTTTGTTAAATTAAACGGCCTGGGACGCCAAGATCCTAAAGAGGTGGCTAGTACACCTCTTCTAACGGTGCCTATATTTCCTCTCTAGTGACCCACAAAATAAGTGCTCTTATTAAATTATCTATAACAGAATGTTATCACTGATATGTGTAAATTACGTTTCTTTATATTTTTGCAGCATTCAAATCATGATAGCGACGAGTTTATGAAAAAAATAATGCAGGCAGATAGCCCAGCGCCCCCAACTCCAGATTCAAATTTAACAGATACTACTACTGAGTCGACTATAGAAAGTAACGAAGATGTTACAATTGAGCTGGTAGAAGAAGGTCTATCTTGTGCCGTTTGTTGGTAGGTTTCTTAGGTTAATAAATAATTACAACATGATAGATAAAGGTATCTGTGGATTGTTGTCTAATAAGGATTGTGTACTGAATGTTTACAGTGAAGTTGGATTCAACGCCTAGAATTTTTCGTACCTTATATTATTGTGTTCTGAATGTTCACAGTGAAGTTGGATTCAATGCCTATGAATTGATGGAGTGCGCTGAATGTCATTCTCATTACCACAAGCAATGTCATTCACCTCCCATACCTGATCGTGATGTCAGTGATCCAAGATTCGTTTGGTATTGTCGCAGGTGTGCCAGGACAAACAAAGTGGTCAGTACACTACACTATATTTCCATTTAATTACAGGTAGAACGTTTAGGTTAATGCATTCCATTTTATGTGCCATTATTCTCTTGATTTTCTCTTGCGGAACGTACTGTAACAAGAAACTTTTCGTTTCCCATTGAGCTTTTGAGGTTTTGTAAAATTCTTCTTCCTTGGCTTTAAACGTCACCTCATATTCCTTATTCAAGATAGAAATATCAAAGGACGATTAATGTTTGGGCAGTTAGAAAATAATACAGACAATGGCGGCAGGGAAGCTGAGGAAGACTTTTTTAAGGGCGAAGATGCGAACACATTAAGCCAACTTTAGACTGAGAGAGCGAAGCATGATTTCATGTAGTCACATCTCGTCAGAATCGGCGTAAAAGACAGCCTTTTATGCATTGTAAATTAGATGATCTCATGACAACCAATCATTTGACAATTTTTCCCGTCATCCTTGACTGTGAACAAATGCTCGTGCTAATAAATATAACACCATGTATCTTCAGTGTACTGGACTGTGAGAGGGAAAATTGGATTGTTTCTTAACCCAAGCGCTGGAATTGGGTAAAATAATTTTTGTCCTTTGGTGAGAGTGTCCTGCAATTAATTGGACACACTCTTCATCTTTTCAGATGACCTTTGACTTCCTTCTTCGTTCATTTTTCAAAACCTCTCGTTGTGACTGCCCATAGTGGTGGGAGATCCAAACTACAAGTAAGCTTATAGAAAACACAGAAGAGTTAAATTGTTGCTAAGAAAAATCTGTGGTTTAAGGGGGTAGGGCCACGTTATTGTCTAGGCTAAGATCATTGGCAGCAAGGGATTGGATCTTTGTTATCTGTAGAAGCAGAGAAATCATAGTTAATAGAATAGAATAATTTTATTTGTTTTAAGGGTTCTACCCTATACAAATGAAGTTTGGTTAAATAATACAAAATAAAACCTTATAAAACATAAATAAAAACTTGAATTGAAATCTAAAAATATAGGTACATTCTAATCGAATGAAAATAAAAACAGCCGAAATTTAAAAACATAAAGAATTATAAGCAAAACAAAATTATAAAAGTATTTTTATAAACTTAAAACGAAATTCCTCATTTTGAAGGCACTTGTTATAAAATAAAATAAATTATTTAATTTATCAATATCGGCTACATCTAATAGAGTTTGCACTTGAATATCTACATCTGAAATACTAGAGATGTATTTATTCAAGTATTTATCTCTATAAGATTGCAGCCTTAAACATTTTAATAAAAAGTGCTGTAAATCCTCTCTTTCGGGAATACTGCATATTGGGCAGCTGGAGGTATCTGTTTGAAAACTGTTTCTGAAACCAGAAGAAGTGATTTGAAATGAACGAGGCTGACATAACCTCATTTGACTGATTAATTTATGCTTTATAATTGGCACCCTAAGAGACAAATATTGCTCACCCAGCGTTAGACTACTTATCTTTCTGAAGTCTGGATTGTAGTTTGAATGCAGAACAGCGTTAATGTCTAAAGAAAATTTATTATTCCGAAATTTCAGAATGCTACTGCTGAATTCATCCTTATTTTGTGACATTTCGCTAGTATTTAGCAAGCTAACTGCATCAATAGAATCCAATTTTCCTTTTAACTGATTGTACCAATTAAATTTAACCACAGATATTCTGTCATTACTGAGGGATTTTAAAATATTCAAACATATCTTTGGGAGGCGGTTACCATCCATTAGTTGAACTTTATACCACCATCTAACCATCTTTTTTAGAACCTCAGTTTCAATAGACTCTAACCCAACTTCTGTACGTACATAATGATTAGGCACATTTCGTGGCCAATGGAAGATGGATTTAAAATATCTGGTCTGAACACATTCTAACTTACTGCAATATAATGGAGCCCAAATTTCTGCGCTGTATAATAAAACGGAATTAATCATAGATTCTAATAATTTTTTTCTTGTCACTAGCGAATCCGATTTTGACTTTATTAAAATTTCTCTAACTTTACGGGATGCTAATTGTGATTTTCTAATAAAATGGTCAGCTGTAAGTGAAAAAAGGCCTGAAGAAGAGAAAAGCACTCCGAGATAAATGTATTGTTTTACTATTTCAATTTTGAAGTTATCGTAAAAAAGGGGTTTCATAGATTTCACTCTACCTCCCCTTTTAAAAATCAATATTTTAGATTTATCAGGATTTACTGTTAAAGAATTTTGGTGACAATAAACAGAAAGTGATTTTAGTTTTTTATTTGCTGCTGCCCAATTATCATCAAGTAATACAAGATCATCGGCATACATTAACGCAGTAATCTCAGTATGATGGTCAACATTAACGCCATTGCAATCACTATTTTTTAGGTGAACAATCAGGTCCGAGATAAATAGGGAGAATATTAGGGGACTCAACGAATAACCCTGCAGGACACCCTGAGTCACGTCTACAGTTTCCATTGTAGAATTATCTTTTAGGACTATAGTTGCCCGGTCATATAAACTTTTTAAAGTTTTGATAATTTTAGCGCTCAGACCAATCTCATGAAGTTTGGGCCATAGCTTGCTATAATCAAGCGAATCAAACGCACGTTTGAAATCGATAAATGCTGCAAAAATATTCTTCTTATTTCTATAACCCAGACTAATATTTACTATTGAATTTAAGACAAAAATACAGTCAACGCATCCCCTTCCTGGTCTAAACCCGCTTTGTTCCTCAGGAAGTATCTTGCTATTATTTGCCCAATTCATTATACGATTTGCTAATATCGACGTGAAAAGTTTGACAATACAATTTATTAAAGCAATTCCCCTATAATTACCAGGATCAGAAGGATCACCTTTTTTGTACAAATGAAACATTAGGATTTCAGTCCATTTAACTGGTACTATTTCAGTATGCAAAATGTTATTAAATAAATTTAAGACGTAATGTTCCCAGTTTGGGGGCATTATTTTATAGACTTCGTAAGATAAATTGTCAGACCCTGGCGTTTTATTCAATTTACAGTTACCAATTGCTATTTGTAATTCTGAAAGTGTAATATCCCCATCTAAAACTGGGTCTGAAATATTATAGTTAATTAAAGAGAGTATAGTTGAGGTAAAGGTATTTTCGGATAGTCAAGCAACACTGTGGTGGTTTTGAACAAGCTGTGTCCCAAAATAATGGTTGCATGTAGAAGAATATTTAATGACGATGCTGAGAGGAGTAATGTTCAACTCATCTGGGTTCTGCCAGAATAGAAAAGGGCTAAAGGAGGAGTGGTTGACTGAAGTAAAGTTTTCTACATTATTTAGTTACTATTTGAACCAGTGGTAAAGTGACAATTAATTACAATTAAGGGCGAACGAATAGGATTGAAAAATAAGGGAATTAAAGAAGTATTATTGAAGAAGGTTACCACCATGAAAAGTGATTTTTTTTCAATGGAATTGGTACGATTCAAAGTATATTTTCTCCTTAATTCATTTATAAATTTATCCCGGTAAAAAATCTACCTCTGCAGAGTACTTCTTTTATTTGATGACAAAAATAAATGTTTGTTCACAGAATACAGTTGCTGTTGGAGGGCAAATAAATAACATTAAGCAGAATAACAAACCAACTAGTATGAAAACTGCTATTAACTTAATGTCAACTTCATCATTTTTTAATAAACATTTCGGAGGTAGGTGGACACTTATACGACATGGTTGCATTTTTCTTTCCTTTTTTCAACTGTGCAATGTTAGGGGCTTTTCTAGAGACCATCCGTTGAGGCCATTGCTATGCCATTGGGCTTGTTCCTTTGTAAATCCATTCTAAACTGATGACTGTCGTATACATTTTGGTGACAGTTCAAGGTTCTATTCCTTGATGGTTCGAGTGATTTTGTAACAGCATAATGATAAAACGAAATTTAGGTCTGAAACCAAAGTCTGAAGCTCGCATCGATGGGTATCGCATAGAGCTGGCCGCGAGCTTCAATAAAATCGTCAGCCTGGCGAGCCTTAGTCCTTCTGGACTATTATATCATCTGTACTTCAGTTTGGAACATGCACAAGGTTCCCATTTTATTTTAGTTTTACCTTCAAAGAAATAGTATTTATTATTCATCATTTCAATAAAACCGCATTGATGAAAAAACACAAAAGTTGGCGAGTCAGCTTCTTCGAATTTTAAAAAACACTCAAAGGGTGTATTTTTAGCTGTATATTTGTTAATGACACTCTGCAACCTTGAATTTTCCAGGTTTACTTGCTAAGTACTGACGGAAAACCCTATTAAAGTTCCAACCTATAGAAGAAACCTGTTTAAAATAAAAGAGATCCATCTCTTAATTACACTAAGTAATTAAATAAAAGTTTGGCGTGTCAGAAAGACCTGTTTTAATTTTTTTACAGTAAATTTTTGTTATACCAGAAATCCATTTTTGATGTTTATTTTTGTTTTAATAGAACTTTATTTTTTATAAAAAAGTTGGTAAAAACTGGTACAAGAGTACGGCCAGAACTATGGCTTAAGGTACATTGCCTCATTATTAAAATATTATTTATTTTTTCAAACTTATAATAATATTATGACATTTATTCAATCAAAAGTAGAGACTAAAGAGTATTTTCAATGCCTAAAAGCGACATAAAGTGAAGAACTTGTTACTTTATTTAACTAAGAAATTTCAGCCACTTTATTTAACCATTCATCAGAAAGTACAATTCAATGCATTTAGAGTAGTGTATCATTGCGTACTCTTATATAAAAAGCACTAATTTACTCATTTGACAAATATATATACATATATTCTTCTTGGTTCTCAGGTAGTTTTGGAACATCAAATAAGAAAACTGCATGCGGCAAGTACAGTACACAGAGTGTAGTGCCGTCCGTTAAAACAGCAGCACATGCCCCAAATATGAACATTATTTCTGCAGACCGTAGGTTGCAAATTATGAAAAAGAAAGCTGCCAAAAAACAAGATAAGCGTGTGATAACAAAATAAACATTTTTATTGCAAAGCCAATAAAACATGGTTGTGTTTTTATTTAAAGGAATTATCGTGTATAACATCTCTTATAATTAAGGCTGATTCATAGATTTTTCACTCAATAGTTTTTTTTTTCCTTTTTTTTTTTTATTAAAGTTGATTGTACTGTATCAATATCGTTACTAGTCTTGGCACACTGTCACCATCGAAGGATTATTTATTTCTTAGCTGTAAAAATCAGGGAAAAATGACAGATGAAGTCATAAAATAAAAATTGTATACAAAATATTGCCTACAGTTGACATTTTTTGTTTAGTATTGATAAAAAAGTTAAGCAAATTAATTCAATGTTGCTCCATATACCCTTCCAGTTTCATGTTCATTAGCGTTTTTGAAGAATCGTATTACTCTTAAAACGAAATCTGCATTATTAAATAAAAATATATAAGCTTATTTAATGTTTATTTAATAAAGCTCGAAGGCAATAAAAGTTGCTGTTGGGTTGCATTTTCAAAATGTCGGTTTTGTATGTAGTAAATTTAATTGTTTGACCTTTAGGTTTATTTTTGTTTTTTATGTATTAAAACATAGTCATTGTGAAAGGTGCCCATCTATGCCGAAATGTTTACAACTACAAAAAAGTATTTTTTAAGATTAATAAAAGAAAAAAGATTTTACCGATTGCGTCGGTATTACACTGTGTATAATTAATCCATCGACCTTTCACACCCCGTGCTTAATCCAATCCAAACTTTTCAGATCCTCTTATATGTAAATATTAAACCAACGTAGTGAACGTTGTTTTCTGTTCGTATCTAATTTGAGAAAGTTGGTTTATGCTTTTCTTCAGTTTTTATTTTTTATTTTACAGATTTAAAAGATCAATAGTATACAATACAAATTTTTTCTTAAAATTAGCGCGCTATTTTATTTTTAAAGTAACTTGCGCTATTAATCGGATAACTGAGCTAGATGCTTGGTACTTAAGCGCTCAATCGTGTGGTGAAAATTTAAGCGTTGTTCTTGAGTATTTATATTCTTTTTTGTTTCCAGCTTGTTTTTCTCGTTCAACACTTCTCGTAGTAGCTGAGATGGCTAAGTTTCTTTCGCTATTAATCACATTTCTAAGGGCAATGATCGTTACCTGACTTAATCTTAGCGCTGGTTGTATCGAATTCTTATTAACTTTACTAGATTAGGTCCTGAAGGAGAGGACTCCGGACATCCTAGAGCAAGAACCAGTCTCTTGGTTACGATAAGTGCAATGGACACGTCTGATCATTACTGAATTTAAGTAAAATTTAACAGTTTTTTTCTCTTTGTAAAGAAATCAATCCGATAATATAGTAAGTTTAGTTATTGTTCTTCTTTCAACAGTCGTTACTTGTTCAATGGGTCAAAATACAAAGCCCATCAGAAAAGCGGTAGTAATCAAAGTAAAGAAGAGCGAATGTAATAGATTGTGAGACAGTCTAAGAAAAATTACCAACTCAGTTCATGCAATGAAAAGAGCACTTCTTTAATTAGCTTTTTTAATTTAGAAAAATAATTTGGGCTATTTTTTTAAAAACTGACATTTTGTATCGCTGTAACTGACATTTTGTGCGCATATTGTATGAACGCTTATGTGAATCGGCCTTAATTTAATTTTTAGTGAAATGGCATTATTACTATTAATTATCACTAAGTCAAGAAAAACAAGTGTTTCAATGTGATTCAATAATTAATTTAAATTAATTAAATAAAAAATAATCACGAATTCAATTAATATTCAGTGCTTACCATAATTTGTCACAAATCCTTACACCTTCCAATTTCAGGTACGAAAACAGCAATGTTACCACACCACTTGGTTAATGAGGTCTCTTCAAAACTAAAGGTAATTTTCTTCACTCAGCGACACTCTCTTTGCTTGCTTCATTAACCTTGCAAAATAAATATTATTTGGACAAAAAAAAAAGTATTCTTCAGTGTAATCAGGAATTTATAGTTGGGCGCATAAAATTATTTCGATTGTAAAAATTTCTCCTTTTAGGACCTAGTGAATAGTTCTCGGCCTGGTGGTGAAAATCTTAGTTCGACGCGCTCCAAAGGATATGTTCTATCCCTAGAACGTTCGCAATTCTGAAACACGTAAAAATCCTGTCCTCGGCTACCACCTTTTCACTTCACTCAAAATATATTCTACCACAATTTCTTTAGGTTTAGGAATAAGACGAAGCCATTCTGGCGAGTAGAAAGGATGATTCAAACCAATTCGTATCTTCAATTCTTCGGCTTTCACAGTATTCTGTGAAAAAGAGAACAGCCTTTCTGGCAAAAGTAATAAAACAAACATACAAAATAATAAAATATTAAGAAATTTAAGTCAATCCAATTTAAGAATAACACAGTTGGGAATGCGAATTTCTTAAAATACTGTTCTCTTTCATTTTCCGATATTTTCTCTGTTGATTGAATTCTTATGATTCTTTGAACCGTACTTTGCATTGAAAAAGCACTTTAGCGAGACTTTTAACTCGTTTCCCAGAAACTATCTAAAATGAATTTTACCGGAATTTTTTAAATTAAAATCATAAGACACGTGTGCAATACATATAGAAAGTTTAAAAACAAACTTCAAAGGATGGTGTATGTTCCGAGAAAAACTGATCAAACATGAAAATTTTCAAAATAGTTATTTCCTATTTGTTTATAACCTTAGAGGCATCTAGGGGTATATAAAATTTGAACTTTCTGAGATTTTTGGAGTATGAGTTATCCTAAACATTTAATTAAATGAAAACAGACTATTTTCTTAAAATAACTTTTTCGTACTCAGGAAAACTCATTGTTATTTTATTCTGGTGCAAATATAAAACAGGAAATCTGCAAGAATGCAATACTTCCTCTTAGAATGAAAAAAAAAACCAGCCATATCCGTTTCGTATTTTGGTTTATTCAAGAAGACTCAACAAAAAATTTTTAAAATACACTTCTTTTGTTTTGACAATTGTATATTAAAAAATAGGACACAAATAATGTGCAACACGTATCACCAAAAGTTGTGAGCACAGTACAATTAACAACTATTAAACAACAGAATATATATTCTTTTGACGAATAAAATATTTAAATATAAAAAATTTTGATCAACAATATTTAATATTTTTTAACTTGTTTAAAAGAATGTTTAAAAAAAAAAATCTCTTGTGCGCTAACCCTGAAATACAATACATACGCAGTGTATGTCTAATGTACACGTTACATAACAAAAGTCAGGAATATATTTTTTTTAAATAAAAAATCTTGATCGCAAGTTATTATTTACAATATATACAATTAACATTTCAAATTTTTTGTCCATTAAAAACTATAATATACAATGGCTCCTTATCTGAATACAAAACGCAAGATCTCTAAAATATTTATTAATGGCTCCCAAATATATGATATGTCCTTCACAAAATAAACAATTCCCACATTTTTAGTCAAGGACAAATTTATATATACAGGAGTTAAAAAATGTGAATTCTCTCTCTCTCCCATAAAAATTTTCTTAGGAGAGTTTTATTTCTTTAACAATAAAAGATAAAATTAAAACAAAAAAGCTATATACTAGATTCAGACTTAAGATTATGGCAGCCAAAGGGCGAAGCAAGAGTGCGCAACACGCTGGCCACATCAGCGCGATTTGTACTTTCCATGTATTTTTTAATATAATCATACATTATTTCTAAATACTGGTAGCTTCTCACTCAATGATTTGACTTCTCTTTTTAATGAAATGCTAATATTCACGACCTGCCCAACTGCGTGAAATTAATTTCCAGCACATGACACAATTGTAGCCGGATGCAAACTTATTAGTGAGTACATAAACATTTTGATCAGTAGTCTCGTCATTGCAAGGAAATAATGTTCCAGACTTATTAGTAAAATGTCAGTATGTAGACGTGTAACATTTGCATTTTACAGAAAAACCAGATCAGGTTGATGGAGAATGAATTACGATCGAGGTACAATATCGTTTTGCAGAACTGGGAACACTTCGAGACCGTTTTCAAACTGATGTAAGAAGATGCAACTCCTTCAAGCATCCGCTTGAAGCTTACGAAGATCTGCCAGAAGTCATGAATCCATTCGACATAAAATAGCATGAATGTGCATTCTTATTTGAGCACAGCAATACATTACTGTCATATTCTCAGATAAGACTCAAACATTCCTGCCTGCTGTACTCAGATTTTGCCATCGAGTGTAGCTCTTCACTAGCGAAATTAACTTTCCACGATATGCAAAAATTTTGTTTAAAATTATTTTAAGTCTTATAAGTAAGAAACAAGAGCGCGCTTATAAAAACTAAAACCTTTATGTCTTTTTAAAAACTACTTCAGTAGTAATGTTGCGTGAATGTGCACTGGTTTATCAAACTGTCGAAGCGCTAAATATGAATAAAAATTTCCCTCACAAAAGGTTACCACTAAGAATAATTTCGAAAAGATGATATTTTTGGTGAAAAAAATACACGCTACGTACAAGGTCTTTGAGGGACGTTCCACGTGGGTTTTGGATCGATTTTTAGAAAATGTAAGTTGGACATAAGTTAGAAAATGCGCCATGTTTTGATTTCCACTGCCACTCAAATACAACTACCTTTATTTAAAACTTTACGGTATGTACGCTACAATTATGTCAAAAAAGAAGATGACGACTCCATCGGGCGGAAGAAACTGGCAATCGAATTTGAGAAAAAAACGTTTGTCATTAATATATGAATGAAGTCATCCTAATAGGAAAGTTACTTCCTCGACTGACGAGCAACTTTAAGGGCAGAGATCAAATACAAGTTGTAATAGAAGAGTAAAGAGAGAATTAAAAGAATGACTTATAAACAAGAGACAAGGGATTCCTTAAAAAATTAGACAGCTATCCGTGAAATAGACAACATAAAAAAAAAAAGCCTTTTTAAATAATAAAATCGAAGCGTACAGTTTTTTATTATTTAAGAGTTAAAAAACATTTTGAAGGAAGGCATTCAAACCCTATTAGATACGAACAAGTTGCCGCTTGTCAAAGTAAGAAATATCTGTATTTAAAAGTTGTTTTATTTAATATAAAATAATCCCTAAATTCAGGAATAATTGTCGTAAACATTAAGAAACAAATAAAATAAAACAAATTTTACCGAAACAAAAAAAGACATTCACGAAGCAAACTCTCCTAAAACAGAAAAAAAGAATAAATACAAACCAATAATCAGGCGACAAATTCGCAATAAAATATTACCAACAAAAACCACTTTCTGTAAACTTCGATGCAATACTGTTTACATAACTTAAATAAATTCTGCAATCAAATAAAAATCTCGCTTTCATTCCTGATTACATTCAGTGACTGTTTTCTTGAAGTAGGTAAAATATAGGATTAGCTGGATATAAACACCGAATAATTTAATCTATCAGCGTGCTTATTGTTATATTTTCATTCTCCCCATTAGCGAATTCTGCAACCACTTACAGAAATTGATTCACCAAAGTTGAGTAAACCAATTAGATTTTCTGTCCCTCAATAAACTGATTTGGTAAAAGAAAATAACGTCCAAATTATAACTTCAGGCGCACAGCTACTCTTGCAGAGCTACACAGTCTTAGCTTGCAACATGTGTAAAAGTTTTAAACACGGCTTACAATACATTATTCAAGAAGTATCATTTAAGAAGTGTAGCAAGGAACTACTATTACAACTATTCAACTACTGTTGAAACAGCTTGTACGCCAAGAATTCAACAAAAACATCTATAGCTTTTAAATTATTTTACAGTGTAAAAAAATCGATTGGCAGCATACTAAGATTTAAAATGAGTTTTATCAAATATTAATATACTCAAGGATTCATTATGTTAATAATAGCTGATCGTTTTTCAAGATTATTCCATGAATGAATTCTGGTGAAAATCAAGTCACCATTTATATTTTTGAAAAAAGTGTGCGCTCAACACTGAATCAACATTACAAAACTCAAAGCGTAAGACTAACGTGTATTAGCACGAGAATACTTGGAACGCGCAAGAGAAAAGAAAAAAGTGTACTAGGAAACCCGCTAACTTCTTTTAATGATCTAACATATTTTGAAAATGGAAGAAAATATGATACGGGTCAGAATGATCAATTTTTGTTCGTCTTCTCAAAAGGAGGTTTTTAATAAAATTTAAATATGTACATTTTTTCGCAGGTACTTTTCAAAATTTGCTGTTAAACAATGAAGTCACAGCAAAAACAAATTTTGTTAAAGAAACATATCTGTGCCGCTTAAACTAGAGGATTAAAAAAAAAAATTATCCTTTTTTAATACATAATGTACAATTCCTACCAATCTTTATATGACGAGACACTATACTCGGGACAAATCTATAGAAGTCAGCAGGATTTTTCAAGTTTTTGTTACTTACTGGCGGGCGTGCTTTGGTAAGATTTTTTTAAAATCTTAATAGATTAAAACCTGGTTCACCCAATCGCTTTATTCCACGCTTCTTCTACAATTGATTTGGTATATATTATTCCCTAATATTTGATTAATATTATCTATTAAATCCCACAAGAAAGTTCCTTCTTGCCCAACTTAAGTCTGAAAACATACCTTTCTTTCACTGTTACATTCAAGAGTCAGTCAGAACTTAAACAAATATTATATTTATAAGGTATGTACAACAAAATTTGGAATATTAAAAAACAGTAAGAAAAGACTTTTTAAGGCTTGTTTTTTTTTTTTTTTTGTGTGGATAGCTGCACGCACCTTGCCGAGCCATACTCATTATTTATATCACTTTTCTTCTCTTCCTTCACCTCCTCGACAACAAACATCAGACAATTAAAATCAACTTTTTATATACTTGACGCTGGATTCACTGATAATTGGCCATCACTTCTTGCACTGTTCTCTGAATCAGCGCAATGTTCACGGCTGGAAGCAACTTTGAGACCAGCAGCAGGCAGAAAACTTACCTAAAATATGTAAAATATAAAATGGAACATAGACTTTTTTCCTCCAATTTAAATTATAAGAGCTTATAAAGTTATTTAAGCTTTGGTTTCATTAAAATTAATGGATGCTGTCGTTTTGATTTCCCCGTGGATATCCATGATATACGTATTGCCCTCAAGTCCAAAGTTGGCCACGCTCATACAATTTAAAATCAATGTCAAAAAATTTCAGCGCACTCAAAAAATGAAATTCGACAAAAATATTCCTAATAAAAATGATAGAAATACATGAGGCTGAATCAAATAAAACAAAGAAAAAAGTTATAATAGTGGTAGCCAAAAGTTAAACTACCCATCAATCTCATACGTATGACCGATTTTGGCCCTCACGTGAAGACCTCTCTGGCCGCACATCTTGTGAGATAAGGCATTTTCAAGGTTATACAGGGAGGGGTAAAAGGTTTGAACCGGTTTTAAAGGGATGTAAAACAAAAACAATTCAACTTACAGAAATTATGTTTATATTGTTTAATTCAGTACAGAATCTAGTTTTTTACATTAAGTTTGAAAGATGATATCACGTAGGTGGCGGCCGTCAGCCGCGATGCACTCTTGAAGGCGAATTCTGAAGTTTTCAATCGCTCTTCTGCACATTTCGATGGGTATTGCCGTAACTTCCTCTCTGATTCTGTCCTTAAGTTCTTCTTGGGTATGTGGACGATGTTTAAAAACGTTTTCCTTTGTGTACCCCCAAAGAAAAAAGTCACAAATGCTCAAATCTGGTGAGCGCGCAGGCCACTCCACGTCACCCCTCAAAGAGACGAGGCGCTCTGGGGGAACACTAGCCTCAATCTCGCCATTGAAATCCTAGCAGTGTGGGATGTAGCCCCGTCCTGTTGGAACCAGATGTCTCCCAGATTAGGTGCTTCACTCAAATCTTCCAGCTCAGGTGCAAAAAAACTCTTCCAACATTGTCACATAGCGCTCAGCGGTGACAGTGACGGTTCGCCCATTATCCTCGAAAAAGTAAGGACCAATAATCCCAAATTGGAATACTGCACACCATACAGTCACTTTAGGGGAGTGAAGCGGCCTCTGGTGAATTTCCCTTGGGTTTTCATTAGCCCATCAAATGTGCAGAAGAGCGATTGAAAACTTCAGAATTCGCCTTCAAGAGTGCATCGCGGCTGACGGCCGCCACCTACGTGATATCATCTTTCAAACTTGATGTAAAAAACTAGATTCTGTACTGAATTAAACAATATAAACATAATTTCTGTAAGTTGAATTGTTTTTGTTTTACATCCCTTTAAAACCGTTCATACCTTTTGCCCCACCCTGTAGTACATAGGCGCTACGGCAGCCGAGCGGTTAGAGGCGACACCTATAAGGCTAATATGTATTGTGGTACTGGGTTCGATTCCCGGTCTTAGGCCTTGTATTTTATTTAATGGTTAATAAAAGAAATTTACAGTAAAGTATGTTTGCTAGTCCCTCCGTCCACGACACCTAACCTAATTGGTAGTTGGACGTAAAACCCGCCTGAAAAAATAGGCAATTACTTTATGGTTATAGTACTGAATAGTTCTTATTTAATTTTTAATTTCAAATACGGTCTAATTGCATAAATAGTGAAATGTTAAAAAACAAATGCTATATTAGAATACTTTAAATTGATATAGTTAGTACGGTTTACAAGTACACATCTTCCCATCCCTATAAAAGCTCCTGATAAAGAATGGTGTCCGAAAGAAGAGAAATGAAATGAAGATAAGAGTAAAATAAATTGTTTAAATTGCCTTTGTGTCCACAAGATTTTAAACTTGGGAAATAAAATAAATACGCTTTCGAAGATAATAAAGCGAACCCCTCCGCGTAGTGGAAAGGAAGAAGAAATTAACTTTAGACTGCCAATTATTTTTCCCCAACTACAGAACATCTTAAAACTCATATCTTCTTCAGAATTTCAAGAAGTCATTGGAGGGGAGGGATTTATTAATAGTTTCCTCTCCTGGGGTACTATGGGATGAATGGTATCACCTAGTGGGAACACAATTGATCTATTTTCGTCACATTGGTATTGCTTCATTAACAGCAACAATTTAACCCAAAAGAGATTAAAGATTATTTCTCTCATTGCAAATTAATCGTTCAAAATGTATCACTTACCTTACTATAAGTGTTAGATGATAGTGGCGGGGCAATTACATAGCCCTTATGGCACGGCTGCACAGAGCCATTGTGTGGCCAGAGATGGGTGTGCGATACATAGGTACGTGCACCCTGTGGAAGCGTAACATACCCTGTTGGAGCAGCTGCCAGCCTAGAATAACCTTCCCCGCTACCGCCCCCTCCACCGCTGCTAGTGCCAGTTATATTTCTTTGGCGAAGATCTGATAACCGGCGAGGTGACTGTGAAAATACATCTGGTGAAGCAGGTCGCTGCAACATAAACGAAGGGTTTTAATTGTAAAAATGTAAAATGCTATCACTAAATAAAGAGGGGGGAAAAGAAATAAGGTGCGAGCTCTTATACGATTTTGCTCTTAGTGCGATTCTTTAAACTCTTCCTTCTAAATTTTTCTTAAATCTCCGAATGTTTACTGCAAGAAAGTAGGCATCGAAGGCCTCTCCCAATGGGACCTGTTTCGAAAGTAGGAATTTGTAGAAAGAATTACAATAATACGTTTATTTTTGTTTGGAACTGGAAAGGTAATTTACTCATTAGTATTTACCTAATAATAAGATATATAAATGCTTCTTAAGTGAAAGTGTATGATGTGAGAGAGAGAAAAAAGTTTTTTTTTTTTTCAAGTATTGGGACTAATAATGGCTTTATTTATTTATATATTAGTTTGCGCCAATATGAAAAGGGCCACTAGAATAAAACTACGATTTTAAAATAGGCGTGGACGTCTCATCTTACCCTCAACCCATACAATAAATACTTCCCAATAAAGCTTATAAACCTTGGTCATAATGGCTCTTTATATGTTGTGTGTAAACCTAATTCAAAGAACCCATGGAGGTTTTGCGGTTTTGGTAATAAATTGGTTATTGAGTCTGTGCACGGTTATTAGCGTGAATTGAAACATCACATATTGATTTCATCTATCCATAGAAACTGTTTTCTTTATTTCTGACTGGTCTTGGATTTTCATCCAAGATCAGAGATTATTCATAAATTACACGTAGAAAATGTCTCAACTTCCTCTAGCTAAGCTTTTGTCTCAAGCTAAACGCTTTGAAACAGAATATTGAGCGAAAAACGTTTAGATAATCAAAATCTCTGCGCCAAACTCATGAGTTTGGTGATATCTGATGATAATATAATGATATGACGTGTAAAGACAAAATTATTAGATTTTATTGCAGAACCGAAAGTTAATTATAACTAAGTAAAATCGTAGTTCCAATAACCGAGTTTCTCCGAACTCAGAATACGAGGTGCCACAGGAACTGAAAATCAGATTTGCACTTACTTCATCCGCTTCCGTGCCAGAGTCAGTTATATGTGTTCCCGCTGTGATGGATGACGACACACTGTCATGCCCACTCCCGCATCCTGAACTTTCCACATGATTCTCACCAGACCCAGTCTCTAGTGCCATGTCAAGTTCATCGCAAGGACTGTCACAGCTGTTTTCATCCTTAATTTTATTATCGAGCAATAACTGTTGGTCGGGAGTAGTGTTTTCATCAAGTTCTGCAGGAATATGGTGCGGTTTCAGCGAGGCTGAGCAGACGTGAGCCGCTATTGGAAGATCTACTGATTTATCATTGAACTTCAAAAAAAAAAAAAAAAAAAATGAAAAAAGTGGATGGGAAGCATAAAAAAATTGTTAAATATAAATATATCCCTAAATTAAAACATAAAATTAATAATATTTCAAAATAACATACTTAAAAAAAATCTGAAGTAAACACTAACGACTTTATCTTAATTATTACAATTGTAACAAATTCTTTAAGAACGAAACTTAGAAGAGTATACTACATAATACAATCTACAATCTAGTATCATAGATTCCCAGCTAAGAATAATTATTTCATCCATACTGTGAAATAAAGATCTTAACATGATTCTCTTTAATTTTGATACATTAAAAAGAGGAAAAACTTGTCAAAGTGGGGTGGTTCTCAACGTTACTTTTTTTCGTGCAGTTTTTGACAATCAACCCTTATACAACTGTCCTATCAGCAAGTTTTAATCAATTCTTTAAATGTAACTTAATATTAGGAAATCAAGAAAGGTATCTTATCTTATTTTTAATGAAAATAAGTATGAGACTATTCAGTCGAATTTCTCTTACGCCTTTACATTTTAATTGACACATTTTTGAAGTAGAATTTACCTCTGACAATGTGACAACTCTAGTTGTTCAAAGATATTCCGGTAGAGCGCTCTGACACTGTCCGCACGAACTTGAACCGACAATTCAAACATCACTTCCAGACATTACTCAGAAACGCTATAAAATACCCCCCCCCCAAATATTTTAAACACAAAGTTTATACTTTGGCATTCAAAAATTAATAAACGTGGTTTGTGGAATTTCGAATAAAATTAAAATACTAAGAAAATGTAAAGGTTTATATCCCTATTTTCGTCATATTTTGGATCCCAGAAATACTTTTAAGTTACTTTAATATCGCATGACTGATAAAACCGCACTTTACACTTTAGGGGGATATCTGTGGTTGAACTTCCATAAGAATCTCTCAACAAATCAATTCTCTCGAGAAAAAGTTTTAATAAATAAAAAAAGGTTAAGCTCACAATTTCAGCCAGTTAAGAAAGAACGAAAAATTTGGTGTTTTATTTAAATTTGTTTCAATTTTCTTCCCCCATTTTTCTGAAGACTTTTTTTTTTACTTCTAGTGGGATTTTTTAAGTACTTTAATTTTTCCTTTAAATTATGTTAATATTACGAGTTAGTCTGTTAATAAGGTAATTTCGATCATGGAATTAAATCGAAATATCAGTGTTGAATTCGTCTTACAGTAGAATTCGAGATCACAAATTACACCGTAACTAACAAATGAATTATTATTTATGACAATCATTAATCCCTAAATTATAATAAAATGTGCTAAATGTAAATTAATCCTTAAAAGATACTTCTTTAGCAATCGGAAAATTAAATTTTAACCACAACATTGTCCTTATTTGGCACTTGTGGTTTTAGTTACCTGCATCCTCTCAAATCCATTTTACTAGGAAAATAATTTAAGTAATACTGGATAGCGCCATTGAGTTTTCACTTAAGTGAATGAAGTGTTATAAATAACCGATATAGCCGTTTTCTAGAAAATAGAAAACCAAAAAATGGGCAGATTCGCTTAGTGAAATCGTATACTGGTAGACGGATTTTGGTCAGACCTGAGTTTGTAGCATCAGATTGGTATGGTATGAAACAAAATAAAATATGAATTTTCGTTGAAGATTCAGTTTGTTTTCCTCAATCGCATTAATCACTTTTAAGGAGGAGTAAGAAAATGTAAAAACTCACTCACTTTCAGAAAGGGATCTATCGAGATCGACGTATAATCGTTTTCAAAAGGGTACTCGTTGTGCGAATGGTTAGGGATGCTTCTGAGTTGCGGGCCTTTAAGTAGTACCAACTATAAATATGTTGTTTTCACACAAAATGCATTTTTCGGTAATAAATCAGCTTCAAAAATTGAATATAATCACAACTCTTTCTTTTACTACTGTAAAATCATAATAAAAAGGGTTAACATTTATAGTAATGCAGCTTACAACGCTGTTCAGCTCCAGCTGAGGTGGTAACTTCACTCCTACATTCTGCATAGCTTTGAACCTTAACCAGACCCTTTAAATGAAAAAGAATGGTTTATAATCCGGAAAATATAGCAACATCATAAAAGATTCCTTGGTGCAAAGAAAATAGTACTTACCATCTAGAGAAGATAACTAAACCGATCAGTGTTCCTAGCAAGGCTACTAGAGATATAAGTGCCACAGCCCCTTTACTGAAACCTTAAAAAAATATCCAAGATATAAACGAAAAACTGGAAAAATATAGGTACGTCAAGTATTGAAAGAATGGGATGCATTGACACTAGGCCAGCTGGAAATCTCTTTTTGCTTATACTTTCTTCTGAAATTCCCCTGGTACGGCAAGATCAAGAAATTCAGCTTTGTCTAGAACTTTTCTCCGAGAAGAGAAAGAAAAAAGGAGAGGCTTAATATCTCTCTTGTTATTTATGAACACGTTATATAGCAAAGGACAGACTCAAGCATTAATTATGTGCCAAGAGTCTGAGAGCAAATTCGCCAGCATATTATTCGACTGGTGATAACGCGTTTTGTCACGATTAACAAAACAGGACTATAAAAATGAGGAGAATGTCAGCCTCTCCAATGGCCAGTCAAGATGCCTGCCTATAAAAGCTCAGAGCAAATACATGGGTTACCACGTCAGTGATTAAGAATGTGGGATTGGTCGGCAAATTCAGGGTTGCAGGCACGAACAGTTGTTGAACTTAATTAAGTTACCCCTATTTAGGGCCTTGAAAATGCTGTCGTCGAAAGTAATGAGATGTTAAAGGGAAATTTTAACTACTGGCGCCAGTAGATAGCGAAAGGAACATGGAGTCTTAACCCAAATGTAAAAGTTGTAACACGTTCTGTTTTGTATTGTGTCTTATGTGTAAAGTAGTGTTTGCTTAAAGCTCTTAGAATTATAACTGTTTTCTCCAATCCTGAACCATTCTATCAGGTTTTGAGCCCAGAAATATTTCATAAAAGTTTTAGTTCATTATCGGTGAAAATCTAAATTAGAAGTTATTTTTTACTGAGTCGAATCAAAGCAAAATGGAAATAGTAAAAGGAACATTACCTATTAATAAATTAAGAGGAAATGAAAATTGGAACTTATGGAAAATTCCAAGGGGAAATTTTTCTTAAATCAAAGGGCTGGTTACTTTTAGTAACTCCACAAATAGAAGCTAGTGAAACTGAAAAAGTTCGTAATGATGAAAGAGCTCAGGGACTTATTGTAACACTTATTGATGGTAGAATTATATCATATTTGTTGAACTTCAAAACGTCATATGAAATGTGGAATAAATTATATAGTTTATTTGAGCAACAATCATCAAATGTAGGAATTATCTTTTACAAAAGCAATTTTTTGAAAATCAGTTTAAAAATCGAGGTTTGGGAACACATATATCAGATTTAGAAATTTTAGTAGCTAAACTGAAGGCACAAAAAGAGAGCATTAGTGATACAATGTTAATGACCAAGATTTTGTCATCGTTACCACCAGAATGTAAACATTTTGTGTCAGCTTGGGAATCTGTATCAGAAGAACAAAGAACGTTAAGTAACCTAACTTCTCTTCTTGTTTGTTTATTTATTGAAGTAGGAAGAATGAAAGAAAATGAAAGTTTAAATGTTAATAATGTACATGCCTTTACTTCAAAGAGGATGAATAGGTACTCTAAGCAAGTATCAACAATCAAAAAACTTTCAGAAGCCGGCAAATAAGAAATTTCCATGCCATTTTTGTGGTCGTATAGGACACTATTGCTGATTGCCCGATTAAGTTTCAAAAAGAAGAATATAAACAAAATAGAAATACTAATTATGAACAAAAGAAGAAAGCAGCCTTTATTAGTTTAAATTTGATTGAAATATTAGCTGATGAACACTCCTGGATTTCGGACAGCGGAGCAAGTGATCATATGTGTATCAAAAAGGAATGGTTTGAAGAATACAAGAAATTTTAAGAACCTTTATCAATTAAAATTAGAGATGGCTCTTTTCTCCAAGCTTTACAGTTGAAATATTAGCATATAATGGTAAAACTTACATTCCTACTGATCTCACCAAAGTGCTGTATGTCCCCACCTTAAAATTTAATTTATTTTCTACTAGTGCAGCTCCAGAAATGGGCTATAGTATGGTCTATGAGAAAAATGGTAGTAAAATTATAAAGAATAATTTGGTCTATGCAATTGAAAATAAAAAGGAAAAATTATTTTATATGGATTTTAAGTTACCTAAGTTCAAGTCAGAGAAATTTTGGAATTGACTGGAACAGAGTTCATGGACGATAAAAATTTCTTTTGCGAATCCTGTACGATGGGAAAACAACATAGACTACCCTTTAAAACAAGTACTTCAAGAGCCTAAGCCTGGAGAAATGTTACATATAGATCTTTGTGGACCGATGGAAGAAGAGCCTTTAGGAGGAGCTCGATATTTTTTACTCGTTAAGGATGATCTTAGTCACTTAGAATGGTTTATTTTTTAAGAAATAAAAGTAAAGTAAAAGACAAAATTAAAATGTGTGTAAATTTTGTAAAATACAATGTAAATCATCGCATTAAAATCATAAGATCTGACAACGGAACAGAAATACTCAATTTTTATGTAAAAGAAATAACAAATAAAAAAGGTATTTTACACCAAGTTTCTTGGTAAGTATATATATAATATAATAAAGCCTTTATTTATACAAAGGATATACAAAAAAGATATAATATATAATATGTACAATTTTAAATAAAAATAATAATTATCTTACATTTCAGTAATGTATTATATGTATAAGAAATAAACTTAAAACAATTTACTTTTCACTTATTTTTATTTTTATTTTTTTTTTAATTGTTATTATTTTATTTTTATTTTTATTTTATTTTCTATTTACTTAATTATTTATTTATTTCATTTTTATTTAATTTATTAATTTTTTTTTTTTTCCTTTGTATAGGCCTTCCTTTACGGGAGTAATGGTCAGACTTCCCACGGAGACCAAACCTACTGGGAAGCAGAGTCCGCTGCGAGCTCTTTCCATTTTCTTCTCCAAACATCTCTGTCCCTGGCTACTTTTGTCCAATGCGGGCCTACTTCTTGCCGAAAAAAGTCAGCCCACCTTTTAGGTTGACGGCCTCTTCTTCTTTTCAGGTTGTAGGGCGTCCATTCTGTTGCTGTCAAGGACCATCTTTCATCAGTTTTTCGCATTAAATGGCCGGTCCAATCCCACTTCAATTTATTGATGGTCAACAATGCGTCTCTAAGGCCCGTTTTCTTCCTGATTTCTGTACACCTTATTTTGTATATTTTTTTAATACCAGTCATGCTTCGTTCCACTGAGTGTTGCCATACATTTATTTTCCTTTTTTCAGCTGCAGTTAAGGACCACGTCTGACACCCATAGGAAACCACTGGTAGGATACAGCTTTCAAAAATATGTTTTTTGGCAGCTATGCCAAAGTTACCCTTCATGATATCTTTCAAGGACCAGTACTTTTGCCATCCAAGAGCCAGTCTCCTTTGGATTTCTTTGTTGGTTCTCTCCTTAAACGAAATCATTTGGCCCAAGTAGAGAAAATCGTCTACATATTGTAAACCAGTCCCATCTACTACAATATTTCTTTCTTCACTATTTGTCATTATTTTGGTTTTATTGTAGTTCGGCTGCAAACCAACAGTGACGCATCTATTAATTAACTCCTTAATCATCTCCTTGAGTTCCTCGCCATCATTAGAAATAAGGACCACATCATCAGCAAACGCCAATCTGTTTAGATATCTTCCACTTATCCGCACTCCGTATGCATTCCATTCCAAACTCCAGAAAACACTTTCCAATATCAATATGAAAAGGAGAGGCGACAGAGGATCCCCTTGTCTTACACCTTTCTTTATTGGGAATTCAGGCCCTTGCTGTTCATCTGAAATATACGCAGACATCTCCTCATACATTTTTTTGATTATTGTTATATATTTAAATTCCACTCCTATTTGATTAAGAGCTTCGAAAATACAGTGATGAAATACATTATCGAAGGCCTTTCTGAAGTCAATAAAACAGAAATACATTGGAATGCTGTACTCCCTCGATTTTTCTATCAATTGATTAATTGTTTGCAAATGATCCACAGTTGAGAAATTTTTCCTGAAACCCGCCTGTTCCATCGAGATTGTATTCACTATCTTGGCAGAGAGCCTCTTTTTAATGATATGGGTGAACACCTTTGCCACTGAAGAACATAGAGATATTGGCCGGTAATTATCTAGGTTCTTTTTATCCCCTTTTTTATGCAACAAAATAATTTTCGCAGTTCTCCATTGTTCTGGCAATTCTTCCTTTTCAAGTATCATGTTAAACAGACTGCACATCTCCCGATAGAGAGGTTCTCCTCCCGCTTTTAATAATTCGTTTGTAAGACCATCCGGACCTGGACTCTTGTTTAACTTTAAGGTTTTGATTGCTTCCTCAACTTCCGCCAACATTATTTCCGGGACATCATCTTTATTTCTTGTCTGAAAGTGCCTTACTACACCATCATTTGAACAATCGTATAAATTGCGGAAATACTGTGTTGTAAGGGATAGCATTTCTTTCCTGTTAAAGATTGTAGATTTAGTTTCATCTGTCAGTGACACCGTCCAATATTTCCCCATAGATAAATCTCTTCTTATTTGCTTAGTTGATTTATTATTAGCTAATGTATTTAGGATAATTGCATCCCTATGCTTCTGGAGATCCTCCTTTATATTCTTGCGGATTAACTTATTTAATTCGGTTAGTGAATCTACTCCATCATTATTTGATTCTTTTAATTTCTTCCTGTATTCTAACAAGTCCTTTGTTTCCACAGACAATTTACTACATTTATTATTTGTAATTTCCGACTCTGCAGTAATCAAATCGTTCAAAAGTGATGCTAATCTATTATATTTACTTTGTACGTTAATTGGCTTACAAAAATCTTCCGGACTCTTATTTTGTAATTTAATTCTAATTTTGTTTTGATAAGTTTCAATTTTTTCTTCTGTAATGTATCTTTGTTTCCTTTTTATAATTTTGAAAGGCCTCTGTTTCTTGAATTTATCATTTAATACTTCCATTCTTACCATGCGGTGATCAGAACTGAAATTTAAATTTTTTATTACCTCCAAACGTTTCAATAAACTGCGATTACTTATCAGGAAATAATCAATTTCAAAGGTCTGGGCTTTTGGTGATTTCCAAGTCCACTTTTCTCGTGGGTTCTTGTTAAAATAAGAATTTGCTATTATGAATTGTTGGCTAAAAGCAAAATCGATAAGGCGTGTGCCTCCTTCATTTCTTCTTCCGTGTGTATAATTACCCATTATTCTTTCTTCTCCATCCGATCTTTCCCCAATGCGGCCATTAAAATCTCCCATCACTATAATACAATTATTCTTCCTTCTGAAACTACCCACTAGCTTATTCAGCTCATCATAAAACTTTATTTTTACCTCGTCTGCCGCTTCCGCTGTAGGCACATGTACTTGTACTACAGTGATTAATTTAGTTTTGCCCAAAATCACTTTCAAGACAGCCACTCTGCAATTGATCTCCCTAAATTCTAATATCGAGTTTCTATGCTTATTTGATATTAAAAAGTCCACTCCATATTGGCCGTTATTAGCAGCAGTATGATTAAAAATATCCCCGTTTCTCTTTTCTATTATTTTACTTTCATTCCTCCTCACTTCCGCCAGCCCTATAACATCCCACTTAAGATTTTCTATTGCAGTTTTCAGTTCTTCTAATCTATCTTCTCCCCTCAGTGTCCTAACATTTAGTGTACAAATTCGAAGAACATTCTTGTTTTCCTGCCTCTTCACTACCTTATTTTCCTGTTTTATACTTTTTAATTTTTCCTTTTCTTCTTTATTTCGATTGCCATTTAGATGTCCGATTTGTATGCCGTTGTCCTCCGATCGATCCAGCAATTGCTATTCTCTGACCACGCATTGATACGAAACATTTGGAAGCTCCCTCTCTTCTTCCTTTTCTTTCTCGAGTGCATTCTTCGTTCTGAAAAATGTATCTAGGCTATTGCTTCTAGAACGTTTATCTATATTAGACAATTTTTTAGCAATATTTTTGCTTTTCCTATTCTTACCCAATTTAGATGGAGAACTCTCCTCACTACGCTACCTTTTATTTATCGAATATTGCTTATTCCTCAGTTCCTCCAGATTGAAAAAGTTTCTATTTACCACAAGTTTATCATACTTAATCATAACTTTGTCACCTCTCGTTTTGTGCAGCTGGAAGAATGGGAACAACTCCTTTCTTATCTGTCTAATATTAGAGGGAAGATCTTCCTTTATTTTGACTCCCTTCCACTCTTCAGTCTGAGAGAGCTTGTACTTATTCCTTAAAATATCATTTCTTAGAAGAACTGAGTTAAGCACCACTAGTATTGGGCCATTTTCGGCACTTCCTCTTAATCTTATAATATTATTAATGTTATAGACATTCAAATTTAATTCCATTGCACTTAGAATTGTCTTAACTTGGTTCAAAGCAGAGATATAAGAGTCATGATTGACTCCAAAAAACACCACATTATTTTCCCTTCGCCTTTTCTCCTGTAGGATATTGTATTCCTCATAATTATTTTTAAATTCATTCATTTCAGATTTCAATGAATAATTTCATTTTCGAATTTAGAACCTAAATTAGTTAGCTTCTCCTCCAACGTGGTCAATTTCCCTAGTTTTAATAGTATCTCATTTAGTTTATCATCTACAGACATGTTTATTGTTCTATTATATTTTATAATTGGGTCATTCCATGTCAAATCAACACGGGGTCTGAACCTCACCATCTCGGATTTTCTTGAAATTTGGCACATGTGTACTATTGGTATAGACTTGGAAAAATATGAAATTTTACTGTGATATGTCAACTGGTTTATGAGTTACAGGGCTGTAAAGTTGCCAAAAATAGGCTGAAAAACAGGGAACCCCGTGTTTTTGAATTACTGTAGAAGCTTTCCTAATTGAGCTACAGACTTGGGATTGGTGTCATTTTATAGCATATATGATGCCCTTTCCTGTGATATGCGACACCATATGGGTTAGGATTAATAAAGTTTGTTAAATTTAAATTTAAAATTTAAATTTTAAATTTTTTAAAAAGTACATATTTTAAAATTAATTCTATGAATAGCTAGTAGTGTTATGAATCACTGGCCAAAATATTAATTTGGGACGACAATGGCTTCATTGTTAAAAAAAATTAAGACTAAAGCTCCAATCCGATTAATTCAACTCTGAATTCATGTTAATACAATAATGCTAATAATAATTCCACTAATAAGTCCAAAGTAAAACATACTGTTAAGTAATAGGATCTCTTTATTATTTTAAGCTTGAAAAGGCTTCATTTGTTTGACATGCATCACTTTCTAGTAGGACATATGTAGGTTCTTCCAGTCAGAGTCACAGGATCAATTTTTATCAAAACATCCACTACTGAGACCCAAAGAATATCGGCATTTCTTGGATGCGAGATGATTTAGAGGGACCAGCTGGATGAAGAAAAGTTATTTTTACTTCATCAAGTTCTTCATTTTTCTCTAAAAAATATCCAAGCCACCAGTTTCTTTATAGACTACACTGATATAACCTGATATGTCGGCTAATTTTAGTTTATCAGGGAATTTTGAAACTTCCATTTCGCAAGCTTCTGAGTTCATAGAAAAGTTTTTAACCAATATTTTGGATTTACTTCTGGGAATGAAAGCATGATATTGCTGTGTTCCTTTAATAGCCAATGCTTGAGCAAACCGATTTTTTAAAAAACACTCAGATTCAACATAGTCTTCCTGGGTTGAATATGCAAAGTCTATGTTGGTGATGTTTTCTACTGCCCACTCAAAAAGTTGTAGTGAAGTTTGGATTTGATTTCCATAGGGTCGTTGCAAACTGGCACGAGCTAGCAGTCTCTTTACCGAACCCCCTACGCCATCACAAGGCCCTTTGCCGACTTAAACCAACTTAAAGAGGCTGTTATCTCAGCCAAAGAAGACTGTTCTTGAACAAAGATATTGAATTGAATTATTTTTGTATAATTTGATTAACTGCATAATTTCATTAAAATAATATATTATAATTAATATGAATAATTACTGTAATCATAATTATTATTTCTAAAAATGATTTCAAAATCAATATTTTAAATCTTAATAATTATTAATTATGATTCATTGATTCATTATTACTATTTTCAATTTATTTATTACTTTAATTTTATTAATATATATTTTCCATGAAAAGGAGCTTAAGTCCTAAATTTTTTTAACAATGAAGCCATTGTCGTCCCAAATTAATATTTTGCCCAGTGATTCATAATACTACTAGCTATTCATAGAATTAATTTTAAAATTTTAAAATATGTACTTTTTAAAAAATTTAAAATTTAAATTTTAAATTTAAATTTAACAAACTTTATTAATCCTAACCCATATGGTGTCGCATATCACAGGAAAGGGCATCATATATGCTATAAAATGACACCAATCCCAAGTCTGTAGCTCAATTAGGAAAGCTTCTACAGTAATTCAAAAACACGGGGTTCCCTGTTTTTCAGCCCATTTTTGGCAACTTTACAGCCCTGTAACTCATAAACCAGTTGACATATCACAGTAAAATTTCATATTTTTCCAAGTCTATACCAATAGTACACATGTGCCAAATTTCAAGAAAATCCGAGATGGTGAGGTCAAAAATGGTCTTTTTTTGTGTTGATTTGACATGGAATGACCCAATTATATAAATTGTTCTATTATATAGATCTAATAACTTAGAGTAAATTCAACGTATTTCTAAAATATTAAATGAAATTTTAACTATTCTTATTGTTAATTTTTTTTTTTATTTTTTATTTTTAATGAACAACAAAATAACGATAAAATTTTTGAGGGCAGTTCACTTAATACCCGGTTGTAAAATAGTTGAATAATTCCGACCCAGAGTAGAAAGATTATGAATGTCAGCTGTTACGATGACCTTGGAATAATCCCCTCTTACTTCGTAATAAAAGTACAGTACTTACAGACCAACGAAGAAATGATTATTTACTTTCCAATAATCTCTATGAAAACAATCCAAATTCTACTTTTACTACAGTAGAGTAGGCGGGTCTTCTTCTGCTTCTTACCCCCTCCAGTACACTAATCCTAAAGTTTAACAAACAATAGTCGAAAAACTGTCACAAGACTTTCCTAATTTCTTGAAAACTGTTCGATAATTTTTTTTTTTAATTTTCACCAATCAACCACCTCACTTATATTTTCTACTATGCAAATTTTTATCAACGTATGCCTCTCAGAAACCAAAAAAAATATTACTTGAAGGCGGACACGATGTTCACTGTACAACATACACTAGCAGACTCCTTGGTAAGTATACACCAGAGCAAAACGGCAGAATAGAGAGAGAAATGAGAACAACTGTTGAGGCGGCTAGGACCCTGATTCATGCCAAAACCTTTCCGAAATCACTTTGGGCAGAAGCAGTGAACACTGCAGTATATACTATAAACATGACTGGCAAAAGCAGTGCAGAAAAAAAAACTCCATTAGAAGTTTGGTGTGGACGGAAGATAGACACCGGTAAACTACACGTTTTTGGTGAAACTGTCTTTGTGCATGTGCCGAAGAAGAAGCGACTTAAATGAGATTCTAAAAGTAAAATAGGCTAGTTTGTTGGATACAGTGAATCTTTGTAAGGCTTTAGAATCTATTTTCCAGAAAAAGGTGAAGCTGAAGTAGAACGAGACGTCATCTTTGTTCAATCAAGACATAAGAAAGCAATATCCCTTGATATTTGCAATAACCAAATTGGTGATGATAATAATAACTATGAAAACAAAAGGAATCAACATTGTTGTCTGAAGAGAAAGAACAAGAAAAAGAAGATACATATGTAGAAAAGCAGGGAGGAGAAAATTAAGAAACAAATGAAACTGAAACTATACAAATTGAAAGAGAAGATAAAGAAAAACGAAAAACAAACCAAGAAAACGAACAGAAAAAGAAAAACGAGCAGTATAGTCTGAGAGACAGAAGGTTATTAAAGAAACCACCAGATTTGGAAAATTATCTATTAATTGGAGAATGAGAGAATTTAACTACATCAGAAGCTTTAATTAACCCGAATTGGAAACAAGCAATGCAAGAAGAAATCGATGCACTACATAAAAATAAAACGTGGCAAATTGTGGATCTACCTGAAGATAAAGTACCGTTAACAAATAAGTGGGTGTTTCGAAAGAAATACAAGAAAGATGGCACCATAGAGAAGCATAAAGCAAGGTTGGTAGTGCGAGGTTTTCAGCAGGTAAAAGGATTAGATTTTCAAGAAACATACGCTCCTGTTGCACAACATGATTCTATAAGATTTCTCATTGCTCATGCTGTTAAGAAAAAATTTAAAATACTTCAGTTTGACATAAAAACGGCCTTCTTACATGGAGAATAAGATGAAAAGATATATGTTACACAATCTGAAGGTTTCGTTGAGAAATGCAGTGAAAACAAAGTGTGTCTACCAAAGAAAAGTCTTTATTGACTAAAACAAGCTCCAAGAAAATGGGGAGAAAAATTCAAATCTTTTCTTGAAAATAAAAATTTTAAAGTATTAAAGTCTGATTCATGAGTATTTCTTAATAAGTCATCAGGAATTATAATTGCACTGTATGTAGATGATGGATTGGTAATAGGAGAAAATCTGTATGAAATGGAACAACTAATGTTGGAATTAAACAAAACGTTTGAAGCTACCTGGAGAGAAGCCAGTAAATACTTACATAGGTATTGAAATAAAACAGCGGAAGGATGGATCAATTCTCATCAGCCAGAGTCAATATACGAAGAAAATTCTTTACACCTTTTAACATGAATTATGCAAACTCAACCGGCACTCCGACGGAAACTTTGAAGAATACATCCGGCACAATTGCTGAAGGAAAACCGTATCGTGAGCTGATAGGGAGCCTGTTGTATTTGTCAACCATGACTAGGCCAGACATATCATTCGCTGTAAACTACCTCAGCAGATATGTAGAGAGTCCAAGGTCACAACATTGGCTTCAAGCAAAAAGGATATTAAGGTATCTGCGTGGTACCATTAACTATGGTATCAACCACAATGGCGCAAGTGGATTAATCCTGTACAGCGATGCAGATTTTGCTGGCAGCGTGGAAGATCGAAGATCAACATCTGGGTATGTTTTGATGTATTCAGGTGGAGCAATATCGTGGGCATCCAGAAACCAGAAAACCGTTGCACTTTTGGCTGCAGAAGCAGAGTTCGTTTCAGCAAGTGAAGTTGTTTGAGATGTGTTTGTAAAAAATTCGGCTTAGAATTGGAAGCATTGAAAGAATTTCCTGTTCAACTATATGTTGACAATTAAAGTGCAATTCATATGATTATTCAAGAGGATGGAAAAGCGTCAAAACGTACTAAGCAAATTGACACCAAGTATCATTTTATTAAGGAGAAACTAGGAGAAGTTATTGAAGTCGAACACATCAGCACAGATAGATGAAAAACTTGGAGATTTATTGGCCTAGCCTATTCAAAGAAGAAAATTTGAATATTTTAGAAGTTGCTTAGGAATATGTGAATAAAGTTATTTTACGGAATAATTAAAATTTAGGAGAAGTGTTAAAGGGAAATTTTAATGTTAGAGGGAAATTTTAACTATTGGTGCCAGTAGATAGCGCCAGGAACATGGAAACCAAATGTAAAAGTTGTAACACGTTCTGTTTTGAATTGTGTGCCTTATGAGTAAAGTAGTGTTTGCTTAAATAAAAGCTCTTAGAATTATAACGTGTTTTCTCCAATCCTTAGAACCATTCTATCAGATGTTCATTCTCTGGCAAGGAAGCCTGTAGTAACCCCTTTTATGAGCCCAGGAATCTTGGAAGAAGAGAGCAGTGCAAGAGCACTGTGGAAGCAGAGAGCAGTGAATTTACAAGGAGATCTCAGAAGTGAGGGGAAGCCAGGAGAGGCACCGTTCTTGAAAGGCTTTCCTGCGGCAGACTAAGCCTTGAATGGGCAGCTAATAAAAGAAAAAAAATCATGTTTGTACCAATAGGAACAATAAAAGTGCAATAATACTGCCAGGGTTTCCTCACGAGGCCTTGCCTGCTCGGAGGTAATTGAAGAAAACAGGTCTAGAATGTAACGTTTCTGCATATTCTGGGATTAGTCAGAAGAGATAGGTTTTAAATTTCTGATTGCTACTCTCCTTAGATATTATCAGGTGTCCGTACAAAAACTAACGACTCTAAAATGAGCAGTCCTGAATGTTAGACGAGGGTGACGGTTGAGTGGAAATATATGACTTTAAAAGATGTCAGTGTTACGTGTTTCCTAACGAAGATTAGGATTCCTTGCCCAGGTTACTGGAGAGGAATTAACTTGCATAGTTCTTGCCAGATCAATAAACTTTATAGCTTGGAAAAATGAATAATTTATAGATTTACCTGTATTCTGAATGTAACAATTATCTCCTGCAGGTGGCGACCAAGGCCCATAAAACATAGTTCCATTAGCTCCAACATTCACGGCCCTCACATAAACCTTGTAGTACATTGAGCTCGTCGTGCATTCAGGTGTAAGAATTTCTAATATATTTACTTGCTTCCTGAAGTACTGAGGCGGTTTGCTCTCAGTACCATCAGATAGTTCCATTTTCACTTCATAATAGTCCACTGGACCTCTAGGAACCAACGGCGCAGACCATGATACGTACATAACGTCTGTTGTATTGACAAACTTGACACGAGGTGCAGATATCTGACTAGGAACTAAAATATTACAATATTAAATTAAGTTTCAAAATCTCTTCGAAGTTTTTATAACACTTTATGCACCATCTAAATTTTTTTAAATTTAGCTGGTAAGATGCAAGATTACGAGAGCATTTATTAAATTAATTTATTCAGCATTATTTTAATATAAGAAGTTCATTCAGGAAAATAGTCTAACAGTTAAAACCAGAACGGGACCTTGATATCTTATTCAAAATTTTAACAGCGGGGAAAATGTTCAATTACGTTAGTTACAAAGATTGTTACTTACTTCCAATTTCCGTTTTAACCAAGAGTGGTTTAGATTGTGGAGAACATGCGATTGTGCAGGCTGACAGTGTTATACTGTACAGTTCGTAGCTGCGTAGGTTACTTAATTCCATCTAAAATAAAAAGAGCAAGTTAAAGACGGTTTAAGAAATAAATAAAACCAACGTTAGCAAGTTCAACGAATGCTGATGATTAATATGACAAATAAAGTGAGAAATTTCTTCAGTAAAGACACACTTCCAAGTAACCCACTTCTTCAAACTAGAAATTTTAATATTTATTAGAACTACACAAGTTCCAGAAGCATATAATGTATAGAAACAACACTTTACATAAGAGTTAAACCTCCTCAGCAAATCGCCCACACACCTCCTAAAACGATTTTTTTTTTAAACTACATATTTCGAATAAAAGTTGAAGTTATTGATGTATGTATGCACTGGTATAAAATGTTTAATTCTAAAAACATAAAATTAACACTCAGAAGTGCGGCAATTTCCAGGTGATCGACTTGAACCAAAATCATAACAGATCTTCTGAGTACCTGGTAGTAATTAATGGAAATATTAAAACTGAACTTTCTGCGATTTTATATTTCATACTCGTACAAAGACAAATTTCTAAACAAAAATTGTTTTTTTAAGAGACACCAAACCCGGCATTACTTGCAAAATTCACATTAAACTCTCTCTACATAAACTACAATACTTCATTTTAGTGAAGTTAGAGATAGTATTATGAGAAATGCAATTGACTCACGAATACTGTATCCGATTTGTCTTCCACTTTAGTGACATTATCGTTCCACTTGATTACATAATAACGAAGAACACCATTCAGTGAAGAAGGTGGGCTCCAAGAAAAGCGTATAGTTGTATTCGTGACAGAGCGCAATGTTACATTCTCTGGGCCTGTATCGGGAGCTAAATCATAAACAATAATAAAGAATTAATTTGTATAATAAATATACATAAATTTTTCAATAAAGAAGTGAAAAAGCTTAAAATAAATAAATAATAATAACAGACGCTAATGACCGCAGACGATGTGCCCAAAAAATAAAAATAAATAAAGAAAACAAATTAACAAATAATAATACCATCTTCAAGTGTTGTAACGTGTAATGGATCACTCCAAATTCCTTGCCAATTGTTGGTTTTAACTGCCACCTGTACTTTGTAGGTTGTGTAGGGTTTCAGACCTGTGATATTCGCTTTGGTTGGCTCCCCTTTTATTGTTTTGTTACGTGTGGGTTCTAAAATTTAGAATGTTATTATTGAAAAAATATCTACAGAAAATCAGAATGAAATATACGCATGGCTTTCTCTTCCTACAATTAATTTCTTAATTGAAACATTTTCCTTCACTAAAAAATTCTTTTACTTACCGTCATTCTTAGATTATACATAAATACGGCGGTGAATATCTGAATGAGTCAACATGACTGGACAGACCCCACTCTTCGGTCAGTTTGCATTAAAATTTATATTTAGGCAGCATTTTCCAATTTTTAAAAAATCCGTAATCATTTTTAAGATAATTTGGAAGAAAGTAAGTATTTCTGGATAACAATTTTTCTCACTACTAAAACTCGTAACATAGAAGCATTGAGTTCGGCCGAAAACACCGTAAGACAATAGTATGAACAAAAATGTGTTAAGCTTTCTATATTTTTTCGATTTGGGGCATACATATGGACTACTATATTCACTAAAAACCTTTTTGTTTTATAATCAGAACTCAAAACTTTTTTGAATATTTGACAGGATCAATCAAAAAAATTAAAAAATAAAATTAGTAATAATGGTTTGTAATTATCAATGTATTAGCCTTAGGTACCTTTGCAACTTGCATTCTTCGGATTACGAATTGGACAGAATTTTATTACAAATCCTCGAATTCTAACCCTCTCAAAACAATCAAGTTTCCATTTTACTTCGAAAAATGTTGAATCCTGTACACCCATCCAAGTATTTTTCAATTTGCTTCTGGCTGAAATCACAAAGCAATTTTAGTTAATGACCTTTGAATGTTGATTGCACATTTAAAATGAAATGATTAAAAAAAAAACTAAAAACAAAAACCCTCAAATATACTGTAGTAGATAAATGCGTATAGAGGGAGGCTAAACTAAAAGATTATTGAGGCTCCTTTGGGTGCCAGTGCGCAATCAGTGTTATTGTCCACTATTCTGTGTAATCACGTTCATTATCATACACAATTTATAGTACGATCTGATGTACAACATCAGTCGGTTTAACTTCTGAAAGCTAATCCGTCGTATGTAGTACGACGCATTATTGCAGAACGCACTATTGTACAACGTGAATACGATGAGGTTGATTTGTCCTGCACAATTGGAGGTATAAAACTTTTCAAACGACCATACATATGGCTGGATTGGAACATGTAGAGGCTAGTAAACAAACATCTCTACACGCTCCACTCATGTGAAAAATAATTTCAAATTTTTGTCTTATCAAGTATACGAAGTATAATTTAAATATTATGAAATTTTAATAATAGAATTTTCAAAAATAATTATTCTATTAGGCTAAAAAAAATTTCAAATAGGCAGTTTTCTAATGAATCGGAAAGTAACCTTGATCGGGAAGTACAGTACACCCTGCCCAGATCATTCCACTGGAGGTCGAGTCGTCATTGGCTGCTACAGCAAACTGATATACATGATCATCTCCCAACTCCATGGTTGTCTCAGTGATGTTTCCAACATTCGTCCAGTTAAGGTAGCCCTAAAAAGTTTAAAAATTATTATCTAACTACTTTGGGGATGAAGATAGTGGCACTTCATTACCCCTCTTATTAGTGACCCGGTTAAATTTCAAATTTTCTAATGATCCGATCAAGAATGTGTTATGGCTGCAGCCGTTTCGAATAAAATTGGAAGGTATTTGTACGAAAATAGCAAAATTGAACTGCAATTTCAATACTTCCTTTTAAGAGGAGTAAGAAAAATTAAACTGCATTTACAGTACTTCTCCGTAAAAAGCTTAGAGAAATTAAACTTCAAGTACGCACGATTGCAAAACTTTTTTTTAGAGCAGGATAGCACTTTAGAGTTACGGGGAAGCTTTAACCACTTCTTCGTGCTCAATTTTATCAAAATCTGACTAAGCGTTATACAAATATTAGTAATAATAGTTTTAGAGAGGGCTTTACTTGCGTGGGGCAACTCCCCTCCTTAAGAGGCACAGCATCGAGATTTCTAAAATGCAAATTTATTCAAAAATTCTATTTGTATGACACTTCATTCAAAAAAATTAGTTGACGCATCGATAATTTGAAAGGTTGCCTTACTTCCCCTTACAGGTGTAAGAGTAGAACGTCGCTTTAATGTTACGGGGAGCCCTAACCCTTTCATCCTGCCAAATTTTATAATCGGGCCAAGATTTGTAGTTATTAGTAATAATAATTTTGGAGGTGGCCTTACATACATGTACAACGTCGAGACCTCCAAAAGGCACATCTAAATAAAATTTCCAATCGAATGACACCTCATTCATAAAAATCGATAGGCGCTACGTTGTTTACAAAAAAGGTAACAATTTTTGAAAATGCCGCCTGAAAACTGATAGATGCGTTTAGGCGCTACGTTGTTTACAAAAAAGGCAACAACAATTTTTGCAAACGCCGTTTTTGCTTATTTTAGCAACTTTTTTCTCGAAATCTATGAGATCTGGGTTGTTGTAAAAAAATTACATTTGAAAAGGAAGATTTACCCTATATTATAAAGAAAATTTGGCAATTTTATCTTTTAAAGAAGATGAGGAAAAAATGGTTAAAGTTGGGTGTTTTTCAACGTTGCGCTTTTTCGTGCACTTTTTTGACGATCAACCCTTACACCTAACGGCCAGTTTTAATAACTGTACAACTCAGCTCTATTTTAATAAAATTTGGTAGGAAGAAAGGGTTCAGGCTTCTCTAAATAACATTAAAATGCCATCCTGCGCTTACACCTACTACGGAGAAGTATTGCTATCGTTTCAAATTAATGACGAGTTTACCGATTTTATGAATGAATTGCCATTCGATCTTAAATTTTGTGTAGAAGTGCCTTTTGAGAATCTCTTCGCTCTATATATTATAGGAGCAGAATTAGCCCTAAGTATGCTAAGCCCCCTAGAAAAATGATTAATAATTCTGTAAATCGTACCATCTTTTATTGAAGCTCAATTTCTCTTTTACAACTTAAGAGTGACTCCTTAACAAAAACTTACAGTTTTAAAAGTTAAGTATAAGGGTTGATTAAACGCCAATAGGTACACAATTTTGTACCTTTTGGATAGATTTTTCTTTTTGTACCTTGGTTGGAACAAATTTATATATCCAATGATTTTTTAAATATTCGGGTATCGGAACTAATTTGTTGGAAGATCTAGGATGAAAAAAACCGTCAAGTTATGGGGGAATGGTAACAAGTTGGTGGGAAGAAGATGAAGAGTGGAGAAATGTTGTGGAAGTAAGTGATGAACAATTACCATCCATTAAGAGGGATAATAGAAAGAAAATTGCATTTACCAGTCCTTCCAACTAAAGAAAACAGATAAATTTTGGAGACTACTATTGTCTATAATTGAGTAAAATTTAGTAAAAATCTATCGAGCAGAAAACGAGATATTTAGGGGTAAAGTTTGTTTCTGTTTTATAAAGTGAAAGTATTCAATAAATAAATATGGGATGTAAGAGAAAAGCTGTGATCACAAAAACTTTTAAAGAGGGGAAATAAAAATGATTTGCAATTACACTTCTTGTCCGAAAACGGGCAAAGAGAACACTGCGAATGGTTGCAAATACTTCCCCTTAGTAGGTGTAAGAGAAGGATCAAACTTAAATGACACACATTCTAAATTCTTCTTCATACCTAATTTGATCAAAGACGAGCGAAGATTTACAAAATTATTATTAATAACCGTTTAAAAGGGGGCTTTATTTAAGTGAGGCAAGCTCCCCTTTAAACTACGGAGGAGTGGTCGAAACTTCGGGAGGTGATTCAGCAGCTCAAATGCAACAAAAAATATTCTCTTTACTCTGGCCCGATTCTCAATAGTGTCCAAGATATTTGCATTTTTAACTTTTCCGTCGATATTCGCGCTTTTCGCCATAAAAACGTCCCTAACTTTTTTGTCCTTTATCCTACAACAAATCTGCTTATTCCAAACGAAAGAGCATTAAATTTCCTATAAATTTGCTTGGTACAGAGCCTCAAAACGATTCTTATAACAATGAAGTTTTTACTTGAATGTCTAAAAATTTCGTTCTCGAAGATTTTTGTTAAAATTTTCAACTGCATTTTCTCAACGGTTAATGAATCAAGGAATAATTTCAGAAAAAGTTGCGCATTTATTGAGCTTCAAGATCACATGGATGGTTTTGGTTTTTAATGAAACCCTACCCCGAACGGAGGGGTGTAAATGCAGAAAACTGGGATTTTGCGAACTGACTTTTCATTACTAATTTATTCAAATATCAATTTTTACCATTTTAGTTTAGAACAATTATTATTTTATAAAACGGAAGTAAAAAATAAAGTAGCAATACAACACAGAAGTAAAAAAGTGCAATAGGCAGGTGCCTAGTTAAAATTGATAAAAAAATCGTTCGAACTATTCAAACCAGGAAGTGGGAAAGAATTGGGGCAAATTTTAGTTTCTTGACAATTGTTGGTGCAACATATTTTTAACTACATAATGGAGGTTTTTTCATCAAAGTTAATTAATAATAATTCAAAACTAATCAATTTTTGGAGAAGGAACAAAAAGAAAATAACCATTTTATTTTTGAATTATTATTAATTAACTTTGATGAAAAAAACCTCCATTATGTCATTAAAATAAGTTGCACCAACAATTGTAGTCAACTACTGCGTTTTATTGCTACTTAATTTTTTACTACCGTTTTATTAAATAATAATTTTTAAAAACTGAAATGGTTACTTTTATTTTTGTTCCTTCTCCAAAAATTGATATTTGAGTAAATTAGTAATGAAAAGTCAGTTCGCAAAATCCCAGTTTTCTGCATTTACACCCCTCTGTTCGGGGTAGGGTTTTATTAAAAACCAAAAACATCCATATGGTCTTGAAGCTCAATAAATGCGCAACTTTTTCTGAAATTATGTGATTCCTTGATTCATTAACCATTGAGAAAATGCAGTTGAAAATTTTAACAACAAACATCGAGAACGAAATTTTTAGACATTCAAGTAAAAATTTCATTGTTATAAGAATCGTTTTGAGGCTCTGTACCAAGCAAATTTATAGGAAATTTAATGCTCTTTCGTTTGGAATAAGCAGATTTGTTGTAGGATAAAGGATAGAAAAGTTACGGCCGTTTTTATGGTGGAAAACGCGAATATCGATGGAAAAGTTACAAATGCAAATATCTTGGACGCTATTGAGAATCGGGCCAATGTGAAGAGAATATTTTTTGTTGCATTTGAGCTGCTGAATCACTTCCCGAAGTTTCGACCACTCCTCCGTATACACCCTGTATACCATCGAGACCCCAAAAGCCGAATCTACTGTATCTAAAATTTCAAACTGAAAGACAATCCATTCATTAAAATCAGTTCGTACATCGATAATTTGAACGATTGCATAACTTCCTCTTAGTGGGTGTAAGACCATGATGGCACTTTAGAGCCACGTAGGGAAGCTTTAACCGCTTCTTCGTGCTAAATTTTAGCAAAATCGGACTAAGCTTTGTAGAAATATTAGTAATAGTTTTAGAGGGGGCCTGACCTGCGTGGGGTAAACTCCTCTCCTAAAGGTACCAGCGTCGAGACCTCTAAAACTTCATATCTACATCACTTTTTGAACCAAATAACATTTCATTGAAGAAAATAGGTTCACGAAACTATCATTTTAAATGAATGCAAAACTTCCCCTTAGTAGGTGTAAGAGTAGAACGTTGCCCCTAACCTTTTCATCCTTCCAAATTTCATCACAATCGGGTTAAGTTTTACTGAGTTATTAGTAATAATAATTTTGGTGAGGGGCCTCATATATATGGGGCTAACTTCTCTCCCATTCGATGTACGGCGTCGAGACCCCCAAAAGGAACATCTACATAAAATTCCGAATCGAATGACACCTCATTCATGAATATCGGTTCACGCGTTTAGGCGCTACGTTGTTTACAAAAAAGGTAACAACAACAAGAAGAACAAGAAGAACAACAATTTTTGAAAATGCCGTTTTTGCTCATTTTCATAAACGTATTTCTTGAAATCTATTTAATCTATGTTGTTGCAAAAAAAAAAAAAATATATATATATACAGTTATAAAGGAGGATTTGCACTATATTTTAAAGAAAATTTGATCTTTAATAGAAAAAGAGAAAAAAATTGTCAAAGTTGGGTGTTTTTCAACGTTATGCTTTTTCGTGCAGTTTTTAACGATCAACCGGACAGTTTTAATAACTAAACTTTAGTTAATGACCGTAGTAGTTAAGTGCCTTATTAACAAAATAATAATAATAAGAGTTTGGATCTGTGTGTTATTTTTTAGTTAATTAAAGAAATATGACAAATAATGTGAATAAATCATCATTTTGAACTACTCAATAAACTTTTGGAATTAACAGGTTGTGAACAGCTAATGAATAAGCCAAAAACTTATTACTCGCTCTGATCCCCAAATTAAATAAATATTGGTGGATGGAATACTTCACCGGACCGCCAGTACACCTCCACGATCGTCTTAGCGTTCGGAACACCCTATCAGGAAAACATCTAGAATACTCCCCGCCTAGCTTCTCCACTATTCCCATCTACGAAACCGTAGATGTATAACATATCGCGATATTCAATATTCGAATACGTTGGCATAATGGTAGCATTGACAACTAAATATCTAATGAAAATGTAGACTTTAAACTATCTTTTCTTCTTGTTGTATTTATTTGTTTTTATAAGCCGTATTAGGATAAAATATGTCAGTTTTTAACTTGGATATTAGAGCGATAAGTAAGTTCTCGGCTTATTCATTAGCTCTTCACTACCTGTTAATTCCAAAAGTTTATTGAGTAGTTCAAGAAAATCTGTGATTTATTCACATTATTTGTCATATTTCTTTAATTAACTAAAAAATAACACTCAGATCTAAACTCGTTAAACGAAAATCCTTTCTTTCGAAATTGGCACCTAACCCTCATTTAACACCATATTCATTTTTCTTCTTTTTATTGTATTTTATTATTTGTAATGTAAATTTTATATTTTTGAATATAGTTCTTAAATAAATTAATTATTAAATTACACGTTTGCAAATAATCGTACTGGATTTGACGATTCTGATCAGTTTTATTCTTATGGTGGGTGAATTCCTTTCATAATGCCGACGCTGTTTTGAGGCCTACTTTTTTGCAATTAATCACAGATTTCTGCATCAATTTTCAACATAACCCCAATGTATTGTATACCGTTCGAAACGTGATTGTATGTAGATGTTTTTCATGAATAGTGCACGTTTTTTACTTACATAATATTTTTGAGAAAAATGAAGTCAAAGTTTTTGGAAAAAATTAGAAACTTGCTATTCCTTATGTTTAGGCCACAAAGTGAAATAGTTAATATTATTATTTTGGAATACAAATTAGTTTATTAAAAAGGAAATTTAACCTTCTTTCTAATGAGCTTATTAAAATTGCTATAGCATTAATAGTTTGAGAAATATAGGCAACTTTTTGCTAAAAAGTAGTAACACCTTGAAAAAACATAAAATTAAAAATATCTATAAAACGGAGCCGAATCAAGCCATAGTTTATATGGAATTTTTTGTTGCAAATGATGCCCAGAATCGCCTCCCGAAGTTAGTAGTCTTATGCTGAACACCCTGTAGAGATGATACAGTCCATTGGTTTTACATAGGGCTTGCCACCACTGGGCTGAGGCAGGCGAAGGAGTTCATCAGAGGCTATTCGCCGAGGCTGACCGCAGAATTAATCCGTCAAAGCCGTGGGGCTATAAAGATAATTGCAGGCCTATTAACTGGCCACTACAGGCTCAGAAAACACATGCATCGCATGGGCCTGGCAGAAGATAGTCTTTGTAGGTTCTGTCAGGAAAAAGAGGAAACGGCACTGCACGTGTTGTCAGTGTGAGGGGCTCGTAGCCATACTTTTTTTAGAATGTTACTTCTCGGGGAGGAAAAACCAAGGCCTGAGAGCTTTACCCAGGAGCCACTCTCCAGAATTAAGAGTCTGATTAAGCGGACGGGTCTGGAGGGTGAGCTCTAAAGCCGGGGAGCCACAATAGATCCATAGGGGTCGCGGTGGCGCAGGCCTTGAGGCCACCCTAATTTAATCTAATCTAATCTAATCTAATGGGTTTTACATGAACTGATGTATGTGAACCTTAATTAAGTACGAGCTTTATATGTTATGTAGATATAGTTTATTACTTAAATGAAGTCAATTTTATTTAAAATTTCCAAAGTACAATGGCTATTTTATATGTTTTAATATCTTCTATCATCATGAAAACATTAAAGGCGAATTTAAAGTACTCAGAGAACCCCAATAATAGTGAGAGAAATAGGGAAAAGTGAGAATTAACTTAAAACACACAAGCTTTTTCGCACGTTTCTACCGGACTGATTGAGGAGTAAAACGTTGAGTATTTGCTGATTTGTGTACCTTTTCCTTTTTCAGCCCTAATACTTGGCATTTTAATTAAATGTTAGTTTTTGTGGAGATTAAAACTGCCAGAAAGGACAACTGCTGATCGTCAAAAACTGCAAGAAAAAGCGTAATGTAGAAAAACACCGAACTTTGACCTTTTTTTTTATGAAAGATAATATTCCCAAATTTTCTATAAAATATAGGGCAATATTGTAAGGTTTTATAATTGTAATTTTTTGCTACATAGATCAAATAGAATTTTAGAAAACCGGTGCCAAATATTTTGAGAAAAACGGCATCTTGTTCTTGTTCCTCTTGCTGTAACTTTATGTAATCACAATTTGTCTCTTACCGGAATACCGCTCTCACAGGAAAATACTGTAATCACTATTTTCTTTGTTATCTATCTTAATGGGATATAATTATTAGTCACTTCCCACGTACTTGTTATCATTCCCCCAAATCTTTTATTACTTTCTACATCTTCTTCCTGCTAACTTTTAAGCACTCACTATAACTTTTCCTCAGTCGACATTTTCTCCCCTCAAAGTTGGTACCATTCCTCCATTACTTTTAGCAATTTTCTCAATAATAATTGCTATTTAACTTTCTTCTACTTTTATTCGAAACATTTTCCCAGGAAAATTGTTTTTGTGGAGTTCTTTGGAGACAGCAACTCTTAAGCATTCTTTTAATATACCTCTCCAGTGATAGTTACATTTCCGCCGCTACACAGTATCAAGTTATAATTAAATTATTGTTTATTTCAAATGTTAAAGAAATCTGTAAAATCAGATATGCAACATTACGGAATAGACTTTTAAAAGGTTCGGACTTTTTTGGAAAATGGCATAATTATTTTTAAAGTTAGAATGAAATGAAAGAAATATTTATCTATTCTTTTCATTTGAGTGTACCAAGAAGGCTGTACTAAAAGCTTAAGGTTTCTTAGAACTTATAGTGTTACTGTACAACATCCCTTCCAGACCTACATACGAAAGAAATCTCAGAACGAAGGTGTTTCTCCGTAAATAACAGGCAGCCTTAAGTTGGCAACTGTACAAGCCGTGCGTCCAAAAACGGGTACTTGATGATAATGTGACTAAGTTTTTTATAAAACCTAGGATCTATTATTAGAAACTAACTTACCACACAATCATAAGGGCGATCTTGCCTATTTGCACACCAGAAAACCGTATAACTCTTGACTCTGTTATAATCTGGGTGACTCCAAGATAGCTCATACATTCCATTATTGTGGGCTATTTTTGTAAATGAAACTGGTTCTGCAAGCTCTGCAAAGTTCATATTACTATAGTAAAATATTAATATAAATTAAAAATCATGGAATGAAAAATTTAAGAAAAATATCAGTTGTGAAACACAAACTTTCTTTGACATACTGAGGTCCACACACCTGTACACTAATTAAATTCATCATCTTATTTGACATTCCTAAAAAAAAAAGTTCAAAAGTTCAAAGTACGGTCGATTCGGTCCAATCAAGTTTCGGATAATCAACAAATGTGAAGACTCTGCCTTTTACAGCTTAATTTCAACTAATTTATATTCATCAAATTGCTGATATTATCAGTGGTCGAGTACAGCTTCCTAAATTCTGCCTGGAATTCGCTTTGCAGATTATTTTTAGTCCTCTGAGTAATTCGATTCAGCAATGGCCATTAAATAATTTACCGTGTTAGAGAACGAAATACTTGAAATTGAAAATCGCTAATTCCCCCCTTTTTTTTAATGAAAATAGATGCGTTGTTAAATTATTAGGCATTTTACGATTGTTATAGATCCCATTAAAACAATCAAGCAGCTTGTGAAGAAACAGTTCTGGGTCATTCTTAAAAAATTCAAGGAACTTCTACTCAATTCAACATGGCTAACAAATATGACATCATAAAGCATTTAAAGTCATTATTTGGGATTCAGCACAGTTTATTCAAGTGGCATTCAAAATTATTGAAGCTGTAGGTTTGCCAAGGTGGTAATGAGTTGTGAATAGCAGTGCGCAACGTAAGGAATAACTTGTCTTTTAGTTTGGTCATGTAAGTGTGAATTGCTTGAATGTCGAGTTCTTATGTATTTGTATGTTTTTAGTAAACTATGGGGCTTTCAGCGCGAATCGTAATACTTAAATTCTAATTGTAAAGGAATTACTTTTCCTAAAAATATTCAGCAACTTGTAAATATGTTTTCGCTTCTTTATTCCTACTATAACAACATTGTTTTATTTTTTAGCTACCGTTTACTTCAATAAACACGCTACCACTTCAACTTAATTAATTACATTTTGACCTGAATATTGTAAGAAAGTTGACCTGAGGAAAGAAGAAAGGCCTAGATTGTTCTAGGGGTTGAGCGACCAAAGTCGACCACCACTGTGTAAACAAAAGGCCGGTCTCTACCTGAGCCGGAGAAGAAAGGACTAGATTGTTCTAGGAGTTTAGTGACCGTAGTCTGTAACGGTCCACCGCTGTGTAAAAGCCAGCCAAGGGAGCGACCCCAGTTGGGTGGTGGCAGTATGTGTTTTCCCCAGCCAGTGATTGACAGGTGGGAGTGAGACAGACGGAGTTGGAGTGAGACAGAAAGTTGGTGGAGGGCGGCCCCAGTTGGGGTGGTGGCAGTTAAAAGTGAGGGAGACAGATTGGTAGCTAGTTAGTCATGGTTGGAGTCTCGGTTGGAGCAGTTAGTTTTGAGTCAGTCTTGGAAAGTTAGTCTTTAAGGAGTTAGTCTTTGAGAGACAGTTTTGAGAGACGTTTTGGAAGTGACAGTTTTTGAGAGAGTTAGTGTTGCGGAGTGCTTCCGAGTTAGCCAGTTAGGCGGTTAGTCGGTTAGTGAGTAGAGCTTTGTTAGTGCGGTTGAGTCTAGCGCAATTCGGGGCAGTGCAGACCAGTGGTCAGTCGTGAAACAGTTTTGTGGCGTTACGTAGTGAGTAAGTAACAGTTAACTGTTGTGACTGTTGTAAATGGTAATTGTAATGAATAGTGGTAGTTGCTAGTAAATGTTAATGTTAGTAATGTTAATGTGTTAATAAATCAGACTATTTATAAGTTTAGCGAGTTTTACTATTTATCAAACCCACATATTATTAAAATAACTAGTGGCAGGCATTAGTTGTGTAAGTAAAGTTTTTAGTAAAAGAACAAAAACTTTACAATATTAAGTTGCGGTACCATAAGGTTATATTTTTGTGATTTTATGTTCTTTATTAATGTTAAAAACAGGAAGAAAGAAAACACCACGATCAGAAACATTGCTGCAGGCTTGACAATATTAGATGACTATAAGAATTGAAAATAAAAAATGGGGAAAGGAACTACATTCTCAACACATTTAAAACTTTTGAAATCTTCCTTAAACCGAATGCAATCACAAAAACGACATTTACATATTTCCAAATTAAATTTATCTTCATTAATACAATTATATGTTTTCCCATCCAATAGTTCTTGCATAACAGCAACTGGATAAATTTCCTTTTTTTCTAATAATTTTCTACACCTGCTAAAACTATTGTTTTCATTTCAATTTGTTTTCTCTTATTCACTGTCTGGCCCATATATTGCCCCAAATATTTTTTTGATGATTCAATTTTTTTAGCTTTGTGCTTTCGGTAGTAAACTTAAGTGTTCCTTGAGTATGAACTCGCTCATGTAATATAACGTCCTTTATTTTGTTGCGCTAACACAAATAGTAAATTTAATTCTCTTTCTTCTCGTAATCGATATTATAATATCGTTTTTTAATACTTAAAAATATCTAAATCAAATAATATTTGCGCTGTATATTGTACTGCTACATGCAATATTCTTTTTTATTTGGGACCAAAAACACCAAGTCGTTTCTTTCTCAAAATACAACTGAAAGTCTGATTGACGGGACTTGGATGTATCCTACATTCGGCCGCTATTTTGGAGACGTCATTTATGCGTAAATAAATTTTTTGAGTAATCAATCTTCCAATATTAAAAATGCACAGTGCGACCTACAATATAGTAAATAATTTTACAGCAGTTTTCACGGCAAAAATTTCAATTAAAGGTATCTCGAAATATACGAGTATATTTTCGGTGAAGACTTACAAAAGGACATTTGGCTTGAACTAAGTGGAGAAAATACTAAATTTCAAACAATCCAAACTCCATCACGCGTTATTCATTGCTTCAATTTCTTATTCAAAAAGATCAGAAGATTACGATCCTACCCGAAAGTCACGTGGTCATTGAAGAAATAAGTTAAAAGGTCAAAGATAAAAGAAACGCTCAGCAAGCTCCACTAAGATCAATTCCTTTTTTTGGGGTACCAGAGCATTAGAGAGAGAGAAAGGGAGAAAGAAAAAAAGAAATACGTTTATTAATGTCCTGGGACATTAGTCCCTTAAGGACAATAAGAAGTACAAAAATTAATAAAACAAATATTTCTCCTCTGAGTTGCTGCTAAATTATTATATGCAATATATACAGAGTAAAAAAAAAATAAAATAAAACTAAAATTTCGTTTCTTTTTTAAATCTATACACAAATAAATAAATAAAAATTTTAACAGAAAAGAAAAGAATTGGACTACTGCTTACAGTTTAAATAAAAATACAATAATTAAAGTAAAGTAAAGTAATCGCCTATTTTTTCAGGCGGGGCTTAACGTCCAACTACCAATTAGGTGTCGTGGACGGAGGCGACTAGCAAACATACTTTACTGTAAATTTCTTTTATTAACCATTAAATAAAATCCAAGGCCTAAGACCGGGAATCGATCCCAGTACCACAATACATATTAGCGTCGCAGGTCTCGCCTCTAACCCGCTCGGCTACCGTGGCGCCTTACAATAATTATATGATGATATAATAACATTAATAACAATAATATCAATAATAATAGTAATAGTGATAATAAGTAGAGGAAAAAAATGACAAAATAAAAATAATAATTAGAACAAAGAAGTAATTTTTTTTTTTTTAGCGCATCAACAGCTGAGGTTATTAGCGCTCGGAGCTTTTTTTCAGTGCACTGCCGGCCTCCGGACAGTGTTCTCTCGTTACAGACAACACTGTCCATCACCGGACAGTGAGCTGTAAGAAGCTCCTAGGAAGAGAAAATCTAAGGGTCAGCTGCTGGATTCGAACCCGGGACCTCCGCGTGGGAGTCCAGTATGCTAACATCATAGCTAATCCCTTTCCTAGATATAATTATTATTATTGCAAATTACAGATTTAGATAACTTTTGAGAAGATGTTCATATAAATGATGTTTAAATGTAGTAACAGACTTGGCACGCAAACCAATCGGAAAAGAATTCCATAACTTGCAAGCTTTTAAATAAATAGAATTTTGATAAGTTGCAGTCCTAGGTGTGGGCGTATACAACTTTGTATCCGCTTGTCGAGTAGTTCTCAAGTGCAACTGTTCTTTACTACTAAATAGTGAATACAGATAATCTGGCGCTCTATTTCTAAACAGAAAATAAATAAAGACACCTAAAAATAATGCCTTCTGTATTCAACATTTAGCCAGTTCAGCTGGCGGTAATAAGGAGTACATGTCGATCTCTCCTGACATCAAAAATGAAACGAACACCCGAGTTTAGAGCTCTTTGTATCCTTGTATTCAGTTCCGATAACAAATAAACAAGACAGCAATAATCTACATGCGGGAGGATGAGTGTTTGAACCAACTGCCTTAATGATACAGGCAAGAATTCTTTACGGTACTTCAGTTGATACACAGCTTTGTTCATTCTATTGACAACATCACCCACATGATGGGACGAGTGAAAGTGTGGAAGCGAGGAAGCCTCGTTGCTTCCCTGGCATTGCTTTAAGAACCTACCCAGCACTAATCAAATTAAGAACTCTCTGGGCACTTATATCTGGAAAGTGTTTCACGATTGCTTAAAAAGCAATGATTGCTGATAGAAGGGAAATGAAGAGGCAGACCTAAAATATGAAAACTGCTTCAGATTCTGTGTAGGGAAATGAAGAGGTCTCCAGTGTCTTTCCACTCATCACTCAGAGTTGGGTCAGAAAAGCCAAGATCAATATCATCCAGGTCAATACCAGTTGTTTTAAGAAGAAATCCCCCATTTGCTAGCTTTTAAAGGGAATTAGGCTCTGAATTCAGAGGAGAAAAAGATTTTAAAAAAACTTGGCATATTACTTATAATATGTGTACTTACTACTACTCTGGCTTGGTACAGTTAGTTCTGATTTATCCTTTGAATAGCCTTCTTTATTAGCTGAAACTACGGTGAATTTGTAACGGTTATTTGTCAAATTGGTAAATTTTGCATAAGTCTTTGTGATTTCGTTAGGTGCAATGCTTCTGTTGAAATTAGAAAAAAAAAAAAAGGAAAATTAATATCTAACAAATATATTTAACAATACATTTAGGCAAGCCAAAGTACAAAATACAAAAAGTTCAATAAAGTATTACTTTGGATATATGGCGCGTAGGTTTATCTAGTTGAAAGAGTCTTGTTCCTTATACTGAAACTTGCACACACAATTTTTTTTTTTTTAATTTAAGGAGCGTCAATATCTGAGGTTATCGGTACCCGTAACTTTTTTCAGAGCACTGCCGGCCTCCGGACAATGTTCTCTCATTACAGACAACACTATCCATCACCAGACAGTGAGCTGTAAGAAGCTCCTAGGAAGAGAAAATCTAAGGGTCAGCTGCTGGATTCGAACCCATGATCTTCGCATGGGGTTCCAATAACTAACCAAATAGCTAATCCCTTCCCTAAACACAAAAAATAAATTTAATTTAGAATGAGATAATTAGGAAAACTTAATAGCTAAAAAGTTTCAAAACTCATTACAAAAGTTAATTGTTTAAGTGAGCAAATCAAATTATAAGATTTTTCGAACACTTCTATGACACATTTTTCTGTGATCGTCTTCGTTCCGCAAAATAAGTCAGAAAATGTCATTAAAAAATAAAATAATTATAAAACTTAGCATGGAAAATTACCTATTAGGTATTTTATAACTATGAAAATTCGTAAACCTTTTAACAAATTTATAAAATGCGAGTATCAGCAATGTTCTGAGACTCACTATAAGGTGTGGCGCGAATAAAAGGTTCGCCTTCCCATGTTACCCTCAGCCATTTACGGCGAAAGAAAAATGCCTCTGTAGTACATCCAACAAAACGTTGGAATAAGAAGTACGAAAAACCTGAGGCTAGAGGCGAAGAAATGTACTATTAGCTTAAGTTTACTAGTATCCAAACGAAATATATAGTTTGGACTACCTACAGTTGTTCATTTTAAAGCTAGTGTTCATACAAACATATAACCCAGATAATGTCCTAAAATCCACTTTTTTGGAATCAGAGGACCTTATACGGACATTTGCGTTGAAAACTCGACTTAAAAATTTGACACGATCGCAATTCTTTTCCTAAGTAATCGAAAATAAAAACAATGTTTCATAAAAATAAAATAAAAATTATCATGTTACTATATCAGAAAAATTAAATTACTTCAAATGAATTAAAAAAAAAAAAAATTAGGAAACAAGTATGAAGAAAATCTTGGGATCAGTTTTGAGAAAGTACTAACATAAAATGAAATAACTCCTGGCTGGCGAGAATGCTCTTTTACATTCTAGGACCGGCGCACGGATTAACGTTCTAAGAACACTTTCTTTTTTTTTTGCAACCTTACTCACAGTAATTGGTATTCCATTACATTTCATGGATGCACGGAGTGAGAGAATAATTGGGGGCGTCTAGTGAATGGGGTTAAAACATATGTTTCGCTCGCTTGAAGTAAAAGAACTTTGAAATTTGTCCTCACTGAAAACTCAGACTAAATTTGTGTCAAATTTTGAGGAAATGCCTGTTTTCACAATTTCAGTTTAAACAGTCAAAGAAGAAAGTTAAATGCGATTTATTTTTAAAAAAAATCAGTATGATTCGAAGATAACACAGGCAGCATGCATTAAAGCTACAGTTTTTTAATATATACTTTAATATTAGTTGAGGAATTTTGTTGCCAAAAGTTTTGTTTCATTTTAAAATCAAAAGTTGATTGAACCTTTCTTTAACTGTAACAGTAATAATAATGGCTAGAAAGAGATTGCAATATTAACAAACTTACCTATTAAAAGGTATTTCATCAACAAATTCTTCAATTTGTGTTACTTTGTATTCAAAGTTATCTCCATTTTCCTTTTTTTTGGGAATCTGTTGCCAATAAATATAAATATCACGTATAAAATTCATGGGATGAACTTCAAAACTTCCAATATCAATCTTCGGTGGCATCCCTGGAACTACAAAAATAATATTAATAAGATGAATTATTAAAACAATAAATTAGATGCATGAACTAATATCGGATGTTTTGCCTTTATTATGGCTCAGGGTATCCACCCACCATATTTTTACACTTTAATTCAGCAAAAGAACAATGATTGCAATAAAATCTGGTGAGTTAGTGATCAGCAGAAATATAAACGGTTAACTGTAAAGCTCAAACATTATATTTTATTTAAGAGCTTAGTTTGTCGATATATTAGGTTTTAGGTGAGGGAATCTATTTGTGCGAAAACCAATAGGGGCCAAATGTTAGTAAAAAAAAAGAATAAAAAAACATGCACACGGCTTCCTTTTATTCTCAAGTTTCTAACTCACAAATTTTCTTCAAACAACATTTACCCTTTTAATTCTTTCCACCCTATAACATCTGTCAACCATTACACTGAAATGTTACAGGGCACTCACCACTTAGTACAACTTATAAGTTCATGTGTATGTGTTTAATGTATATACGAAGTTTGCGGATTAAAGACGTAAGTACTTCTAGCTCTGAATTTTGGTAACAAATATAACCTTTCTTATCAGTACACAATATTTCATCAAATCACAAAATACTAAATAATCTGTTTACTTGATTGGTACTTATGGTCAGTCAATTTTCTTTAAATTTGAAAATTTAAACCCTTAGACAATACTAATAACAGTAACGGTGACAACTAAGGGAAGGTCTGGCCACCCTCATTCTCCCAAAGGGCCCTTAATCGAATTTCCCTAAAAAGTGTTTTAAATACAAGTTTTAGATCCATATTAAAACTGTCCGGTAGTGTACCTTTTGGCGTTTAATCAACATTTTGAACTGTAATTTTTTGTTAAGGAGATTTTTGTTCCTTTTGGATAGATTTCCCTTTTTGTGTATTTTGCAAAGTTACATATCTGATTTACAATTTTTTTTAAAATTTGGAATAAGCTATTCTATCATTATAACCTGATAAGGTGTTAAGTCGGAACCGTAACTACCACTGGAGAGATCTTTTTAAAGAATGATTATACTTGCGGTCCCCAAACCATCCTCAATAACAATTTCTTTGAGAATGCGTTTTGAATAAAATAGGAAGGTATTTGTACGCAAATAGCAAAATTAAACTGCGATTTCAGTACTTCCTTTTAAGAGGAGTAAGAAAAATAAACTGCGATTACAGTACTTCTCCCTAAAAGGCAAAGAGGCAAAGATTTTGAACCGAACGACCATTTATTGATGTAAATTGGTTCACTCATTGATCATTTTAACGATTGCAGTACTTCCTTTTAGTAGGTGTAAGGGTATGATGGCACTTCACAGCCACGTAGAGGAGCTTTAATCACTTCTTCGCGCTAAGTTTTATCAAAATCGGACTAAGCGTTATAGAAATGTTGGTAATAATAGTTTTAGAAAGGGCCTTATTTGGATGGGGCGAACTCCCCTCCTTATGAGGCATAGCGTCGAGACTTTTAAAGTGCAAATCTGAACAAAATTTCGATTCGAATGACACTTCATTCATGAAAATCGGTTCACATGTCGATAATTTGAAACGATTGCTATACTTCCCCTAAACAAGTATAAGAGCAAATCGTCGCTTTAATGTTACGTAGAGGAGCCCTAACCCTATCATCCTACCAAATTTTATCAAAATCGGGCCAAGATTTACAGAGTAATTAGTAATAATAATTTTGAAGGGGGCCTTACATAAAGGAGGCTAACTCCTCTCCCATTCGATGTACAGCGACGAGATCCCCAAAAGGCACATCTTCATAAAATTCCGAATCGAATGACACCTCATAAATGAAAATAGGTTCTCGCGTTTAGACGCTACGCAGTTTAAAAAAAAGATAACAACAACAAGAAGAACAAGAACAACAACAATTTTTGAAAATGGCGTTTTTGCTCTTTTTCTGCAACTTTTTTCTCAAAATCTATTATATCTGTGTTGTTGCAAAAAAATTACAGTCATAAAGGAGGATTTTCCCTGCATTATAAAGAAAATTTGGGAATTTTATCTTTTATAGATAAAGAGAAAAAAAATTGTCAAAGTTGGGTGTTTTTGAACGTTATACTTTTTCGTGCACTTTTTAACGATCAACCCTTATAATAATAAAATATATTTGTGTATCTTTTGGCGTTTAATCTACTCTTATACTTAACTTAAAACTGTAAGTTTTTGTTAAGGAGATATGTAACATATAAGCAACTAGTAAACTCAGTTTAAAAAAAATCGAGGACCCGTTTATGAAAAACTCTTAAAAAAGGAGTTCATATGGTTGACCGATTGTGATTAAAACCTTATTGTGGCGTCGTCTGTTGGCACCAAACCGAAATGACAAATTTAAACTTTCGGCGATTTTTTCTTTTGAGTAACAGTGGACTCACTTCCTCTCAATCACACACACTCTCTCTCTCGCTCACACACACACGAATTTGTAAAAATTATTTTCTGACTCAGGAGATCTTAAAACGGATATTTACGTTGAAAACCTGCACGATTACAGAACCTTCTCTTATTTAGTACAATAAAAGAAAGAAAAAAAATAAAAGTTAAAAAATGATATTTGCTACCTCAAGGTTTCCAATATTTTTATCACAGTTTTAAATTAAGAAAAAAAAAATTGAACTATTTTTTAAATTCAAAATTACATCCATGAATTGCTTTGTAGTGAACAGAATTTTAGAACGTTCATACTTCGCTTAACGATTACTGTTCAGTTTTCATGTACAATTATGCAGGAGACTACTAATGACAATGCTAGCTTAGATGAGGTCGTTGCGGAGAAGGAGGAGGTGGAGGTGTACTATACCCATTAAGAAATGAGAAAGATTGTCACAGATGTCGAAGATGCTTTACCAAAATTTAATAGCAATGAACCTTAGCTCTAGAGAAGGGGTTATCAGACTTTGAGGATTTAGCTACTCTTTTAGGATGGAGTGGCCACGAAGAATTTATTTATGACAAACGGATATGAATGAATGCATGAAAATAAATTTATTATCCTGGGATTATTGCCCCCTTAGAATAAATACATATACAATTTGGAAGTCCAATTGGTTTGGCCTGTATTTTACATATTTACATACAAAAAATAGGCAAGTATTTACAAAAATACAAACATGAATGAAGGAAATAAATGTATTCAATTATTATTTTGGAGGGAGCTGAGTAGAAAGGAGATAATTGAACATAAGGGATTTAAAGGTGGAAAGGGTATGAACATGGTAGACAGATGATGGTAAGGAGTTCCAGAGAGAGGTAGCGCGAATTAAAAAATATTTGTCAAAAGATAAAGTACGGTGCGAGGAAATATAGAGATCAGAGGGACGAGATCTAGTATAGTGGGAATGGATCGAGGATTTGAACTTGCAAGAGTTGAAAAATATAAGGTCGTCTTTGAGATTGTATAACTTGGAAAAGGAATACTGGCGGCGGTAGACAGGAAAAAGGCACTTCAACTCATCGTAGTAGTGCAAAATGCGAGTGACTCTGGGAATGTGAAAATAAATCGTATGAAGCAGTTCATGAGGCGCTTGAGCTTAGCTTCAATATCACCAGAAAGACCGCCATACACTAAGCAACCAAAGTCGAAATGGCGAAAATTAAAAGAGGAAAATAGGAGTTGCTGGGCCTTAATTGGAAAAATGTGACGGGAACTGTTAAACTTCTTTAGGATATGGGTGGAACGGCGAGAGATTTGGGAAGCATGGTTTTCCCAGGAGAGGTTTTGATCAAAAGTGATTCCGAGGTTCTTAACAGAGGAGCAATATTTTATTGGGATGTCATACAGGAAATGATTAGGAAGAGGAGCCATCGATTAAAAAAGTGAGTCGAAACCAATAACAATGGCTTTGGTCTTCTCTGCATTTACGTAAGCTTATTTTCCGTGGCCCATGATGTAATACTGTTGAGGTCTCCTTGAAGTTTAAATTCAGCTTGATACAGATCCGAAAGAGAAAAAGATAGGTAAATCTGAGAATCGTCCGCATAGAATGGTAAATTACTGGGAATGGTAAATGGAAAGAGGAAGGTCATTGATATAAATTCACTAAGACAACAAAAGGACGGTAATAACCAGTAAATGTCTACTGATATAGAAAGTTAATGATTTAGAGTATAAAGTACTTATTGTTACAGGAAGCTTATGTCAGAAAATATTTATGACAAATTAGGGCAGCCATCTTTAATGTCCACTAACAGAACTTTAACTGGATTTGGAAATACAACCATTAAGCCGTTAGGAGTTTTCGTATCGCATACAGGTTTTGGCGATGAAGAGCGTCCCACAAAAATATTTGTGGTGCAACAAATTGCAACTAACTTTCCCATCATTACTGGTACAAAGGCGTTTTAAGCCAATAGAAAGCGGCCACCTGCTTTACCTAATCCACTTGAACAAGAGGACCAAGACAACTGGATTGGGAAGGTTAACTGCAAGGAAGAGATTGCTATGGTTGGTAAAAATAAAGACGCGATAGAATAGTTAATAAAAAATTATAAACCAGATAATCAAGTCGTCAGTTCAATACAAACTAACATTAAATTAAAATCCTACGAATCAATTAGGCAATGGGCAAGAAGGCTTGCACCCAAGAACGAATCAACTTAGAGGAGCAAGTAGATGAATGGCTAAAAACGGATCTTGTATAACCCAGCGAGCTATGTCAGGATTGTAAATAACATGCGCCGAAAACTGTTAAGAAAAGGAACAGTTCTAATCTATGTAGATGATGTAATTATTCCTTGAGTAAATGAAGACGCATTCCAGAAACTATAAGAAACGCTAGAAGTAGCTGTAGAATATTGGTTATCTATTAATAGGAAAAAATGCCAATTTATGAAGTGGCGAGTGGAGTTTCTAGACCATGTATTCGAAAGGCATATTTCACTTTTGTCTACGACAAAGGAAGCCGGAATAAGAACAACTTGTCTAGTATTACACCTCAGCAAAACAGTGACAGAACCTGAAAATAAGTGTCTTTCGTACGAGTTGGAGATGTTAGCTGCAGTAAACCATTACTTTGAATAAAGTAATGTGATGTTACTGCAGTAAACTAGAGAACTTTGAATAAACGAAACCTGCCACTAATAATTGCGCAATGAGCCTTAGTCTTTGAAGAATTTGATAACACCAAGGAACATCGCTTGGCCGAGAGGATGAAGCATGTTGACGTGTTAATGCGTTTTCAAGTGATGGTTATTGAGTCCAAAGTAACAAACTATCGCCAAAAGACCAGCTGTAGCGGAAAGATTAAATATTATAAAACAATTACTGCAAAGGAAACCTACAAGGACTTGAAGGGAAGAAGAAGCGAGAAGCAAAGAATGTAGTGGTCGTACCAGAAGACAGTATGCAGACAGAGATCATAAGACATGCTTATGAGAATGGCCACTCTAGCGTTAAGATGATATAGAAAATTAAAGAAGAGCAAATCTTAAGAAAAAGATAAAAGTATATAAGTTGCTGTATAAGATGCATATTATCTGAAAAGAAGAAAAAAGAGAAGTTTTTTTGACTACCATCCCTAAGGGTGACATTCTGCTGCAAACATTCCATGCCAACCATGTAGGACCGTTGGCAGCAACAAGTAAGCTATACAAATAAAAATATCTTCTAGTAATAGTAGATGGTTATACCGCATGAAATCAACCAACGTTAATGCTGCAGCAGATGAAATATTCCTCCACAGGCGCTATTATCCTCACCCTCCTTCTCTGGAAATACCCCCTTTAAACCGTAACAGAATTTCAAACTAGATGGGGCAGAATGGAAGACTAATTAGATTTATTAGATGTTTACACTAAAAGTGACTTACCTGTAGCTTTTGTACGTAAGGTAATAGTAGCAGGCTCTGACCACCACTTAGGTTCGTCTTTCGCTGGGACTGACTTTAATAGCACGCGTATGTCGAACAGTGTGTGAGCATACATAAGGCCTGTTATGTTGAGTGTGAATCTGTTAATGTCATATTTTAAGTGCGATGTATTTACCAGCTGGCAACAAACAAAGTAGTAATTTCCTTTTAGTATCCAGTTTAGACTTTATTATTATACAAAAGCTAAACAAAATAAAATTTTTATCTTTTACTTCTGTAAAAGGAAGTATTGTATTAGTGCTAGTTACAGAATTTATGTTTTCTCATGAAATGTTTTTTGAAATATGAAAAAGGGGGTTTTACAAATTTATCTTTTTGGAACAGTAGATAAAAACGAAAAATCGTGTAAGTTCTAATCTGACATTTTGTTTAGTCAACCAAGCGGAAGTGTCGCTTTACAGGGTTGATTTTTAATTTTTACATTTATTAATTTATCAAAAAACTTACCATTTTCTTTAAAAACTCGTAACACTCGCGAAAGTCTATACTTTAAAATCACTTCTGAAGAAATTCGTATCAAACTTTTCTGGATGGTAAAATAGGGCTTCTCTTTAAAATGCTGATTTAGTATTTTGTACGACCCCAACAACGGTATTATTTAAACTTCACATTCATTTTTAAAATATACTTTAAAACTCATAGAAGCTGAAAGAAATATCAACTCAGTGAAAAAACCGTTCAGTAAAGTCCTTACCTAATCAACTGATTTTCTTCGAACTTCATATTTGGCAGTAAATCTAATTTTTATTATAAGAAAATTTAAAAATATGGAAAATCTATTCGGTAATGTAGCATTTAAAGTTGACCAACGAAAACAAATTCCGAGCACTTTGACAAATAATAAATTAAATACCAATTTTCAACTTCAGCGATTTTTTTGAGATATGCTGACACTTTTCAATTCAGTGGTTTCGTGCAATGACGAATTCCTCGCTTAAACGTTTATTCTTCACCAACCTTGATTTTTGTAAATACTTCTCTTATTCATCTCATGCTGAGATGCAATATCCCGAAATATCCTCTTTAGCCACTTTCAATCTTGGCAACTTTGGTTTCCTCAGATTCCTAGCTTGTTAATTGATCCTTTTATAGTGTACACCTATCATTCTAACACCATTTTTCTATGATTTTCTGAAATGCTGGCATACACAACAAACTGCTAAAAATCTTTCGAGTTAATAAACCCTCAAAAAATATCTACTTTCGTTAAAAACCCCGCAAACCTGACACTATTTCAATACTTCCTCTTTCCAGCAATTAAACTACATAATGACAGATTGTAATCTATTTTTACTTACATGCCACTGATTCACCTGGTCCCATTCTGATTGGTACATTACTCTTGTCACAATTCCAGCTGGGAATGTATACAGTGAAAGTGGGCGTTCCCATTCTATGCATAAACTATCAGAAGTGGCTTCCACTAAGGACAGATTGACAGCCTTGTAAGGAATAACTAGAATAACATAAAAAACGTTTAGAAAAAGGGTGCTTTTGAAAATATAAACGTTTGATTATGCATTGTTAAAAAACACACCAACAGCAAAATGATCAATTTTATAAGTTGTTGTGATGTTGCCCAGATCATTCCATATATACATATTAAAATATAAACTTTCTAGTACAGCTCTATACAACGGCTCTGAGCTTTCATTCCAAACACAATAGTTGCGCACAAATGGCGTTTCACCAGGACAATGGTATTGTATTTTTCTAAAAAAAGAAAGTATTAGTTATATAAATGTACCTAGCTTCTGCTAATAAAACAACTGCTGCCAAAGTTCAATCATTCAAAGGTTTAAAAAAGTAGCGCTGCATATATGGTTACCTATTTACCTGCATTTTATAACTTATAAGTGAAGCCTAACTTACTACTAGTATGATTTATTTCCACAAATTTATTAAGGGGTCGGGTTTACGAGCGGAAACAGAAAGGTGTTTCTACTTCGTACCTGCATGCATTTAATTTTTACGTCTTTATTCGTTAGGAAAATCCAACAGTAAAATATATTCTTCTGTCCTCCCCAGGACACCAAATGCAGAGTATTCTTGTTTAAAAAATAGATCTTCACTCGTGGCAAAATTAGCTTCTCATAGTTTTTAAAAACTAAGCTCTAGGTATCAGCCATGTTTTTATATATAATCGTAATCTTTAGACACAAAGAACTACCTTTCAGCAGAAACCTTACTACAGTTTGAGGAAAAAACAACATTAAAACTTGGGGTTCAATTAAAATGATAGTTATTACATATACAATATGACCTCATTAACAAAAATTTACAGTTTTGAAAGTTAAGTATCGACCCTTATACAATTGTTCTACCGGACTGTTTTAAGATACTCCTTGTAGCTAGTGGATAATATATGTATAATGTACACAAGCGTGAAAATCTTAAGTGAGTAATAAAAGCAACACTTTAATGAATAATAAATAACTATTACACATCAGTACGGACGAAATGAAAAAGGATATTCAGAGACATTCTAGTTATTATATTGTATAGAAGTTAGAAACAAGAGTATATTCGTAGTTTATAGGTATAGTTTGTAGGTCTTGAAACCTCGTTTTTCTCTATAAGTCATTTCACCCATTAAAGCCCCCAATTTCAAAACATAAAAAAAGCAAAAGTTAAGTTCAACAAGTCAGCAACACACTCTCTCAATAATGTTTACCTTTTCGGCGGTTCATAATAGTACAGCCTGTAATAAGTCTTAATATAATTATTTACAGGTACCCATGAGCAGTTTAAGCTCAGCCAACTGCGAGAAATGCAAGTAAAGTTTTGTACTGGACTAGGCGGATCTGAAAAAAGTAACAATAATGAAAAGTACGAAGTATTGATTAAAAATTGAAAGTGAAATACAGAAAATATATTGTAAAAAAAAAAAAACAAACAAATAAAAAAAAAAAAACGGCAGTTTTCATGAAACGATGAAGCAATGTCGTCCAAATGCAATACATAGAGTATATCCCCATAAATTGTCAGAGTGCCAAGCCTAACAAAGCAAAGTGAAACTTTCGAGCAATTCTGCACTGGGACTTCTAGACCTATTGCAACACCATTTGTGCCACGAATCACTACTCACCCATTCTCTAAGAAGTGGTAGCCGGCAAATAGAGATAACCACTTCTTAGGCCTAAAACCCCTTCCCAATTCTCCCTAAATATTCTGAAGCAAATGAAAGCTACAGGATTCCAGGTAAGGTATGTTCCCCTCTTAACCCTTGAAACTATACTAGGTCTCCAAAGAGACCCCAAGTAAGGCGAGAGTCGGGCCTTAGGAATAACCACTGTCTGGTACGACTCACGACTACCCACAACACTTCTCTGATGTTCTGTGAATGACTGCCACACGGTAAGAGAACCAGGTACTCCAGGGAAATGCTAGAGTACCATTATAAGGAATTATAAGGAAGGTTATTAGGAATAACCATTCCTATACAACCCTCCCAGCCATGATTTCCCAAGATATTCCAAAGCGCTCCAAATTAAGAAGTTTGAAGGGTATTCATTCACTTCTCACCGCTATCCACACATTCCTCGGCACTGGTGTTATGACACTTTAGATTGAATTAACGTAGAGTTTGCCTATGGGTTCGATAAATAAATTACAGTTGCACATACCAATTATCTCTACAGACCTAATACTGTGTGAGTGTTAAGGGTGACAGTACAGTGTTTGTGTCATTAGTCTGGGAAGCCCGCCCGGAAGCCAAGATTCCTGAAGAAATGGTTAATCCACTTCCTACTACTGTTAGGTGGAACCTTGAACCAGCCTCGTTGTAAACGATAGTGCAAGTTCCAAAGAGGAACGCACAGTCAGAAATTGACTCTGACTTTTTGTACTAATAGCTATTTTGTCTCATGACAATGCTCATGCCGTGATTCAGATGAAATTAGCAGTATTGGCTACATAAGCTTTTAAACCATAACTTTTCTCTTCCAAGAAAGGCAGTTTGAAAATTAAGAAGTGGTGCGATTAGAGTAAATATCAATGTAATGTCGAAGTTATCAAATCGAAATGTTTGTAGCAAGTTGGTTGATAGTGGGTAAAATATGAAGATTTATACTTCGATGGTTGAAAGCTTACTCTATTTGCTTAATATTTTCTTCTAGAAAAGTGATAAACTTATTGAAACTACCTGGCAAACAATCATTTCCGAATTCTCTGACGCGAAAGAACCTCTTCTATAGATTGAAGACAACCGCAATGACGAAATATATGATAAAAATATATATACTAAAAAAACTTACAGCCTACAAGAACATAATTGAGACACACTGCAATAAGATTTCTTGACGAGGTCTTTAATTTGCAGTAGTACACAGACCGCGATGGTGGCGGGTTCTTAATATACAATCGTATCGTAGTATCATTAACCCTTGTAACAAATTCATTGCTGACTTCTACATCATTTCGAAAGAATGTGAGTGATGAGGAGTTGTAGAACTTGGTCTCTGAAGGCTTCAGCATGCAGTATATTTCAAGTGGTGATCCATAATGTATTCGTATATCCCCGTAGGGAACAGTTACTGCAAAAATATAATATTATTAATCAAATAAGTTATTTAAACTTTGAGGAAAAAGGACAGTAACAAATTCAGTATTCAAGTATGCATTCAGAAGTACTCATACGATTTTCTACCATTGCAACTAGTAACAACGTCTTTATAGATCTTATTACCTGTTTCTTAAGTTTTAATGAACAATGAGGGTCTGCCACTTAGAGAAGTGACTTTACATTTAGAGCTAACATCGGACCCACTTCAAGAAGCCCTCTATTTTTTTTGAAAAATGTTTCAAATAAAAATTATATAATTATAAGTTTAATTATGTATGCAGTAATTAGAACTCCACGTTTAATAAGAGTAGATTGGAATCGTTTTCGAAGAAAAATACACAAGAAAACTTTATCACAGATCGTCTTTTTAATGAACCTATTTTATTCAAAACATAGCATTGTACGAATACTTTTTGTGTCCCTTAGTTGTGATATGAACATGGTTGAAGTGAGATGGCATTTTAGATGGATTAAATTAGATTCTAGAGACGTTGGTAACAAAAACTACGACACCACAGACCAAACGTCGTCTGTGGCACCCACCAGTTAAACAACTCCTCCAGACCTGTCTATTTGATAAGTCTCAGAAGTAGAGAAGATTCATGGGCGAAACTTGAGGGAATGAATGTTTCTTTCCTGAATAGCTCAAATCTCAGCCATTTTATCCAATCTTTTCACAGTTTCGCTTTCTCTTCTTTCTAAACAGTTAACACCATTTTTTTTCTGACTGCAACTACGTACTGCTGAATGTTTTGTTTTCTTCACGAACCATGACTCAGTCAGAAGTACTCAAGATAACCTCTTTAGATCAAATCAACCATCAATTATAAAAAATAATTTTGAGGAAATGGTCAATAATTTAAAGCTGTTGTTAAATAGTTTTTTGTTCTCCTCACTAATCAAAAATACTATTCAAGATATTAATTATATAAACCTCCTTTTGTATATATATTTGTGCAACTGTTTTTAAATTGTAAATAAACTTTTCAATTTCAATATAAATTACTAAAATCAATCTTTAATTACATATTTTTCTTGTTTAAAGCACATAAGTATGATTGGAAGAGTTTAGCTCAGTGATAATGGCACTGGATTCTCACGCGGAGATACCGAGTTAGAATCCAGCAGCCTAGCCTTTGGTTTTCTCTTCCCAAAAGCCTCTTACAGCTCACTGTCCGGTGATGAACAGTGGTGTCTATAACAAGAGAACACTGTCCGGACCGAACACTTGCTCAAGTAATTGCGCGTGCTAATGACCACAGATAATGCGCTTTAATAAATAAAAAAAAAGAAGTAATAACATATTACTTTTAGTTTAAGCATTTTGGGAAGTGTACTAACGATACTGAATAAACTTACCTCCTAAACTTCCGCCTAGCCCCGGTCCACACTGAAAATGATCGGGATCAGATGATGTTTTGGTTGTTGGAAAGAAACAGATAAGAAGCAAGAAAGCTGAGGAGCAGACCCACAACTCCATACCACTGCAACCTAGCATCTACTAGCCAAACACTGCAACATAGACAACCTTTACTATAAACACTAATTAGTATCTATATTTATTCCACAACTGGATTTTTACAAACTGCTTAGGGACCTTAATATTAAATACCTGGGGCAGTGAAACTGCATACGTTACAGTTTTAAATTATGCCGAATTTTTACTGGAAAATTATAAGCTACCAGAAACAAAGATCTTTTAAAATTGTCATTTTATTGAAATAGAAGCTATACGAGATATTTGAGCTGTACACTGCACAACTCGAATAACTCCATTAAACAAAAAGTGGAGAAAAAAGTATTGTAATAATGTAAATTGTACTTTAAAATTTCGTTTATATTATAAATTTACTGTTATCATTCAGCGCCTGTTACTGAATTTGAGTTGCATTATTGTAACGATTTACATTAAAGTACGGAGTTAATCAAATTGGCTTCTGAAATAAATTATTCATTATTCAATGGCCAAAACTAGACCTGCAAAGCTAATATGCATTGTGGTACTGGGTTCGATTCCCGGTCTTTAGGCCTTGGATTTTATTTAAAGGTTTATAAAAGGAATTTACAGTAAAGTATGTTTGCTAGTCGCCTCCGTCCACGACACCTAATTGGTAGTTGGACGTAAAGCCCGCCTGAAAAAATTACTTATTCAATGGCCAAAACGTTGTAGTCATTTAATGGTGTTAATCTTTATTATTTGAGAAATTTATTATAAATATAAAAAACTATGACTGAACCTAGTGCTTTAACACTTAAATTTAAGACATTTCAAAAATGTGGAGTTTATCGATCGTGCGGTGAACAGCTCATTTATAAATCCAATTAAAAAATATATATTTTTTTTTAACAAAATTTCGGAATTATGGATTGTAAATTATGAAAATTAATCATTTAGATAAATCCTGCGCGCTTGATTATTGTATTATTAAAAAATGCAGGGATAACCTCTCTTTCAATCATCGATCATACCAAATCTTAAAAAAAAATAAAATAAAGTAAAAAACCTTAAAGCTGTGGCAATTAAGATATAAAGAAACTCTCAAGGTATGGTCGACCCTGGGCCGGTTGTCGGCATGGCTGGGGACAGTATCTGTCCTAGACACAGTTTTGAGGCTCCTTTTCAGGTGGTCATTAGATCGAGGTCTGAATGGAAGGTGAACTGGGGCAGAACAGTGCCGGAAGAGAGGCACGTGGTTTACGGATGGCTCCAAGATGGCCTGTGGAACTGGGGCTGGTGTGTATGGGGTTAAACCTAAGGTATTCATTGAAAGATCTCTTGGGAGATACTCCACCGTTCTCCAAGCCGAGATCTACGCTATTTAAACGTTTGCTGAGGAAAACATGCGAATGGATCTCAGAAATAGGGAGATTTACATCTTTTCGCACAGTCAAGCTGCACTTAGATCCTTCAAGGCCCTTAGATCTTTCAGAACTACCTCTTCCCTGGTCTGGGAATGCAAAAAGCTCCTGAAACAACTGGCTTGGCACAATAAAGTTCGGCTGGAATGGGTGTCGGGTCATGTGGGGATCAAGGGAAATAAAGCAGCCGATTTGCTGGCCAGGAACAGAGCTAACACAACTTTGAAACCAAAGGAGATAGTAGCGCAAAAAGAACTCAACCTTTTTAGTAGGGGAGGTTTCGTCTACTATGTTAGATCTACTCGTAAAAAAGTGGAAGGCACAATAAGTCTCTTGTGGCTGCGGTGCCGTGGGGTATAGGTCCAGTCCCTTTTCTAATTCAAATTCTAACTCTCAAGGGATAGAAAATCGTATCACACAAGCACGAGTGGGCCATCTCAAAAAAAATTGTGAGATAAACATTATGACACATGATCTGGGGATCGGTGCGTTGGAGAATCACATCTTACACATTTACACCTTTTTCAACATAGACCAGCACAGAAGTAATGTAGAGTTCTAAACAGTTTCATGAAAATTCAGTTCTGACAATATTTTAAAATCTGGAAATGTTATACAAATGCGGATACTTTTGAACATTTTTCAAATAAAGCATTAAATAAAAGTTTTTTTTCTAATATTCTTTGGTTGTGTGCAAGATCTAAACCTTGGCTTGGCCAAGAGACAAATCATATACATAATGGTTCAGGTGGACATTTTAAATGTTATTTTTAAAACTGTTCTTGAAAATTTGGGCAAAAAAGTGTTTAATTTTTCAACAAGTTCAGTTTAATCTTCAATTTTTTTATTTATAATTTATAATTATTTATATTATGTATTATTGTACTGTCTCTCGCTTCCTCTGACATTCCTAATACTCCTCGCCGACTGAATCGCCAGTGGCCCCGCGACTTCCTTGTGGGCTGAGGACCTAAATCATTATTCTCTTATCTCTCCTCTCTCCACCTAGTATTCTCCTACTCACCTTCTCCTCTCTCCTATAGAGAGTGCTACCGCTGGGTAATTTCTCTCCTCCTGCTCCAGTTCATCACTCTCTCCATATTTACTGATTGTATACAATGTATACAGATTGTAGATTACAAAATAAATTAAAAAATAATAATAATGTCAGAACTAGGTAAATTCGTTAAAATTTTAAAATATCTTAAATAATCTTTAAAATATCTAAAATAACACTAGATTGTAGATTGTATTAAAAAGAGTGGTTCCACCAAAAAGGGGAAGGAACGCAGGCAATCCAAAATGCCCAAAATAACACTAACAACCAAGCAAAATTTCAATGTTAGTAGCCGCCGCTACTAAAGTCGTTTTTGCTGATATCAAAATAAATAAATAAATGAAATTCAGCCAACAACAAAATGGTAGACGGAGAAAATACGAGTTGAAAATAGATTCCAGTATAAAACAAATGAAATAATTAATCAGAAATAAAACACACGAGTTGTTATTGTCACAGTCTTATTCAAACGTGAGTGCAGCTTAACAAATGCGTACAAATCGAATTGTTCAAATATTTATGCTTTTTTTTCTCTCTCTCTATAATCCATATGATGAAATGAAATTGATTTACTTTTAAAGGTATATGTAACAAATGAAATCCAGTGATATAAATTTATAGAGCAACTCACTATTTTTTACACTTCCAACAGTGACTTTCAAACAAAACTGAATGAACTAAGAGTACAGCATGCTCTTTTCCAAAGCAAAGTAAACGTTCATACCAATATCATAACCAACATCTTGCAAAATTAATATAATAAGCACCAATCGTGCCTTAAGATAATATTGTGCCACAATTAAAATCTTATCACATAGCACCAGTTATGGACTCAAAAGTAAACTAGCTTTACATGTACAACTTATCTAACATCTAACTAAACAAACTAAAGGTGGGGAGACTGTTTAACACCGATAAAAAACGTGGAATGATTTGATTAGTTGCGCTTGATGAGATCATATCAAAAAAATGACAGCGATTAAAGCTTAACTTAACTTAAGCTTAAAGCTTAAGTCTTAGTAACCGAAACGCCAGTGCGTTTTTTAACCCTCCTCCACAATCGTTAGTTTACTCGTCTACCTTCTTGAGCTATAGGACGTCATTTTCTCTAACATGAACCCATTAGTGAGCTATCTAAACTATCTCCTTCCGTTATCAGACGCTATCTTGGTAGCAAAAACTTCACACATCCCGTTTATACCTCTTCAATTTTACACGTAAAAAGCGTGAGAGGAGAAAATTAGAAAGTGCCAGATCTGGACTGTATTCTGGATTACAGGGAAGTACATAATTAAATCTTTCGAATACAGTTTAATTGGCGTGTGCCAAAACACATATTGTACACATACTAGCTGAGTAGAGTGCATGACCGTCAGGAACCAACTCGAAATAAATAACGCCCTCTAAGTTTCATCATACACGCACAACGTTTTTATTCAAATCTTTCTCTTCGGGAACGTGTGCAATGATCTAATCTACTGGTTTTGGTTGTTCAGATTACCGAAATTCATCTACTCTTCATCGCAAGTAATTATTCGTTTGATAAAACGGCTATTCCACAGGTTTGAAGAAAGAATTTGCAGGGACCTAAGTGGATTTGGAAATACTATAACGTTTTTGAGAACTTGTAGACTACTCGTAGAAGGAGGTAAGAAAATGCTTGAAGCATCAGAAAGTTCTCTGGTGCTTTTGCAAATATCAAGTTCAAAATATCTGCTACCAAAAGTGTTGTAAGTACAGAGTATGTAGGCTTCGAGGATTTAATCATTACTTTTTTTATTTTTTTAACCGACTAAGTAGTCTGCATAGAAAAAGAAACTTATCCTTCTATTTCATTAACTCCGGCAGCGCGTTGAATGGTAAGAAAGATGTGTTAGATAAAATAATAATAATCAGGCGCTAATAACCCAGCAGTTGATGCGCCGGAAAAAATAATAACAATAATAGTCGAATATCTAGTACTGAAAATTTAGAGAAAAGTAGGTTTTATTCTAGAAAATTTCAGGAAATTCACAAATCTATTCTACAGAAACGCTCTATAGGTTAACCGACTTTTGCAAATAGTATACAACTAATCTTGTACTTGTTGTAATGTGGGCGGAAGAACATTGAATTTTCTGTAGTAGTAATTTTCAGAAAAGCTTAGCAAGGTAGTAACTCAAAGAATCACTTTTTCCTGACAAAATGATACAATTAATGGAAATAGGTTGTAAGGGCGGGTAAATAGTATGGGAAGTTTAAAGATAATCATTGGAGTAATTCTTTCATCTAGACTTGGAAAGAATGGTTTGTCTCAAAGGAAAATTAAAGGTTTCGTTTCATTTCAATATAATGAATTTTATCTCACATTTCGAAACTGAACCAATAGTATTTTCTCATTTTTTTGCAACAGAATGTTTATAATAAATATGAAGGCAATAACAAAATACATGGAAAATTATAAGAACAGTACTAAAAAGATTTAATACTAGGGAATGGGCACCTCATGAAACGCGAACAGTTTATTTTTTTTGGTACATCGACTGCTTGGTCATTAGCTCCGCGAACAGTTTATTAATCTGTTAATTAGAAATTAATCAATGATACTACCTGTTTTAGCTGTAAAACTATAACCGTCAATATTTGTACATTCTACGCACAATAGCTTCAATACTGAAAGATTTAGCTCATGGAATTTAGCAATAGTATTTTTATAACAAATACGGAGGCAATAACAAAAGACAGCAAATTATAAGAAAAGTAAAAGATTAAATACTTGAGATTGGACATCCCAAGAAATGCGAATAATTTATCAATATGATAATTAGAAATTAATCAATGACACTATCTGTTTTAGCTGGAATACTATAATTGTCAATATGTATACTTCTATCTACCATAGCATCAATACTAAAAGATTTAGCTCAGGGATTCGGGCGTTCACTGGTAGTTTTGAGAGAGAATTCTTTACGAACTTCGCGCACTCATTATTTCTACTTTTTCGTACGCCACGTAAATTGACATATTTCAATAGTGTCAAATTTTCTGAATTCTAGTTTTTACCAGAAATGCATGATTTGAGGTCCAAGAAAAAAAAAAGTTAGTCACGTTCTGTTTGTGTAAATGTAATGAGAAAACGAAGAGTAACAGAAAGCTTGATGCTGTAGAAGCTTCTTTTTGTAAGAAGTGGTAACTTTCCAGGCGATATCCATCAACCGAAAATACTGGAAAACCGGCGAATTTCCAGTTTTTTAACGAATTTCTTGAAATGTTTGAGATGTTCTTGTAAACCTTGTATCAACGAATAATCATTAAACTCTAATACATTATTTTTTTTTCAGGGAAGTGCAACAATAGATATTCCTCTAAAACAAGACTTCTCTTCAAGATAAGTCGCAAAATAAATTCAGGGTTTCGCAATGAATTATGGCTTTTTAAATTTCTTACTAATAAGATATTTTCGAAAAACTGAATTAAGAACTTCAAAAAAATAATTATAATATATTCTCATTTAATATAAAATTGAATTTTCTACTAAAAAGTGAACAAATTGAAAAAAAGGACAGAAAAGTATCTTTAGAAATTTAGCACGCTACTGATATTTTTAATATTTTTTGAAAATAACCGTTCCAGACCTTTAAATCTAAAAATTATAAATAATTTCAAAAACAAACTTCAAATTTCTGTGATGAAAAATAAAAATTGGATTCATAAAAATACTTATTGATATTGTCAATATTAGTCATTTACTACTGTCCGCTCCAGAAGAACATCTGTTATCGAGAAATACTTCAAATGAATTTTTTTTTTATATTAGAGCACAATTCCTAATACTTTCTGAATTATACCCTTACGCTTGAAAATATGCCAGATCCAGGAGATAAGCTAGCTTCAACGACGTACCGACAAAAGCGTTCTTTTAGAGCAATAATAACGACAATAACTTTCATAGGAATAATATATTTCTAAAGCAATATATTAAACCGCAGACGGGATGATCTCTTCTATTTTTACCGAGAAGAAGCCCTTATTTACTTAAAGTAAATGAACGAAATTCAATTTTTTAAGTTATAGTTTTGATCAAACTAACTTATTTTGTACAGTAGTCACACATTTTTTTTATTTCATTTTGTGCAATGCAAAATCTTACTTAGGACGAACAATGAACATGTACTTTTTAATTGCTTTAACTGATATTATTGAGGATGATTCCCCACAATTTCTTAGCGAAGTTTACGAAGTCCTGGTGATTAAATGAACGAAGATTAATTCTCCAATACTGTTTGATTTCAAGAACTACCCAATGGATATGAATTTCTCTTTCACAAATAAACATCATGACAGTGTGATTAGACTTTTGGGCAAAGCAACACTCACAAAATGTCTTTCAGGTAATTTTAGAACTTGCATTCGAGTCACCAGAGATCGCGAAATTTTCTGGAAAAGGCTGAGAGAGAGAGCTTAGCTTACGAACAGTTTAATCTAAAGATTTTCTGATGGGCGTCAGTAATGACACATCTGAAATAAGTCAAAGGGTCATTGTTTTGGAACCCAACAGAAGACAACTGTAAGAAATCTCATTCCTTTATCAATTTACCTCTGACAAGGCTCTTTAAACAACCATGAGAATTTCTTTATTCAAAAGTTTGTAAATAATAGTTTTTTGTAACTATTTTAACATGGAAAAAGCTATTACTTTTTTTTTTTTTTTTTTGGAACTGTTGCATCTGTGTTGAATTTAAAATTGCCTTGAGATTAGTTAACTTTTTAGGCAAAATGGCCTGCAATAATTATAATTTTAATATGAAATGTCTCAATTGTTTTAAAAACCCATTCACAAAAAAAGTATACAACCCGTAACAATTAAATTTCGGACTCGTAACAGACCGCCAGATCCTCTTCAAGAATGTTGACAATAAAAATTTAGCTTTTATTTACAATTTTTTTAAAAAAAACTAGGGATAGTCACAAACTTCAACAAACTCGCGAAAACTGTAGCACATTTAAAAGCAGGATGCATAAAATTAACCTTTATCTGAATCTCTAGGGAAAGATTATATTAAACGTTTTGATAGTAAAATGCTTTTAATAAGCACGCCTGAAAGATTAGTTTTTGTAACGAAATTTTATCGCAACTGACATAACCATTTGGCTCTAGAAATTATATTATTATTAGGATAAGCATATCATTTTAAATGATTTCCATTAGTTACCTGCGACTTTTCAGAACACGACATCATCGTAAGTGGCGTAGTTACAAAACAAGTTTAAAGTACATTCCATTTCTGCTGTCACTAATAACTGGCTTTACACTGCACTGTTTTTCATCTCATTTTAATACTTTGCAATTAACTTAAACAATGGTAATTTCTTTATAACAGTTAAATTATTTAGAATATGCAGAAGATATAAGGCTAACTCAGATCGAAGAATTTATAAAGTACTATGACGTCAGTTTTATCCCAAAGGATTAAAAGGAATTCATTGGCTTAATCAGTGTTGCCGTTGACATCAGCGATAAACATTCAATAAAATCATCTTTTGCTTCTTTCATATTTATTTATTTTTTTACAAAATGGTTGTCTAATTTTTGTTATATACATTTAATTTAAACCAGTTAAAAGTTATTAAAATTAATAGAATGTAGTAGGTAAAATTGCTACACACACTGTTAGAAGACAATTTTCCCAAAACAACTTAACAATTACTTCAAAAGATTATTTATAAATGAAAAAATGTTTTCCTAATGTTTCGTTTTCAAATTAGAGTAAATACTAAAGCAGTTTTAAGCAACTCAGCCCTTACCAAATTTTCAAGAGGGGCTACCTCTCTTTAAAAGTGTAACGCATTTTAATAAAGATGTTATTAATTTGACCTAATGACCTTGATTTCTCCACTTCTTATCGCAGTATTATTTTTCGCGAGAAGAGAAGGTACCTCTGTATCAAAAATTCGATGTCTTTCTTTCAACTATAAGTTTGTTTTTTTTGGAGGCAAAGTGTCTTCTAGCATTGTGTTTACCTATTTTATTTGATTCAATTATACAAATTTTAGAGATCCTTAACTATAGCAAGTTTCGCAAAAGCGGAACACTAAATTTTCAATTACTTTGGGAACTGTAATCTCTAGTTATATTCAATGTCACTATGAAAGCATTATATATATATGTATAATATATATATAACAGAAACTACTTTTGTGATATCCCACTTTCGATCAACTGATTTTTTTTAGGATATTAACTCTATCAATGCCCCTAATATTCTTAATATAAACACAAGTTAGAGGGACTCTAAAGGGTGCAGACCTCCAAGAAGCATGTAATATTTAATTTTATTGTACTTCGTAAATCTTCAAAGGACGTTCATTGAAAAAAACGGAGCCTAAAAGGTTTTCAGTAATATTTGAATACTTTTCACAAAATACATCTTTATGTACTGAAGTCAAATTAAAGTTAGTAAAAATCGATAATTGAAAGCAAATTTTTAGGTCTGGATATTGAAGGTGACAATTGCAGGTGACAAAGTAGAGTTTTGTGTGTTTGCATCAAATTATTTTATCATTCACTTAATAGAATCTGTAGTCTGCTACTTTACTGAAAATATAATTCACACCGTTATTGGGTTAATAAAATTTTCTACCAAGTGTAAACCAGTTTAATTTAGTCATAATTCATTCGACATATCACTTTATATTTAGATAAATCATATGTCTAGGTTTCTGCAAAACGATATCCGCTTATCTTAACAATATTTCCTAGCTACCAATTAACTTAGTTTTGCGTTTTCCTTTATATAGATCAGTGGTTCCCAACCTTTTTATGACCAGGGACCATTTTAATATTTTTTTGTTAGCAGGGACCACAGGTTCAATATCACAATAAACTTCTTTTAAATTTTTAAAATAAACTATAATTAACATTGTGATTATGTTTTCAGTTATATTAATGTGCTTTTTGAGCTTGCATTTTCTTAACAAGATGGGTAATCCTGGGACTGATGAGATTTCTTAAAGCTACACGCATATCATCATTTGCTTTTAGTCGACTCCTGGACTTGTATTTAGCCGCTCGACGTCCCACTCACCGCGCCTTCGCCGCACACGCGGCCGCATGTCAAATAAAAATATTATTTTAAAAATGTTGTGTTTCGCAGACCATATTTTAGTTCTTGCGGACAACAGGTTGGGAACCACTGATTTAGATGGAACTCACTAATCTATGTTTTAAGATTGATGATTTTTCACACTACGTATTAAGAGTTAGAAGAAGAAGAATCATCTGTTTTAAGATTTATAAAGTGCATGAAGAATTCACTTATTCTTCTTCTTTTTTTTTGCCTTTAGCGTTTCTCCCAAACAGCATTCAGAGTATTATTTCTGTTATTCTATTTGTGTCAAGTCGTTGGCTGATTTATTTTCCTGTCAACTACTAGTTTGTAAAAATCTCTTGTATCATTGTGTAGCATTTACTATTTACAACTCAAACGCCTAATACCCAATATTACTGTCTTAAAGTATGATGACATTGCATTGGGCCTAAACGTTACTATCTAGTAGGTAATGCTAATAATGTTCACTGAAATCCAAAACCGCCGCCCAAACATGATGGTATGAAATTATTACTGGATATTTCGTTGATTGTATTTATTGTATCTACAATCTTCTTCATTTGCTCTCAATAATGCATTTGACTGCTGCATCGTTTTTTATAACTGCGATGTTACTAGGGATCGGACAAATTTCACCCAGATGTAACTCAAACTAGAGAGTAGGCATCCAATTCTAGAAACCTAGGTCACAGCACTAGTTTCTGTTTCCTCTTCATGACACCATAACAGTCACGGAAATAAAGCTCTATGGTTATCATTTATGCTCTACAGGAGTGAAAAACGAATAAGTAATAAAAATGCACTTCAAAAAGGCGGCCGAAGCCACCCCTACACCCAAATTCTCTTTAATAAATTTTCTTGAAAAAAATGTTTCAAATAAAAGTGTTAGACCTGAACATGTAAGAAAGTTTATTGTTACAATCATTTTCGAGGAAATAAAAAAAATTAAAGATAAAAATTGCAAAGATTTTGCATGCCCATCTTAGGCGAGTTTGTTTTCTGAAGGCTAACACATCTGGCATGTGTTAGCATTCAGCTCGCCGTATAATTTTCCAATTTTGGCATTCCTTCTTGTCTTTCATAATCTTTCACGGCTCCATAATATCTTATCTCTTTACCAAAAACTTACAGTTTAAAATGTTAAGTATAAGGGTTGATTAAACGCCAAAAGGTACACAAATCAGCAGGTACCCAACATTTCATTAATACTTCATTGATATCATTTAAGAAATTTTACTGCATTAACTTGTCATTAATATTTTTTAGAATTTATTAGATTTCACAGACCCTTATGCTGGCCACTTCATTTATAATAATTTTTTTTGTGGAAATAATAATAAAATGTTTATTTCTTCATCATAACTAAATAGAAGCTTATTTTAACTCTTTTCCAAATTATTTTTCTGATTTATTTCTATTATGCCCTATATTCTGTGAATACACATACACATTAAAATAAAAAAAAAGACAAAGGTAGGTCTGATTACTATTTAAATTTGAAGCACGAAGTTAGAACAAAATTTGAATCTTCAATTCGTCTAACAGAAGTATTTGAGAGCACAAATAACACACAATTATAAGTAAACATTTAACACATTTAACACAAAAATTAACACACAGTAACAAGTAAATTATTCAACAATAATTATTCATTTCTCAGTTGTGTTAATTTAATGTAGACCCTTTAATTGAGTACTTGCAGTAAAATACATTAATAATTAACTGACCTAAAAATATGCAAATCTTATCTATTTTATATTCCATATATACATATAAGATTGTGGGAAGAACACCTAGATTAAGAATGTAGTTGAAGAAAACTATATTGTTTAATATTAACCCAGATTAATTATTACCTATTATTTTTAACCCTTGACTACATAAAGTAATAATCACTTTAATCGAGGAATGAACTTAAACCGACGATTTTTGTTTAAAAACTAAATAAACCGGACTAAGTGTTATAGAAATATTAGTAATAATAGTTTTAGAGTGGGCCTTACTTGCGTGGGGCAAACTGCCCTTCTTAAGTGGCACAGAGTCGAGCTTTTAAAGTGCAAATCTGTACAAAATTTTTGATTCGAATGACATTTCATTCATGAAAATCGGTTCGCGCGTTTAGGCGCTACGCAGTTTACAAAAAAGGTAACAACAACAAGAAAGGGAAGGGATTAGCTATGCGGTTAGCGTACTGGACTCCCACGCGGAGGTCCCGGGTTCGAATCCAGCTGCTGACCCTTAGATTTTCTCTTCCTAGGAGCTTCTTACAGCTCACTGTCCGGTGATGGACAGTGTTGTCTGTAACGAGAGAACACTGTCCGGAGGCCGGCAGTGCATTGAAAAAAGCTCCGGGCGCCTATAAACTAAGATGTTGACGCGACTGAAACCATTAAAAAAAACAAGAACAACAATTTCTGAAAATGCCGTTTTTGCTCATTTTCGGCAACGTATATCTCGAAATCTATTTCATCTATGTTGCTACAAAAAAATTACAGTTATAAAGGAGGATTTTCCCTATATTTTAAAGAAAATTTGGGAATTTTATCTTTTATAGAAAAAGAGAAAAAAAATATCAAAGTTGGGTGTTTTTCAACGTTACGCTTTTTCGTGCACTTTTTGACGATCAACCCTTATACAACTGTCCTGCCGGACAGTTTTAATGAAGGATTTCCCTCTTCTATAAATTGAGTATCGTTTGTTCACTTTTGGTTAGAACCCACGTCTCACATCTTTAGGTTAATGTTACCGGTCTTTCAATTTTTTTTTAATTTTTATAAATAATTTAAGGCGCTTTAACATCTGAGGTTATTGGCGCCCAGTGCTTTTTTCAGACACTGCCGTCCTCCGGACAGTGTTCTCTCGTTACAGACAACACTGTCGAACACCGGATAGTGAGCTGTAAGAAGCTCCTAGGAAGAGAAAATCTAAGGTCCAACAGCTGGATTCGAACCCGGGATCTCCACGTGGGAATCCAATACGCTAACCGCATAGCTAATCCCTTCCCTTCAATGGTCTTGTTAATTAAAATTTTGGTTCTACAGCTTCCTTAATTTAATTTTTCTTAGTGACTAGAGATTTCAGTGAAATTTTCCGAAGGTAAAGTTCTTTAGCTGGTAACAGATTTATTTCTCTTGAACTTTTCTAGTGGATTCATGTTCACAGCTTTGTCTAAGTTTACCTTCAGCCTATTTGTTTCAGGCTAATAAAAACTCGTGGAACATTCCAGACAAAGCAGCTCTGGATCTGGAAGTTAATATCACATCATCCGCATCCGTTAGATATAAAAAATGGCTCCATTAATGTTTGTAGGGATGGCACGAATAGCGTGTCCAAGAATAAATTAAAAGGACTGGTGATTGTGAGTCCCCTTGTCTTTGTTAGTTGCGGCTGAAAACATTTTTTAAAACCCCTCTTGCATCTTAATCTTTCCTTTGCTTTCGTTCAGGGTCATTTTCATAAGTCTCACCAATTTTTAGGGATCTCGATACTCACCAATGCATTTTAATTTCTTTTCAGACCACGCTATCCTAGGCCGTTCTGAATTCAATAATTAGATGACGCCATTTTACATTGCTCTTATACCCTTTCTCAGTTTTGCAAATGCAGTTGGTAACTCAGTTCCAAACACCTAAACAGCATAACCTGGTAGATGGCCAAAACGAATTTCGAATTTATTAGTGGTAGAAAATTAACCTTCCTTGAGAAGAGAACTAACCTTCATAATAGTGATTGTTTTCTTCAGTATTCCGAGTAGATCTACATTCATTTATCGTAGATGATATTTTAACATGGATATAGAAGTTCTCGAAAAAGATGCTCAAGCGACTGCTACTAAACATGTTATTAATATGCTGCAGAGGCCTGGTCAACTTGAAAAAGTAATCTATTATTTCTAATTTCACTTTGAATACAATCAGAAGCGTTTATGTTACAAAGTTTGATTGTTTTGCGGCTCATTTTTAGGTTGAACAGTATAAACGAAGAGTGAGTCGTAAAAAAGTTTCAGTGGAAGCTATGTTAAAGACAACTATGCAAAGTCAATTAGATGGTGTATGTGTTGGATTAGGACAGTTGCAGTTTGCCTTACAGGAAATTAAAACAATTAAATCTAAGTAAGAATTTTACTTATATATTGGTTTATTGTGTTGTATCATACAGCCTGAAAAAAGATAGTTATTCATGTACGATATCTGTGTAAAATGTACATTATTTATTTGCAGCGTAAATTCCATACATGATTTACTAATAGATTTACCTGTGCTTGTGAAAAAACTTCAGAATGTAAGAGAAAAGCATATGCAATATTCTCAGTATTTAACAGCGAGGGAAAATCTGAAAAACCTTTTCTCTGTACCAGAGAGTGTTGAGAAAACCAAGCAGTGGATCAACGAAGGAAAACTACTTTATGCCCATCATGTATGTAAATTTTTTTTTGGGCGCATCGACTGCCACAGTCAGCACCTATATATAAACTTATTTTTAGATTTAATTTGATTTGCTTCGGTAGAAAAAAATTAATCATAAATTTTGTCGACTAGAAAAAATGAACTTGTTGATATTATGACTTGTTTAGTTACTAGAATGGTTTAGCCTGTGCTAAATAGGCCCTATGGCCTATTCGTAGAATGCGCCTGTGCACACAGGCTTTACTTGTTTTTTTAGTTTTTCTCCCTCCTAATTTTTTCTAGAGAGGACCTCATACATCGGGCTAAATGTATTTAGGCAGAAGGAATCACTCTAAAGACCAACTCAAAAGCTAGCCCCTGGTATCTGTTCGGATAAACGTTTGGCAAGAGAGAGTCATAGTAGCTCTTGCTTTCGAGATGTCTGTGTCTTTCTTTCATTTCCATCTGGAGAGTTTACGTCATATTTATAACTAACTGTCAGTGCAAAGTTGGTTAGTGTTAATGATTATAATTTATTAGCTTTTATTATTTTAGAGCCTAAATGATCTGGAGAATTCTCGTGATGATCTACTCTACGAAGTTCATAAAGTGCCTGGCCAAGCCGCGGCGGATAGAATTCTACTGAAAGCGTCCTTTGAAGAAGTGGAAACTGCTTCTTCGTTGTTAGAAAAACAGCTCAGACTAGTACTTTCGCGAATTTTGAATACTGTAAGAAAAGAACCTTCAGTGATTGTAACTGCATTGAGGATCATTGATAAAGAGGAAAAGAAAGATGCGTTTGCCTTACAGGTAAGACTTTGGTTTTACATTAGTTTTGGGGCTCATCATAAGAATAAGCAGTTTTTAGAAATTTGACTCTATAAAGAATGTAATCATCATAACTCCAAGACAAAAAGTCGCAGAATATTTAAAGGTAATATTTCAAACAAGTGTTACTGCGGGGCGCGAAAATAAAACCAAAATCGACAGACCGATGAACACTTAGGTGATTCGGTGAATTAATTTTAAGTAGTTTGATTTTTCTTTAAAAACGACAGCTAATATATTCTGTAAACATATTTTCCGGAGAGCATTGTTCATTTCGTGTCCTATTTTTAAAACATTAGACGTCAATGGTTATATATGAATCATTTTTGCGTGAATATTAATGAAGTACTCCTCTATTAAATAGAATATATAATTGCTTTTGTATATGTCAGCAATAAGTGTTAATAATAACTGAAACAACTTTTAAATTATAGTGAATAGAATTTATAGTAAATTTGGCACATCTTTGGTGGGGATAGGTACTAATATTACTAAATGAGAGAAAAACAGCATCATTGTGTTACCATACGCATAGGAATTAAAGTTTGGGTTTTCACAGAATTGTTTGGATATCTTGTATGTGTGGTTAATGGTTTCTAATTTAAGGGTGGTACGAACACAGCTATTAATGAAATTAGTGTAGACAAATAAAATTTTTCAGACTTTCAAACTATTTCTCAAATTAATATTTGGGAAAGTAAAGGCAGCTTGAATTTGGTTTTATAATGTTAACAAATAGTTTCTCTTTTAAAAAAAGTTTGAATAAATAATTTATCCACTTGTATTGAATATCATTGGAATAATAGTTGAAAAGGATTTCATCAGCCCTTGGGTTATTATTTCGCAGTGCTTGTATTTATTTATTTGAATATGAATGATTTCTTGGTTAGTTTAAGTCAACCACATTCGCACCTTAAGTCATACGCTAACGGTCGAGTGTTTCTCCGCATTAATGATTCACTTAAATAATGATTGACTCCAGCTGCCTGTTCGTTGATGCCTAGTATATTTCAAGTATATGTGTTAAACGTATCAGTAGTTCGTCGGTACGTATGTACTCAAGTTCAAAACGTACAAAGAAAAAGAATAGATCAATAAGAAATGAAGCGAATTTTATTTATTACTGTAATCCTTTAGAATTAAATATTGTTATGCACGTTTTGATATATTTTGTATATATCAAAATGCTATGACAATATTATTATGTGTGTTTAGCTCTCCTAATAATGCTAGTATTGTTACAATGCTGTTTTCTTGGTGAATACGAGTTTTAATTTTAGCGACAGAAGCAGAGTGGATTTCTTCCTCCTGGACGTCCTAAAAGATGGAAGGATATGGTAATGGAAGTGTTAGAGAAATCTGTTGACCAGAGAATTGAAGGTACACAAGTAGAGGATAGGGCCACTAACAAAATGTGGCTAGTGGTCCATTTAGAGGTATATTTTTATTGTGAATTCTATTACAGATTTTCATTTTTGAATCTCAAGTTTATAAATAAGTAAATATGATTAAATGTAACATTATACTCAATTCAGGGTATGTATTAGTGAAGAAAAAAAAGATACACTCACACTCATTTCTTTATGTGCTCGTTGATTGGCTATCATTACAGTGAGAAATAAGTTTCATGATGTAATGTTTTCAGAAACCTATTTTTTTGGCAATTTCACTACTTCTTCTTTCGCCGAATTCGCTGATCTATATCCGAGAATTCTTGCCGTTACCGATTGAAGTTTCCGATGTATTACAAGATTCTATTTACAGACTGAACGTCGCTCATATTCCTTGTCCATTTAATGCATGTTTTATGGTATTTCGGCATTGATCACTCAATGTCACTTCACCAGTCTTCAAACAACATCTGTATGTCCATATTTCAAAAGCGTGAGTGAAATGACAAATTTTGTATATGAGTGTCAAAGACATTTCATAAGCGCTGAATTTAGAAGAGATTATTGTCCTAATTTATTGGAGTAAAAACTATTAAATTCCTATCTGTTTAAGTTGGTCGTACGTGTAATGGGATTTGACTTTATAGCTGATTAGTACTTTATGTTTCACAATTCCCAACAAACGGCAAGAAAGTATTTAGAACTTAAGATCGTCGGTTCATCCATTTCTGAGTATCATGTGAGAAACACATAAAAATTAATTTATAAAAGCTCAATTTCAACTGTGATGATTAAAGAAAACGCTTCAAGTCGAATTAATTGAAATATTGTTACAGGTTTCCGTCCGCGACACCTAATTGGTAGTTGGACGTTAAGCCCCGCCTGAAAAAATAGGCGATTACTTTACTTTACTTGTTACAGGTTGGAAAGACAAACTTTTTCGATCGTGTCCCATTTTAAAATTCATTTGTTTTAATTGAAATACATATTACTAAGTCTACCAGAGATGTGATTGATTGGTTAGGTTTTTTAAAATAATAATAATAATAATAATTATCTTTATTAATTAATATTTACATTTATATTAATAAATAACATCAAATTAAAAAATTACTCACTAGATAAAATAACTAAATACTTAGAATGCTTATTTTATTTTACTTTAACTAAAGACATAACTCTTGTTCTCTTGGCCGTCAGAGTGGAGTTTTGTTACAACAAATAAATAAATTTTATAATGAAAATAATTATAAAGAAGCAGAATGTAAATAAATAAAACGAAACTAAAATTAGAAATAAACAAAACTAAATTACAAAACAAGTTCTGATTTAAATTTATAGAAAAAAATAGATGTCTTTATACCAAAGTACAATATGTCTTTATAACCTCTAGGCATTATTTAAATTAAACTAAGTCCTAAGTTGATAATTCTTTCTTATTTCGCTTAATACTTACTAAATAGACTGCTAAAAAGTGAAATAAGTCCTCGTTTCAGTATAGCCACACATCTCACATATGTACCATCACTCTTAATATGTCTATAATTCAGATTTAATAAATCTCCTCTACATTTAAAAACGCATTTAATTCTATCTAATGACAATGAGCAGTCATATATGTGTTTTTTTTTTTAATTAAATTTTAGTTCTCTATGCAGAGGAAAACTATTACAATTCAAAATTTTTTGATAATATTGTTCTGTAAAATAAGCTTTCGAATATGATTGAGACTATTACAATTAGCCAAATTTAATGAGATGTTTAAATTAAATTTCTCAATGTAATATCTATGAATCAAGAAGTATCTTTTTTAATCACTAGTCTTGGTAACTGCAGTAAAGAACCGAGCCTACTATTAAAATCTACCAAAAAATATTTAATTTTAATTAACTGAAAAAAAAAAAAAAAAATTAAGCAGTTATGTGAAATACGTTTCCCATTGATTACAGTTCAAATAGACAGGAAAAACATACATACATTAAAACTGTCCGGTAGGACAGTTGTATAAGGGTTGATCGTCAAAAACTGCACGAAAAAGCGTAACGTTGAAAAACACCCAACTTTGACAATTTTTTTCTCTTTTTCTATAAAAGATAAAATTCCCAAATTTTCTTTAAAATAAAGGGCAAACCCTCCTTTATAACTGTAATTTTTTTGCAACAACCCATATCTAATAGGTTTCGAGAAAAAAGTTGCCGAAAATGAGCGAAAACGACTTTTTCAAAAAATGTTCTTGTTCTTCTTCTTCTTGTTGTTGTTGTTACCTTTTTTGTAAACAACGTAGCGCCTAAACGCGAGAACCGATTTTCATGAATGAGGTGTCATACGAGTCGGAATTTTATGTAGGTGTGCCTTTTGGGGGTCTCGACGCTGCACATCGAATGGGAGAGGAGTTAGCCCCCTTTATGTAAGGCCCCCTCCAAAATTATTATCTTATTTACATTATATTACATATATACAACATTGTGGTATGAATACCTAGATTGAGAATGTAATTGAAGAAAACTATATTATTTGCGATAAAGCCAGATAATTATTACCAAATAAAATTTGGTAGGATGATAGGGTTAGGGCTCCCCTACGTAACATTAAAGCGGCGATCAGCTCTTACATTTGTTAAGGGGAAGTATAGCAATCGTTTCAAATTATCGACACGTGATCCGATTTTCATGAATGAAGTGTCATTCGAATCGAAATTTTGTACAGATTTGCACTTTAAAAGTCTCGACGCCGTGCCTTATAAGGAGGGGAGTTTGCCCCACCCAAGTAAGGCCCTTTCTAAAACTATTATTACCAATATTTCTATAACGCTTAGTCCGATTTTGATAAAATTCAGCTCGAATAAGTGGTTAAAGCTCCTCTACGTTGCTGATGCTCTTGCACCTACTAATAGGAAGTACTGCAATCGTTTAAATTATCAATGAGTGAACCGATTTAAATCAATGAATTGTCGTTCGATTAAAAGATCTTTGCCTCTTTGCCTTTTAGGGAGAAGTACTGCAATCGTAGTTTATTTTTCTTACTCCTCTTAAAAGGAAGTACTGAAATCGCAGTTTAATTTTGCTATTTACGTACAAATACCTTCCTATGTTATTCAAAACGCTTTTTCAAAAAAATTGTTATTGAGGATGGTTTGGAGGAACTTAACTATAATCATTCTTTAAAAAGATCTCTCCAGTGGTAGTTACGGTTCCGACTTAACACCTTATGATGGAATTGCTTATTCCAAATTTTAAAAAAATCCGTAAAGCAGATATGTAACTTTGTAAAATAGACAAAAAGGAAAATCCATCCAAAAGGTACAAAAATCTCCTTAACAAAAACTTACAGTTTAAAATGTTAAGTATAAGGGTTGATTAAACGCCAAAAGGTACACAAATCAGCGAGTACCCAACATTTCATTAATACTTCATTAATAGTCAAGTAATTCTAATGCATTAATTTTCATTAATAAGTTATTTTTTAGAATTTATTAGATGTCACAGACCCTTATGCTGGCCACTTCATTTATAATATTTTTTTGTTATAATTATGATAAATCACATATATACGTACATGCATGTTAAAGTAGAAAAAGACAAAGTTAGAGTAGGCTACTGTCTTGAATTCGTCTTACCGAAATATTCGTGAGCACAAATAATACACAGATAATAACAAGTATATTATTCAACAACAATTATTCATTTCTCAATTGTAATTTAATTTAGTCCCCCTAATTTTACTTATAGTAAAATCCTGGAATAATTAGCTGTCCTAAAAACATGCATATCTTATTTACATTATATTACATATATACAACATTGTGGTATGAATACCTAGATTGAGAATGTAATTGAAGAAAACTATATTATTTGCGATAAAGCCAGATAATTATTACCTATTATTATAAACGTTTGACTACTTCATACAATAACAATTACTCATTAATCGAAGAATGAACTTAAACCGATGATTTTTATTTCAAAATAAAAAAAATAAATAAAATAAAATCATTAATGTAAGTTTTTTATAAAAAAAAGTTTTGAATTTTTTAGCCTCATATTTTTTTTCTTTTTAACCTGTAATTAATAGTTTGATTATTATAAATAACTAGATATTACAGTCAATCTACAGTGCTACTTGAACATATATTTTGTAGACGAAAATGGCCAGCATAAGGGTCTGTGACATCTAATAAATTCTAAAAAATAACTTATTAATGAAAATTAATGCAGTAGAATTACTCAACTATTAATGAAGTATTAATGAAATGTTGGGTACTCGCTGATTTGTGTACCTTTTGGCGTTTAATCAACCCTTATACAGTCGAACCTCGCTTAACGAGCATAATTCGTTCCAGAACCTTACTCGTTAAGCGAAACAATTTTTTTCATTTAAATTAAAATAAAAGGGGATAATTGATAAAAATTTTTTTTATAACATTTATTTCGAAAAAATTATATACATATGTACATATGATGTAATATAATATAAATTACATATATTAATTGAGATAAATATGTACATTCATAATTAATCCTTTTTAATTATAAATTTGTCCAATGTTCCTTGTTTCTGCCGTCGCTTCAAAATGTCTTCAAAATGTGACACAGCATTATCATTAAATAAATTTATAGATCGCATAGCCACAGCCTTATTCGGGTGATAGTTTTCTACGTGTGTTGCAACAGTTTCCCATGCTTTCAACATTTCTCTTATTGCGCTGGAAGATTGTTGTTCCTCTGATATTTTCTCCTCTTTGTCTAATAAATTCTCTTCCACCAATTCTTGTTGTGAAATGTGTTGCAACTCAACAAGTTCCTCTGTGGATAGCTCTTGACTATGATCTGCTACAAGCTCATCAATATCATCTTTATCAACTGTCAATCCCATATCCGTGGCCAAAGACACAATTTCATTATCTAGAGATTCCACAGGTTCGGATTCAATCGCCTCAAAACCAGATTCGACGAGGATTTCAGGCCAGAGCTTCTTCCATGCAGAAATTAGAGTTTTTTTGGTAATCCCGTCCCACGCCTTGTCGATTATCTTGAGGGATGTAACAATATGGAAGTGGTATTTCCAAAATTCTCGCAAAGTAAGGTTTGTCTCTTCAGTCACCTCAAAACAATGTTCGAAGAGACCTTTAGTGTACAGTTTCTTAAAGTTGGAAATTACTTGTTGATCCATAGGCTGAAGTAACGGTGTAGTATTAGGAGGCAGATATTGAATTTTGATAAATTGAAATTCGTCAAGAAGATCATTTTGTAGACTTGGAGGATGAGCGGGAGCATTGTCCAGTACAAGCAACGCATGGAGCGGCAGATTCATCTCCAATAAATATTTTTTCACAGAAGGACCAAACACTTCATTTATCCATTCAACAAAAATGTCACGTGTCACCCAAGCCTTGTTATTGGCTTTCCACATTACATTTAGTTTGTTCTTGTGGATGTTGCATTTCTTAAAGGCTCGTGGAGTTTCCGAATGATACACCAGCAATGGTTTAATTTTCAAGTCACCGCTTGCATTAGCACAAAACAGCAACGTGAGGCGATCTTTCATGGGCTTGTGGCCGGGTAATGCTTTTTCTTCTTCTGTTATGTAGGTTCGCTTGGGCATTTTCTTCCAAAAGAGACCTGTCTCGTCACAGTTAAAAATTTGTTGTGGCAAGTAACCCTCGGAAATCAAAAGTTTTTTGAAGTCGCTGACGTAGTTCTCAGCTGCCTTCTTATCGGAACTTGCTGCTTCACCGTGCCTCATAACGCTGTGAATGCCGGTTCTTTTTTTGAATTTTTCAAACCACCCACGGCTTGCTTTAAATTCTTTTTCGTCTGTTGACGATCCTGGAGTTTTCGTACGGAGATCAGTGAAAATTAGTTTTGCCTTCTGACAGATTATTTGTTCGGTTATAGTGTCGCCTTGCAATTGTTTTTCATTTATCCAAATGAGAAGTAATCTTTCCAAATCATCAAGGATACGTAACCGCTGCGTAGACATTCTTGTAACGCCCTTTGATGCATCTATCTGTTTGATTTTGTCTTTATTCTTGAGAATAGTGCAAATCGTTGATGTTGATCGATTGTAGGTGCGTGCTAGATCAGCCACACTTACACCATTTTCTCGTTTCTCAATGATTTTACGTTTCAATTCTAACGTTATTTTAATTCTTTTCGAAGCCATTTTGTTAGAGGGATAACAAAATAAACACAATAATTTTGTAAAGTTTTTTCTGAAGCACTCAGTAACACTGACTCTCTCGCGAACTATCACTTCCAAACCGTCTCTCAAAGACTAAAAACTCACTAAAAACTCTACTAAAAATTCACTAAAAACTGACTTCAAAAACTGACTTCTCCAGCTGTGTCTGCCCCTTTTAACTGCGACTGCCCCACTCCGTCTGGTCACGCCCACCGGCCGCTTACTGGCTGAGGAAAACACGTCAGCGAAATGTCATTAGAAAACTATCGTTATGCGAAACATCGCTCGCTATAAGAATCAATTTGTTTTACTCGTTATGCGAATTACTCGTTAAGCGAGGTGCTCGTTATGCGAGGTTCCACTGTACTTAACATTTTAAACTGTAAGTTTTTGTTAATATGTACATGCATGTTAAAGTAGAAAAAGACAAAGTTAGAGTAGGCTACTGTCTTGAATTCGTCTTACCGAAATATTCGTGAGCACAAATAACACACAGTTATAACAAGTAGATTATTCAACAACAATTATTGATTTCTCTATTTTAATTTAATTTAGTCCCCCTAATTTTATTTATAGTAAAATACTGGAATAATTAGCTGTCCTAAAAATATGCATATCTTATTTACTTTATATTACATATATACAACATTGTGGGATGAATACCTAGATTGAGAATGTAATTGAAGAAAACTATATTATTTGCGATAAAGCCAGATAATTATTACCTATTATTATAAACGTTTGACTACTTCATAAAATAACAATTGCTTTAATCGAAGAATGAACTTAAACCGATGATTTTTATTTAAAAATAAAAATAAATAAATAAAATAAACAAAATCATTGATGTAAGTTTTTAAAAAAAAAAAGTTTTGAATTTTTTAGCCTCATATTTTTTTTTATTTTTTATAACGTTTTTCTTTTTAACCTGTAATTAATAGTTTGATTATTATAAATAACTAGATATTACAGTCAATCTACAGTGCTACTTGAACATATATTTTGTAGACGAAAATGGCCAGCATAAGGGTCTGTGACATTTAATAAATTCTAAAAAATAACTTATTAATGAAAATTAATGCAGTAGAATTACTCAACTATTAATGAAGTAACAATGAAATGTTGGGTACTCGCTGATTTGTGTACCTTTTGGCGTTTAATCAACCCTTATACTTAACATTTTAAACTGTAAGTTTTTGTTAAGGTAAATTATTGAGTTTTTCACAGATCAATTTCTGTTTTTGAATTTGACAGAAATAAATAAATTTACTGATAGTACCTTTTAAATTTATGCCACAAAGACAGCCACCTGAACTCTCCCAAACTTGGGATCTCTTTTTGCTGGAATCCACAGTACATCCTGTTTGTCCTTAGATTCCAAAAAGTTTCAAAAAGTAAGATAATTTCGAAACTTAATAGTTGTTTTTAAAAACCAGAATCATATTTTTATGTTTCAATCCGCAAACGTTATAGGCCAAAATATTCAGTTTCATATCCTTCTTTGGTTGCTATAAATATATTAATAAATAAATATAAATAACCATCATTGGGTTCATATTTTTTTGTTCCAGTAGGTTTTAGAAAGTAGTAGGAGCGAGGCCTGTTGTTGAACTGTTCCAACTTAAGTTTCGCAGATGAAATGTACATAGTATCTGATTTAGTTCTTTTATGTTGGTGCTCCTTTTTCCCTATCATTAGAGGGGCTTCACTATTTTTAGTAGGGGGTTAGGTTAGCTCTCGTGTTTTAACTTGCTCTGAAGTAGTTTGTCTAGCCTCATTATAACGTTCTTTAATTATCAATTATCATATTTAATGCAGCGTACTTCCCCGCTTTTGGGCCTCTACTAGTTTTAGACGAAGACTCTTACGTACACCCGCCACCTCTTTAAGAAAATCCTCAGCAATCACAATTTTAAATCCGTTAAACTTCGAGAAATTTTTAAGAATCAATAATTTCGTAAGTAAAACCTATTAAAATAGGCCGTACTTTATTATGTTTCCAAAATTTACCTGTTCTTCTTACAAAATCAAAGTTGGAAATTGTCAGATTCAACTTTTACTTCTAGCTCAAAAATGCACAAACAAAATCATCCTGCTCCCAAAAATCATTGAATTGATACAAAATAGCAAAAAAATTTTGTTTCTCACTTCTCTTTCTAGGCTATTTACTTTAAGTTTTAATTGTTGATGATTCCCCTGGAGAGCTTCTATCGATTCCTTAATGTCTGTTCTTAAATTCCAGGTTTTTTCCATATCAGCTTTCATTTCCTCTTTAAATTGTTTCATCGATTCCATAAATTGTCTATTATCTGTTATACCAAATAAAATAAAAAATTGTAATAAATTTTATTGTATTTAACTTTTCAATAAAGTCAGTTAATCAAACGAGATTATAAAGAGGCTGCCGAAAGCACTATTAAAATAAAAATTTATCTGGTCAATATATTGATAAACGCACCAGTAACAAAAGTTAAAATCACAGGGATAAATATACAAAGCAAAAACATTAAATGGCCACTGGAAGAAGCCTACAGTACAACCTGTTTAGAAGAATAACGTTGACAACACTTTGTTATTAATGCAGAGTGGAGTGTTAATAGTGATGGGGAAAAGGAGCTGAACCAATTTATGAGATAAATTTTTACACAAGACAAAATATATTACAATTGTGTAAAAATTTAAAAAAAGTTAATACAGAAAAATGTGAAATTCTTTTTGATTGCGTGCTTATTACCTCGTATTGCCACCGTGAGCTTGAATACATGCATACGTTTTGGCATGCTCATTATTAGGAGCCTGATGTTTTATTATGGAATTCTTTCCCATTCTTCTCTTAGGATTTTTCTACCTCTGGTAATGTCCGTGGCGGGTCAGGACGCTTGTGTATGTTTTGCCCCAGCTGGTTCCATAAGTGTTCAATCGAATTCAAATCCGGGCTACAAGCTGGCCAGTCGAGAGTCTGAATGTTATTGGCATTAAAGAACTCACGTACCACATTTGCAGTAAGAGGGCGGGCTCCATCATGCATGAAATGAATGGATCTCCACCAGTAAGTGCTCTTCCGCGGACGTGTATTCGTAACACTTCATTGATGTACCGCTCAGCTGTCGAAACTTCCATTCGCGAACACAACCAAGTCACTTTTGTCGGTGAAAGAAATTCCTGCCCAAACCAAAATTGATCCGCCGCCAAATGGTGACGTTGGTTGTAGTGCACACGGGAGAAAACGTTCGTTTCCTCGTCTCCATACTCTCATTCACCCATCATTTCTGAGTCAAATTTGGACTCATCAGAGAAGAAAATTTTCCTCCATTGCCCGATGTGCCAATTGCCATGGTCCCTGGCAAACAGATGTCCGGCGATTTTGTGCCTTCTGGTCAACCGTGGCACTTTTATCGAGTACCTGGAACGCAGGCCACCTTCCCTCAACCGATAACGAACGTTTTGAGCAGAAATCACGGTTCCTGTAGCACACCTGAGTTCACTTTGGCTCGCAGGTGAGGTGGTTTGGCGATTTCTGAGGGCTTATTGCCGCATGAATCGGTCCCAATTTAATGAAGTGGTTCTTGGCCGGCCCTGCCCTGGTCGTCTCGTGAATCCTCCTGTCTCCTGGTATCGCCCCCATAATCGCTGGATTACAGAATGACACACTTCCAATCGCCGGCCTACTTCCCGCACTCTTATGCCATCCTCAATTAATGTTACATCCCTACAAACAAACGTCAAATTCGGAAAGATGCCGCCTTAAACCCTGCAGGGGATCCATAACACATTAAACAATAGCAAACACCAGTAAAAACTGCACGACACAACACAACAATTGCACGACAATGAAATTCATTGTAGAGGAATCTTAGGTATAAATAAAGACTGATAGAGATAGAGAAGAAATAGCCCCATATCGGTCAACACGAACAAAGTTCAAGATAACAAGGAGAAAAATGGTCAAAGAAAATAATGGCCTCTTGAGACAGGTCTGAGGGTTTATCTTAATCCTAACCATAATTATATTTCTTCAAAACATGTTCTAGAATGCACTCATTTACTTGGAAGAACGACAATACAGAGGTTTTTTTTTTTTTTTTTTGCTATACTGGGTGAATCTGAGAGCTTAGTTTAAAATTCACTACCTTCTCAGTATTAGGCGTGAGAAAGTGACGCCACTACAATTAGACCCAATTATTAATCTCAACTAACAAATCTTAATTACCTCGTCCACCAATCTGTATTTACGTGTGTTTCGTTTGCTTTTATGGAAATGTTCAAGATTGTTTTACGTTTTAAGCAGAAAAATGAAGTAATTGTAATAACACTTTTGTTATAAAAAGTAAAAAAAAAAAAAAAAGTAATCGCCTATTTTTCCAGTTGGGGCTTAACGTCCAACTACCAATTAGACGGGGGCGGAAGCTCATACTTTACTATAAACAATTTTTTCTAACAAATAGAATATAAAGTAAATTAAGCAAATAAAGTAGTCATATGCGGGATTCAAACTGGGGATCTCACACTTACAAAGCCATGCTCTTGACCACTAGACCAACACCCGCCCCACTATTATGTAATATTCACACCTTTAGTTTTTACTTATGTCTCACAATTAGTTGTGCACGATGAGAATTGATAATTTCGATGCATTCACGATTCGAGAAAATTGAAGTTAAAATTTTGGTTTCAGTTGACACGCCAGCTAATCATGGAAGATTTAAGAGTTGTGAAAACTTTATGCGAACCTTGTTTCCCAAGCCACTACAATATCGTTCAGAGATTTGTTACGATGTATCATAATTCTTTATCCAAACATGTAAGATTACTTTTTTTTATGGCAAATTATTATTATCGTGATAATTGTTTATTATTATTCCTACAACCATAGATAAGATATCTTAGAATATTATAATGACTGTAAAACTCTAGCGCCAAACCCATTATTTATTGGTCTTCTAGATATTTGCAGATAAAGTGGCAGGTGTTCAAGATCACATCTTTTTGAAATTAGATGTTAATATTCATACCAGTGCCAAGGCCGTTTTGCTTCGTGTGTATTTCCAATGAAACTTTGCCAGTTTTAGAACTACGGGCACTACTTCGATATCTCTACTTCCCACAGTCTCTATTTCTACCCTCGTTTAGTTTGATTTTGTTTTTTCTTACCTAAAACTCTAAGTAAAAGAAGTTGTTGGTGCTGGAGTCAGAATTTCCACCATCATTCCCGTCCAGCTATTATCTAGCAACAGAACGTAAGGTCAGTTGCGCTGCACTGTTCGGTGAGCCTTCTTCGGTTGCAGAGCATCCTATGTAGGATATATACATGTCACACTGAAGTCCTGGATGAAGCTTGTACTGGCTTTCAAACACTTCTCTTCTTATTACATACTATACAGTTTCTGGCTTTAGATGCCACACCTATCATCCTTCATTCCAACTTAATTATTTACTTTTTTGTATTTCTTGGTGCGGATTAATTGGTCCTGGATACTTGCCATAAAGTTCTTTATTTTGGAAATAATGAAATTCATTGTAGAGGAATCTTAGGTATAAATAATGTGCACTTTTCTTTAATGTGCCATTTCAATACATGGTATATTTGTAACACCTGTATAAAAGTGGTGGTCTACTATAGTAGTGGTAGTAGTAGTAGTAGTAATAGTAGTAGTAGTGACAATAAAATTTGATACCAAATATCAGGAATTTGAAGAACTGTTGATCGAAAGTGTATTTTTTTAAAATATTTTATTTTGTAAACTTCAAAGAGTTCATTACAAAATAAAGCTTTAATAATAATAATAATAATTATTATTATTATTTATAGCTTACGGAAATCATAAATAACGGATTGGAAGGTAATGAATATGTTTCCATGTTGTCCTGGGTCACAAATACATATCCTGGACCTGAACTTATGAAACATCCCGATTTGAATATCAATATTCAACCACTGGGACCTCTTCTTTCACCAGAAGTCATCGACAGCTTACAGAACAAATATCTACAGGTTTTTCAAAAAAATATTTTATTAACACAATTTATCACCTACCAACCTTAAATGGTGGCAAATTGTTTTCAATACATGTAATTTTAGAACATGGAAGACAATTATGTAGAATGGATGCAAAAGACTTTAGAAACAGAAGAGCATGATTGGTCAGCAGGTGTGAGACCTGAAGATCAAGAAGGACATTTTCATACTGCAGCGCCGGTTATCATTTTCCAAATGATCGATCAAAACTTACAGGTTACCAAAACTATTGGGTAAGTTTAACCATCCATCTGATGCCGTAAATATCATTTTGGTTAAAAGTAGGAAATAATATGGCAATTAAAACTTTGATTCCTTAGACAATCTTCCTTACGAATAAACAAAATTTTTAGTGGAAAATTTAAACTAGCTGAACACTTCTTTTGTCAAGATCGTCTCTTCTTTGGCAAGCCACTCTCTCAAGATGTAAGCATAACTGTAGTTCTGAGGTAGAACTGAGTATCTGAAAGAAAGGGTGCTCACTTGAATCACTGAATGAACGGGTTTCACTAGAACCCGTTTCTCTAGAACTTTGAATTATTAATTTACTATTAAGGCGTCACGGTAGTTAGAGGCGAGACCGGCAAAGCTAATGTGTATTGTGGTACTGGGTTCGATTCCTGAACTTAACCTTGGTTTTTATTTAATGGTTAATATGAAAGGTTAATAGTAAAGTATGTTTGCTATCCACCTCCGTTTTCATGACATTTGAGTAGGTAGTTGGACATGAAGCCTGCCTGAAAAAATTGGCATTATTTTACGTTAATAGCCGCAAATAGAATATTAAATGAATATAATGCTAATGAAATTAACGAATACAATGAGGTGTCCCTAAAAATTAGCGGAGCTGATTTGACCACCTTGTAGAGTACAGTAGCAATATGGTTTTCTTTTTTATCAGCATACTGTATACGTCATTCATGTTGGCTAGTAAATCTTAAATTAGGTACAAAGAACAATAAATTAGATAACCTATGGCAATACAACTGCTATAATTCTTGGTTGAACTAATAAATTGTATTTATGGCATGTCCTATATTTTTGCGTATGATTGTTAGTGTTTATTTTGAATTATTAAATTACAGGCAGGATTTAACGGACAAAGCATTAATACTAAGCATGAAACAGGTAAAGCAGTATGGTTTGCTTTACAGAGGGGCTATCATTGCTTTTAAGACTAGGCATTTTGAGGATCGAAGTCAGGTAGGGTATGTTGTTATCTGCAGTATTTATTTGTCTTGAGATCTAGTAGGCTCTGTATTGACAGAATATTAACGACGAAATGACAAAATATCACAAACACTCACTAAACCCAATTGTATTTAGTGTATTCTTGCCCGATTTGTTTTCTAAGCAAAAAGCGAAATGTGGTGAATCACACTTGGGTGACTCTCTCTTACTGCAGTTGGAACAATTACTAATGAATAACTTTTCTTAAAAGGATTTCTTTCCTTTATTAGTTTAACTACTCTCTCACAGTACTTAAAAGCAATGCCATTGATTCTCTAAAATCAAAAACCACATTTAAAGGGAAAAAATTCAAATAAAAAATAAAAGTTACTTAGGAAAGATAAATGTTGTTTTTGAAAAAACGACACTTCTTGTTACCAAATCTTCCTTTTATCCGTTCCGTCAATGTTTTCAAGTTATTTGATATGATTGACGGGGAAATAGTAGATTGGTTTTAAAGGTCATTTTAAAACTTAACAAGGAAGTTCTTTGGTGAAAGCCCTAACAAATCAGTTTTTAGTTTAAAATATTTCAAATTATAGTGATATGCTTTATGTGGGTAAATATTAAACAAAATCGCATTTCTAGCTGATGGATTTCTGCCAGTTTGCAAGCGACTGTAAAGTTTCCTGCGGATTTTCATTTTAGTCATGTTCTATTCCAGCAAAAAAATAAGCAGCCTACACTTGAAACATGTTCTTGTTGGTATTCGGGGGTAATCAACACAAGTATTTCCAATGAAAACCCATATCGAAAAAATGAAATAAAGACTATTGCCAATGTTGCGATAGGAAACAGAACAATACGGACATCGAGGAGGATCCCCTAGTTGCTACAACGAGGATGAAACCTTGTGTCTGTTTTTCCCAATGTTGGATTTCAGTCGTTGATTTTTTACTCCTGGCATTTATCAATCATAGGATTATAAAATTGAAACCGGGTTGTCTAGTGTCTACGTTTGATTATTTAAAAGCATTATTCTTTGTCGACCCTTATCTCTAGTTTAGAATAGATAAGTATATAGAGATGTTAGAATAATATTTAATTTCTGACAGGTGCCATACTTTACCCACTACATGATTACAATAGTAAATAATTGCATGCTGTTTGTGGAATTGGCTCAACAATTGAAACAACTCTATTGGAGAACAGATTTATTAAATAGGGAATTGACAAGCGTATTTTCAACGCTTCTTAAAACTTTTCAGGTACAATTATTTTTGAAATAAAAGTTATGAAATTATTTACAAAGCAATCATCCGTGAAAATTGATTTGCTTGATAGGATTTGAGGGATGAAGCGGCTAACTGGCTCCTAGAGGAGGCATTTTTGGACTTGGAATCTCATTTCCAAGATCTTATAACTACTAAGTGGTTAGCAACTTCAATGCCTGTAGATACAGTTTGTGCCACTTTGGAAGATTATTTTCAGGTATCTTTCTTTATTTCAGTTACTGAACTTAATGTGCCTTTTTAAGCTGCAGTGGTACCCTCAATTAGTGATCATTGACATGTGTTTCTCAATCAGTAGTGTAAGGCTGAGCATAATGTACTTATATATATTTGACCTTAAATTTTATAAATATGCACTGGCAAATAAATGAAAAATCTTTAGGTTTATGTTAAGAACATTGAATTGTTTTTAAAACTCTAGTTACAGAATTGTGTCAGTAATTATGAAAAAGAAATAGAGAGTGAAAAAAAAAAAAATAGTGTGAACACACACGGCTTTTCTCACTAATACACAAAATTTTCATTTACAAACTTCTTTTAAAATTTGAATATATACTAAACCTAAGTATAATATGTACTAAACTAAGTAGGATCTTATATTGTAGGTTAACTATTAAAGCAGTACTTTAAAAGAAAAATATCGTCGCCGAAACCCCGAAAAATTAATCTTCCCAGAAAAAAGGGAACGCCTAACAACAACCCTCTCTAGAATCCGCCCAAAATGCTTCTCCCATAAAAAAGCTGCTAATTAAAATAAAATATTGAAAATTGTAGCGTGTATTTGATATAAGTATTAGAACCAATTTAAAATATATACATATATATATATATTTTCATGTATTTTTTTTTATATATGGCATGACTTCTAGTTACCAGTTTTGACCGAAACCTTAAGGATCAGTCCCATGGACTGATATGGACGAAATTTACTATTTAAACTTTCTGCAATTTTACTTTTTTGAGCTACACACTGGATCAACCCTTGGAAAACCACTTTTTCCTATCCAAGAGAGAACCATTTCGTAGCTACCGACTCAATTGTGATTTTATTTTTACAGTAAATTCTTTTTTATATTTCATTTATTTCTTTCTAGGACTATGTACATTTGCGCCCTAGAAATTTCGATTATGTGATTACAAAAGCAGTGAATTTAGTAACTAAAAGATACATTGTGACGATGTTTGAAAAGAAAATGGTACTAAGAACTGCAAGTGAAAGAAAAACTGCAGGTGCTAAAATTGTTCGTGAAGCTGAACAGCTAGGTGCACTATTTGGCCGAGTGGCCCCAGATTTAATAATTGGAGGTGCTGGTTGTGGAACTCCACTGGAAGCTATCTCTGCCCTTGCAGAGATACTCAGATCTGATGATAAGGAGATACTTTCTTTAGATTTAACCGCTTTAGTGAATAAGTTTCCAGATATAAAAGAAGAACATGTTATTAAGCTAGTTGGTTTACGAGGAGACGTTTCCAGATCTGAGATAAGAGAGCTGGTGACCTACATCTTCCAGGCGGCACGAAACTCCAGGCAAACTCATGCTTCAGTGAATAGTTCTATATTTGCACAGATTCCTGTTTAAATCGTTTACATAGAAATTATTTATTTATAATTATTTCCAGTTAAAAGATATTTGGTAAATTTTAACTAAATTTCAGCTTTTAAGGCTGTGAAAATTGATTATTAAAATAGTAGAAAACTTGTGTGAACAAATTTAAATAATAAATTATTTTTCCATCTACAAAATGTTTTATTATTTCTATTTTTTTTTTTTTTTTTTTAACTACAAACTTAACTTTATTAAGAAATTACGACAAAATTTTCGGAGCCATTTAAGAAAATGGTCTGTGAAAATTTACATAAATTTATTTATCTCTTTCCAGAGACGGATTTGGTTTCATGAACTAGGTATTGGAAAAGTTTTAATAGTAAAGTTCCTCGTCTACGGCACCTATTTTGTTAATTGGACGTTAAACTGTTTTTTTTCGACGGCTAAATTTTTAAACGTGGGTTAAAAAAAAAAATACTTTGAGCTGTTTTTAAGTGTTTAGTACAAAAGAATCAGATATCGTTCGACTTGCGAATAGACTATAAGAAGCAGTTAACTGATTACAAGTAGATGATTCGTTTTTAGGAAGCTTGCAAGACGGTAGCGATGGAATGCGATTTGAAAATACTTGAAAGCCGTATTATTTGTATTTATATCTCACACTAAATTACTTTACTTTCAGGAATCTAAAAGCTAAATTCATTTTAAAAACCGTTACAAAGTTCATTATAAAAACATTTATTAAGCAGTTGTAACTTTTAATGAGTCTACATGCTTATATGCAAATCGTCCTTTAAGAAGAGATGATGCTGAAAAAAAAGTTGCTCCAAATCTCGAAATCTATTAGATATAATTAAGTGTGTTGCTAAAATTCAGAGTGTGAAGAAAATCAGTTGATGCGTCTGTGAAAAGAACACGTTTATTGTAGTGAACCTTTATTGTATTAAAGCAAACCAATATTTAGTTCAAATTCGCTGTTTGAAGAAAATTTATAAATCAGAACTGATGTGAGAATATTGGTAAATATTCAAATTCGCTGTTTGAAGAAAATTTATAAATCAGAACTGATGTGAGAATATTGGTAAAAGGAAATCCTGTTCATACAAGTATAAAGTCCTTCATTTCTTTAAAATGTAAGAAAGTAATTCAAGGTGCTTCTGCCAATTTGTTTAAAGAAACTTCGATAAGCCGAGCGGGGGCTACTTTTTTGATAGTAATCCAATGTTGGAAAGTATTATCAATAAATAAGGTTTTATTAACAGTTTTAAATACTGCATTCCTAAGAAGAAGTGTTTTATAAAGTAGTAATATTTTTTTTACGAAAATTTTACTATTCTGTAATCTCGATAATATATGTATGTTTGTAGTGGCGGCATTGCAGGTTGTCTGTGCACTAGTCGTATGTAACTGGTCTGTTGATTTGAACTGTAAAATGTTCATTAAATAAGTTTCGGTGAATAACAATTTTTATGTCACTTGTAAGTGTAAAGTGTGGACACAGGGGGTGTTTAAGTTCAGTCAAGTAACTCTTGTAAATGCGTTTGTCAAGTAAAATTTTGTGCTCTTTAAGGGCTATTTGCTAACCTTTTTGGGAAGAAGGCAAGGTAACTAAATTTTTTCTTGTTTTGCCCAAGATAGAAAACCGTTTTCCCAGTTTAAAGAATTTAGTTCGTTTTTTCATTGGTTTTAAGTGACAGTATAAACACGCCGATTGAAAATACGCCTAAAATGTGAAGTATAAAATTTTTATATAGCATACTGATTTTTTGTTATTCCATTTAAATTTGAAACAAAAATATTTCTGTTATTGCTGCGAGAATAATTTTCTTGAGGTTAATATGACTTACAGAATTTCAGTTTTTTGCAGTTGTTTATGTACAGTTAATTCGATTTATGCAACTTTCAGTACATTCGTTAAGTTTTCGTAAAATAATTTTGTTTTTGATAGGCTGTTTTGTGAATAGGTTTTCTCGAGGGTGTGCTGTCTAAAATTAACACGTTTCTTTTTGTTGTAGGTGGCTAACATTCTTGCTTTATTTGTTATTATCCCGTAGAAGTCTGTGTAATATTTTCCGGTAATTGAATATGAAATCAAAATATTTTTATTTCATTTCCTCAAAATGTTGATAATAACTTTATCACTTTTTTGGCGAGATTTTACTTTTAGAAAAGATCATTGTGATCGGGCAAACAAAGCAACTTTGATATGATCTCCTTAGTTGTATAATAGTTTTATTAAAAAGTGAATGAGAAAAATAGTTTCTTAAAATATATTAAATCATTTTCTGAATGAAGTAATATTTACGAAGCATGTGTGCTTTGCCTTCAGTGAATGAATTAGCATTGTAATAATGTACTTTTCTTGTTCTTTTTTGTAGCAAACACAATCATTTTAAAGACAGGACCTTAATTTCACTTATTGCCTGGTACTTACGAAATTTAAAATAGTTGAAACAAAATATCTTAAGGAGTAATTTTTGTTTATTGAAGTGAATCTTGTATTTTTTTTGTGAAATATTAACAGGTGAATTAAGAACTTCTGCTATTGTTGATGATAAACTCCTTTTTACATTTCTTCACATTTTCTTCACAGCACTAAGCTAAACATTCTTAGTCTGTCTTTGATAATTTTCACAAGGTGAGCCCATACGTTATAATCTGGAGGATTATTTTGTCCTCAAAAGTAACTTTTAATCAGACGAATGCTTCTGATTCTGATGTGGGCTCACAAGCGTGGCGTCTTCTGCCCCAAATAGGGACGGACACTGGATGAAAGGGCCTCGTTGTACCTATTAATGGTAAGGTAAACTAGCACAATAGCTAACACCCAGATTGGTGAAGTGTGAATTTAAATGTAAGGAGTAAAAAAATAATAATTACTAGTATTTAAGCATTTACAGTTTTATACAGTTAAAGTATAATATAAAGTAGCAGCTAACGAGATAACCATGTACGGATTGTAACCTTGATTGAACCTTAGTTTAAGTAATTCAAGTTAACATGTACATACTTTTGGACAGTTACTGAAATTTAGTGTATTTAAGAAAGGTGTAGGAAAAAATAATGTATTGATTTCTAGGAAGAAAGACTTTTATCACGGCTCTAAGATCACTGAATTTTAGCCTGGAAAACCGTGTTTGTGCATCCAAGTGTCACAATCTCCCTTTGTACAGCCCCCACAGATAAGCTAGATTTCTCCTGTCGAAATAATGGAAAACTGTCGCTGCTCTTTATACTAACTTCTTAAGGGTATATCTCCCCAAACTACTACACTAAAGTTATAAGTTCTCAAAATATTCCCTGGTTTATTGACATCATAATAATATGGAATGCCTACTATAGGCTCCTCTCATAAACAACATAGGTTACCTGCGGTAGTCAATATTTTTTCATTACAGCCACACCTAAATTTTTTGAGTATTAATATATCAAATGTTAAAACATCGGTTGACAATATTTGTGTTGTTTTGGTATTTAGGGAAGACGTGGACTGGTCTCCGCCAATACTCTTAGCATAACTTCCAAGGAAATATGTTGGATTGCAAGAGAAAGTATTATAACTATCACACAGTATCGCAAGGGCCGTCAGGAAATACTTCAGTAGTACTTATTTATGTATAATGTTGGGCCACTGTACAAACGGACGTAAGTTCACTTTTCAGTTCATATTATTTCTATTCTATAAGTTACTATATGTTTTTTTTTTTAATTATTTTTTTATTTTATTCCTCGCAACACTATTTTCGACTGGTTTCGGATTTTATCCATCATAAGAGATTGATTTATCAGTTAGGTGTAGAAAATTTGATTTTCACTACGCGTGCAACGATGGATAAAATCAACGATATTATCCAGCACAGAGGACCCAACCACATTATGAGGTTATTGTTATTTTTATAATAATGAATTTAAAAGGTCTAACGTGTTTGGATCTTGTGTTTGTGACAGAATTTCATTATTTTTTAGCTATTCATGAAGCCTTTGCTCTGGCTTCTCTATGCATTCCACGCCGCTATAGATATAATGGTTGGGTTCAATATGTTAACCATTTTCCTGTTTTTATTTAATGATTGATTAATTTTTTTTATTCAAACTGCGACTTCTACTTGAAGCTGAAACTTGTAAGTCGTTGATAATTAGTTTATCAAGCGTTCGTTCACAGACACACAATCATAAGAACAAAATTACTTGTTTTTTCCCTTCTATATTTGTAACTTCAGTGTTTGAAGTAAATACACCATGTTTTCTGAAACTTCTAACCAGTTCAACAAGTAGTTTCCCAAACTTAGTGATGGGACTACTGAACAATATTTCGTACGTAAATGTTTTAAGACAAATAGCTATTGTCTAGGCAAATAGAATCTTTGTCGTACCTAATTTTTAAATAATAGGGAGATACTATTTGCTTAGACAAACATCCAAAACAATTTTTTTTTTTACGGAAACAACTTTGGCGAGTTGTTTCTTAATGTACAGGGTTGTACATTAGATTATGCGAGGGTTTGCGAGAAAGCATACGCCGCTCTGAGCGTTTATTGTATCAAACCATGAATAGGGTTGTAAGTAAAAGTCTGCGTTTTCCCTGTTATTAGTTGTTTATAACCTAGCGTTCATATTTTACTTTGGTATCTTAATACTGATTAATTCACATTCACTTTACAGTATGTAATTGTACTTAGTCGAGTTTTGACCGCATGATTTGATGTAATAAATAATAAAAAAAAATCATAAAATTTCTGAGGATATTGAAGGTATTTATTCAAAGGCTTTATAGCCATAGCTGAAGCCCGAGTACTTTGTAAAGTTGAGGGACGAACGCTTTGTCAATTCTTGCTGCTCAGTATTGGTAATAAATGTTTAAGAGCCTTGAAAGTAAGATTAGGTCGACGCCCTAACCCTACTGTTTTAGCTGTGTACTGATGCTGGAACGAGAACTGTTATCTAATGATATTGAAGTGCATCAGTTTGTACATAAATCATATTTTCGATTGATTAGCTAATTGTGTGAGAAAGAAACATTTCTTCAATTTGATGTGGATATAGAAAGGTTAAGACTGTTGGCTGAAATCTTGGTTATAAGCAGTAATAACTCAACTACTTATTTTGAGAGTAAGAAGCATAAGTCCCTGTGTGTATCATAAAATTTTTCTGTGTGTATTGTGGGCTAATCGGTCACTTTCCAACATTGGCTTTTAAGGTACCGAGAGAAGTCTTTTAATGGTGTACTATTGGAATTAGCCCTGCTAGTACATACGGAGAATCAGAAGAATTACCTGTTTTTTTCTTACCTTCTGTTGAAAATCTGACTTAATTATTAAAATCTGCACTAATTTTATAGAAAATATGTTAAAAATTAATTATATTAAATATTATGAAATAATTATTAAGACATTCGTTTGGTGTAAACAGATCTTTGGTTCTGTATTATTTTCTTTAGTTCTCTAATGTGAAATTTTCAGAGTTTAAGATTTATTGTATTAAATATTGTTATGTTTCATTATTTTGGAGTAATAATTGTATTTTAAAGTTGTTTAAGCTAACTGTGACGCAATAAGCCTCACAATAACTTGAATGGAATTAGTAAATAAATATTACTTATTAAATTAAAATGTCTAAAAACGCAAACACTTGTTATTGCCCTATAATTGCTAATGACGAGTATGAATCATTTTCATATTAATCTCAAATAACAGAATTTTATTTCAAATAAGGAGATAAGTAATTTTTGTAGACAGAGCGTATAACAGCGATAAACAATAACTGAAAAGGAAGAAAGACTATTGCCAATTTCCTTCATAATTTTTTCCAAGCTTTCGACCTAAATCCTTAAGATGAATTAGTCCCTCGGTTGAAAGCTTGAAAAAAAATAATAAAAAATTATGTAGGAAATTGGCAATAGTCTTTCTTTCTTTTGGATTAATGAATCATTCTCCAAAAACGATGAATGATGATATTCTTCTATAAAGTTAAAGTTGATATTTTATAAAAGTAATTAAACTGATTGTAATTAAGTAAAAATTGAGACACTTGTCTTTATATGGATTGTCATATTGCCTCAAATGGACTAAATACTATACGTTATACAATTTTGTCAGATATTATTTGTATACGTCATTTTTAATTGTTGGCTAGGAAGCCTACAACTTAATTTTAATGGGCCTAATTTACAATTTGGAAACCGTGTTATGTTTTAGCTTTTATATTGCACTTTTTATGTTTATAGGCAGCAAGTTTTTGATGTGTCGGCATTCTTACCATGCAAAGTCTGCACCTGGCCGACGATGAGCTTTCTGTAAGGATTTTGTTCGCAAGTTCACACATTTCTATACCTAAATTTTGTTTCTTACATTATTTGTTAATTTTTTTTTTTTTTACACAGTGTATCGATCTGGGATTCGCTGAGGTGACAGGGGCAGGTGAGGAAGTGGAGGTCTCAGGCTGCGAGAGTGTTTTGTCGGAATTTGAAGCGGAATGGGCAGCCCTGGTCGGAGACGGGCTGAGTGGCTGTGTGGTGGACCTACCACCGTCCGCTGCCCTTTTGCCGCCCCTCTCCTCGCCGCCACCACCGGTGGCCACCCCTGCGCTACCACCGCCAGCCGCACCACCCCCTCCCCCACCTACAGATCCTCTATGTATTCATCATCGTTTACGCCATCTCTATAGTCAACGTCTCACTGAGCCATTCCCTTTTCCCAACCAAGTGAGTAATTTCTATTTTTCTTTTTCCAAATCTTCTACATCATTCATTATATTTTTGTGATTGTTTCAGTATATCAAGCCAACGTCATTCCTCCTTAAACGACTTCTTCAAGAAAATAGTTTTAATATGGTAGTAATCACATTGTATCCTTTGGATAAAGGTTATACGATAGGACTGCGCACTGTCACTGGCAAAGAATTTCAGGTACATTCCAATCATTTTATGATTATTGTTTTGGCCTTAACACCTTAAGTCGTAAGCGCCGTTTTTATTATTATATATATTTTTTTAAATTAGCTCACATTAGTTAACTCTTGGTTAAAGCGCACTTAGCCTTCTCAGTGCATTACCAAACTCCGGTCATGTTTTTTTACTCACAATACTGTCCAATAAAGGTTAGGAACCAGTACAGGTTGCTGAAAAAAAAAATCTAAGGGCAGTGGTTGTTCCGAATGTTACGTTTTGACTGTGCTTTTATTGAACTAATAGTAAATGTTCGAATTTTAATAATTACAGCAAGAGAGAGTGTTTTTGTAATTTCAGTTCATGTATAATGCCTATTTGATATTCATGTAGCCAAACATGCGCGAAGTGATCTTCACTAAATGTCTGTTACATGCTTTCTCAGTAGGTTCATGGCCTCTTTGTTGTTGTCATCTCTACTGTTTCTCATTCAATCTTGCATCAGAATCGTAGAATACAAAGTTTTATGATGCTCTTTTATTAGATTCTTCAGTTTTTCATAAATAAATAAAAAAAATTACTTGCACGTTCTAGGGAAGAGAAAATGAGAGTTATTGCTGAACGTCAGAGTTTCCAGGTTAAGGATCTGATAATGCTGCTCAATTTTTTTTTTCTATCTAGCAATGTCTAAAGCTCATTGACCAGTGATGAATAGTATTACCTTCATAAGAGAGCACGTCGCAGGTCGAGAGAGAGCATGAAAGCTCTCGGTCTCTATAACCTGAATTGTTGCCGCTTCCATAAAATACAATTAAAAATTATATAATACCCCACAAAATAACACAAAATTTACTATATAAGTTTTTATTAATTAATTAAGAAAAATCGAATCGATCCTGTCACCACATCTTAGTTTTGCGGTCCACACCTTTTCTACTCCTTTTTAGTTTTAGTAGTTTTTCTTACTACTATTAATAAGAGCGATTGTCTCAAATTTTCTACTATTTCCGCTACTCTCGCATGTCGACCAAAAATAAATAACCAATATACTATAAAGTTGCTATCAGACTATTTTTTTTTTAAGTTACGCCTGGAGCTATTTTCTAAGTCGAAGTTGAAACTTCTCTTCGTACTCAAATTAGTTATATGTTTTTAAAAAATATGTTTTTAAGGTTTATACTGGATATACTCCAAGATATACAAAAATAGATTTAACTCATGACATCTTAGAGCTACCAAAGAGTTCATTATTAGCGAGACTGAGGTTTTGTTCGATAAATGTGCTGCCTGCAGTAATTTACTTCGGCACATAAATATCAATACTGCAGGTGTTAATCTAACATAGAAATTCATGACGTTGCGCTAGTAATTCGTCAAACATATAGAAACATAACTTAGACTAATTAAGCTTCACAGTGTATTTAGTAAGTTTTTTCTTTGTTTTTCCTTACGAAGATCTATAGTATCTAAATCATAAATGACCCATTTAAACTTTCATTATATGTGTAAAGTTATATAATTAACAATTATAGCTACAGAAAATAAAGTACATTCATTTAGTAAATTTAAAAAAAATATATATAATATAATATATATATAAGCAAGTAACCAAAAAAAAAAATCTAAAGAAGTGTAAGATTGATACATAAATATTTTGTAGGGATCTGTGCAACCGTACTCTCAGAATTTGCTGTTGGATTATATAAATAAAGAAGAACTTCCGCCGATGTTCCTTGACTACTGGGAAACAACCTTTCCACAGATATTTTATACCGGCTGTGTTCTGGTCGAGGTGAAGGATGCAAGAATTTGCGACCCTCCTATTGTTTCTCATGTGCTTCTCAAGCCAACTACTCAGGTAAATTTATCAGTAATAATTGTTTATACTGCATTCAGAAAAAGTACTATAGATGTGCTTTCTCTTACTGTTTTTATGAATTATTGCGAGGTTAGACCGGATTTTAATTTTATTTTTAGACTGTTATAACTAATTTATTGCAAATTCCTATTTTGGAGAAAACTTCAGTCATTGGAGTATGAGAAAGTTATAGGAATTGTTGCGGCCACAGTTGAGGGTTTATAAAAAATTCATTTTACAAAAAATAAATCTGCCGCATAATAATCATGAAATAAACGCAATAAATAAAGTAAAACGTTAATGCAGTTTGCAGCGTAACAACTAACAAATACATAAATAAACTCCGTACCTTGTGGCCGTACGCAACAAAAAGTTTCTATTGTCAGTCAATATCACCATAGCTTTGGTAACATGTACATCACTAGTATCGGTTCAATTGTTGTACCTTGTACAACGATCTCCTTAGCAAAAACTTACAGTTTTAAAAGTTAAGTATAAGGATTGATTAAACGCCAAAAGGTACACAAATCAGCAAGTACCCAACATTTCATTCATACTTCTATTTTTTAGAATGTATTAGATGTCACGAACCTTTGCTGGCCATTTTCATGCATAAAATATTTGTTCAGAACTAAGCAGCACCCATTAGATAGTAATAAGAGCTATTCATGCACAGGTTTAAACAAAAAAAAAGTTAATGAAAAATGATGGTTTTGGTTTTTTCGACCGTTGTTATGATGATATACTCGTAGCTCTACATTAAACGTCACAAATTTTTTTTATAATATTCTGAAGAAGGTAGTAAAAATTACCGAAACGTTGGTATAAAGCAAAAAAGTTGTTTTTATTTAAGACCGCACCTCGATATTCTCCAAAAATCATCGTTAATGAAAAATATAATTGATTTTTCGTTAAAAATGCATACCAACGAGCATACCGATTTTATTTTATTTATTTATTTTTTTTTTGACATCTGTTTTTTTCTCAATTAAAGAGCTATATTAAATTAAAGTTTGTAAATGAATGAATTATAATTACAAGTATTATTTATTCGTTATTAACTATGTAATTTGTGCTCACGTAAGACGAATTGAAGACTGAAATTTCGTTTTAAATCCGTAATTCAAATTACAACAGTAACAGACCAGTTCTAACTTTCCCTTTTCTTTTTAATGTGATGATTGTTTGTAATAAAGAGAAATCACAAGAATAATTTTGAATATTGTTAAAAAGAAGTGCCTTTTAAATGCTAATTACGATGAGATACATCTTTTATTATTCTAACAGAAAAATAGTTATGGGTGATAAAAGGCCAGCATAAGGGTCTGTGACATCTAATACATTCTAAAAAATATGGTGCTAGAAGTATGAATGAAATGTTGGGTACTTGCTAATTTGTGTACTTTTTGGCGTTTAATCAATCCTTCTATTTAACTTTTAAAACTGTAAGTTTTGCTAAGGAGATTTTTGTACCTTTTGGACAGATTTTTTTTTTTTGTTCCCTGGTTGGAACAAATTTAAGTATTCAATGATTTTTTAAATTATACGGCTATCGAGAATAATTTGTTGGAAGATCTAGGATGTAAAAAAACGACGCAAGTTATGAGGAAATGGTAGCAAGTTGGTGGGAAGAAGATGGAGAGTAGAGAAATGATGTGGTTGTGAAATTACAACCCATTAGGAGGGATAATAGAAAGAAAATTGCAATTTCCAATAAAAGAAAAAAGATAAAATTTGATAACACTACTTCCTCTTAAGGGATGTAAAAGAAAAGCTGTGATCACAATAACTTCTAAAGAGGGGAAATAAAAATGATTTGCAATTACACTTCTTATCCGTAAACGGGCAAAGAGAATACTGCGAATACGGCATGATTGCAAATGCTTCCCCTTATCAGGTGTAAGAGCAGGATCACACTTAAATGTCACACATTCTAAATTCTTCTTCTTGCCTAATTTGATCAAAGACGATCGAAAATTACAGAATTATAATTAATAACCGTTTAAAAGGGAGCTTTATTTAAGTGGGGCAAACTCCCCTCCTAAATATATACCATCGAGACCTCAAAAGCCGAATCTCTGTATTTAAAATTTCAAATTGAAAGAAATTCATTCTTTTAAATCAGTTCGTACGTCGATAATTTGAAGATTGCAGAACTTCCTCTTAGTAGGTGTAAGAGCATGATGGCACTTTAGAGCCACTTAGGGAAGACTTAACCGCTTCTTTGTGCTAAATTTTAGCAAAATCGGACTGAGCGTTGTAGAAAGATTAGTAATAATAAGATATGCATATTTTTATGACAGCTAATTATTCCTGTATTTTACTCTAAGTAAAATTAGGGGGACTAAATTAAATTACAATTGAGAAATCAATAATTGTTGAATAATCTACTTGTTATAACTGTGTGTTATTTGTGCTCACGAATATTTCGGTAAGAGGAATTCAAGACAGAGGCCGACTCTAACTTTGTCATTTTCTAATTTAACATGCATGTACGTATTTACTATAAGTAAAGTTAGGGGGACTAAATTAAATTACAATTGAGAAATCAATAATTGTTGAATAATCTACTTGTTATAACTGTGTGTTATTTGTGCTCACGAATAATAGTTTTAGAGGAGGCCTGACCAGCGTGGGACAAACTCCTTTTCTTATGATGCACAGCATCAAGACTTCTAAAATGCAAATCTGTCTAAAATTTCGAATAAATGACCATTCATTCATGAAAATAGGTTCACGCGGTAATAATTTAAACGATTGCCATACTTCCCCTTGATAGGTATGAGAGCAGAACGTCGCTTTACGTGGTATGTAGGGAAGCCCTAACACTTTCATCCTGACAAATTTTATCAAACTCGAGCTAAGATTTACAGAGTTATTAGTAATAATAATTTTGGAGGGAGCCTCAGTTAAATGGGGCTAACTCCTCCCCCATTCGATGTACAGCGTTGAGACCCCTAAAAGGCACATCTACATAAAATTCTAAATCGAATGACACCTCATTCATGAAAATCGGTTCACGCGTTTAGGCGCTACGTTGTTTACAAAAAAGGTAACAACAAGAAGAACAAGAACATTTTCTGAAAATGCCGTTTTTACTCATTTTCAGCAACTTTTCTCTCGAAATCTATTTAATCTATTTTGTTGCAACAAAATTACAGTTATAAAGTAGGATTTGCCCTACATTTTAAAGGAAATTTGGGAATTTTATCTTTTATAGAAAAAGAGAAAAAAATTGTCAAAATTGGGTGTTTTTCAACGTTACGCTTTTTCTTGCAGTTTCTGACGATCAACCCTTATACAACTGTCCTACCGGACAGTTTTAATGCATCAGAATTCAATGATTTCTTTACTGAAATATAGAGAAAAGTTAGGTTCATAGGAAACATAAATTGCAATGTTCTAGTAATAATAGGTCGTTAGCTATTTCAAGATTAAATTTTGGTCGTTTTCAAATTTGTTTCGAAGTCGTTCAAATTTCAATCCTTTATATCACTTTTAGTATTTATCAGGATTCAATGATTTCTTTACCAAAATGTAGAGGAAAGTTAGCTCTATAAGTGGTATAAATTGCAATTTTCTAGTGATAATAGCTCGTATAATATTTAATATTAAATTTTGGAGGTTTTTAAATTCGTTCAAATTACAATCACTTACATATATCTCTGTTCGTATTTATCAGAATTCAATGACTTCTTTACCGAAATGTAGAGAAAAGTTAGCAGTATACGAGGGTCGTTTGAAAAGTCCGTGCAAAGTCAGAGAGATAGCACTACTGGCGCGTATCGAGGTTATGTTTAGTTAGTAGCATCTCTTGGAAGAACACACACCAAGTTTCAGCCAGATCGGTCTATTTCTTTGTGTTTGGCATTCGTTTGAATCGAGGAAGTCGAGTGATTTTCAAAAAATGGACGAAAAAGAATATCGTGTGTTGATCAAACACTACTTTATGAAAGGCAAAACGCCTCAGGAGACTAAAGAGAAGCTTGATAAACATTATGGTGACTCTGCACCTTCGATTAGAACAGTTTATAAGTGGTTTCAAAATTTTCGGAGTGGCCATGTAGGCACAAGTGACGCTGAACGTTCTGGACGCCCTGTTGAGGTTACTACTCCAGAAATCATTGATAAAATCCATGATATGGTGATGGATGACAGAAAAGTGAAGGTGCGTGAGATTGCTAGTGTTGTGGGCATCTCGAATGAACGGGTACATAATATTTTGCATCAACATTTGGACATGACAAAGCTATCCGCAAGATGGGTGCCACGATTGCTCACGCTTGACCAAAAACGAAATCGTGTGAAGTGTTGCAAGGACGGTTTGCAGCTGTTCCAGAAGAATCCGCAGGACTTTAAGCGTCGTTTCGTCACTGTGGATGAAACATGGATACATCACTACACTCCTGAGACCAAAGAACAATCTAAACAATGGGTTACCAAGGGGGAATCTGCGCCAAAAAAAGGCGAAGACCGTTCCTTCGGCCGGAAAGATTATGGCGACTGTCTTTTGGGATTCGCAAGGAATAATCCTCATCGACTATCTGGAAAAGGGTAAAACTATTACAGGTGCATATTATTCATCGTTATTGGACCGTTTGAAAACCGAGCTGCAAGAAAAACGCCCACGATTGGCCCACAAAAAAGTCCTTTCCCTCACGACAACGCACCAGCTCACACCTCAGCAGTTGTGGTCGCAAAATTAATGGAAATAGGGTTCCAACTCGTTTCACATCCCCCCTATTCTCCAGACTTGGCTCCCTCGGACTACTATTTGTTCCCCAATATGAAGAAATGGCTGGCGGGAAAAAGATTTTATTCAAACGAGGAGGGGATTGCAGAAACGAATGGCTATTTTTCAGACTTGGACAAATCCTATTATTCGGAAGGGATCAACAAACTAGAGCAGCGTTGGACGAAGTGTATAAGCCTAAAAGGAGACTATGTTGAAAAATAAAAAATGTTTACCCCCAAAAATTAAGTAGTTTTTATTTTTGCACGGACTTTTCAAACGACCCTCGTAAGTAGTATGTATTGCAATGTTCTAGTGATAGTACGTTGCTTGATATTCAAGATTAAGTTTTGTTCGTTTTAAAATTCGTTTCGAATTCGTTAAAATTTCATTGTTTGTATCTCTTCTCCTATTTCTCAGAATTCAATGATTTCTTTACCGAAATTTAGAGAAAAGTTACCTGTATAAGGAGTCAAATCAAGTCCCATGGCCTTTATATTCTTGAAGTTAAGTAAAGAATATTTTAGCTCCTCTAAAGTAATATATCTGTCAGCTCTGGGTTGTTGTAACGGAAGTACGTACTTGATTCAATGGAATTTTTAGAGTACGTGAGAATAAAATATTTCCCATTCTCGAGGTGTGATTGGAATTAATGTAACCGACCTTTTCAACTTATTAACTGTGATCTGATAATTCAGAAATATTAGTAGTTCTGATATGTATGAAAGGAATAAATCAAACGTAGTTCAGACTATGTCCACGACACAGCACCCTTTGCTGTAACTGTTTGGAGGGTATCCACGAACACTTTACCGCGATAATTAGCTGATCAAAAACCAGAAGACAGCCTTCTAGGAAGGATCCTCCCCCAAAAAAATTATCCCCTAGAGCAGGGGTTCTCAAACGTTTTGAGATCACAGGCGCATTTGCGATTGCAAAAAATAGTAATTGGGTTTGAAAGAAAAATAAATGTAAAATATCATCATGATAGCATAAAGTAGTGATCACTTTTGCAATTTAGCAAGTTTTTCGGAGTAATTATTTGGAATTTAAAGTAACTTTTTATATTAAATGTGTTTTTTTTAATTATATAAGATTGAAAACCGCTTCTCTAGAGTATTGAGCCCAGTGCTATTCTCGTATTTAGATCCCGCAAGAATTAAGTTACACGGATCATACAATTTAATTTCCTACAAATCATTTTTAATGAAATCTATAAAATTGTCATATTCACTACATGGTTTCCAAAATAGATTACACACCAAACAAAGGAAAAATCCTTATATTTTAGAAGAAGTGCGAGCACTAATCTCGGCGCTTTAAAATTATCACATTAACTTTCGATTTTTCTACAACAAAAATAATTGTAAATCCGCTTCCTGTTCCTTTAAGTTTTTTTTTTTCGCGCAGACTAAAATGTTCGTTCCTTTTCAAGCAGGTTGGTAAAGAAATACAGTCGACTCTCGATAATTCGAATTTTGTGATAATTCGAACTCTACAGCTGCTAACTTCGGTAAATCGAAAAAATTCAGTGTATTTAGATACGCTCGATAATTCGAAATCCTTTTCTTAACAACAGGGGGAGAGAAGGCTCTATAATTCGAAGGAGGCCGCTTCCGCTCTTTATAATTCGAATTTTCCCTAGTAATGTTTACTTCTCATTTTCCGCTTATTGTTCATTTCCTGCGAAATGTTTCCCTCCTTTCAGCCCAGTTTAACTTTCCAGTTCTCTTTCTTAGTTTGTCACGATGGGAAGTACGTCTCCCTTACTGTGTCCCACAAAAAAAAAATTATCACGGCCGTGAAAAGTGGTTCAAAAAAAAGATATCGCCAAAACTTTCAATATGCCACCATCAACACTTTCTACAATTCTAAGTCACTTGACTAAGTCAAGCCACATTGAAACAAAAAACTGTTCTTCATTTTTTAAATTAGGTACATATGTATTTATTGAAATGTTAATACATATGTAATTTTTTTTGTTCTTTTTTGTCGTTTTCATTATTTTTACTTTTTTACTTGAGGCTGTATATGTCTAAAACTTAGGTAAGCTCATACGTATTTTCAATATACGTATGTACGTACATATATACATAATAAAAACTCTTAATAATTCGATTTTTTCCCCCCTTCTTGATAATTCAAACTTCTTGATAATTCGAAGTCTCGATAATTCGAATTTTTCTTGTAGTCCCTTGGATTTCGATTTATCGAGAGTCGACTGTATTTTCAGACAGATGACAAGTTTCAAACAAACTGACTGAAAATACCATACGATGTAAAATTTTCAACTTCTTCTCTGGATAAATTGAAGAAAGTTAAGTAGCGATTGACATTCCAATAGCTGAGTTCTAGAAATTCTTTCCTGTTAAAATTTATTTGTTTGGGAGCTTTTGCGGTGGAGATAGGAATTTTACGAGGACATCCGTCTGAATCAATGCTACAAGAAGGTTGATTCAAATTGAAAATCGTGTCATCCTGATATCCTGAACGATATCCTGAAGGTAATCAGAAAGGAAGTGATTAAAGTAATAGAGGATTGTGAGATGCAATCAAAACTACCTGATTTTTTCTTTGATATCCATTTTTTTTTCCTTCTTGGTTTGCTCCTCTCCCGACTTAAAAACAAACGACTGATAACTTCACCTCCGCTAAGCAACAGTTCGGCCTTATCCAGACTATAATGATTACTTCTGAATCTAAATACCCTCCTACTACATGTAGCTCTACTGGAAATGCGATTTTATTTAGTTGATTCATAAGTTATTCAGATTTTTTTAAGAAAACGATCCATAATTTTCTCGAACCTTGAGGTATAGGACCTTCACATTTTTTTTCAAACATTTGTAATCTGAGAGTTCGATTTAAGATTTACGTTCGAGATTAAGGATTGAAAGAAGAAGCGCTATTTGACCTGATAGGCCAAGCAAAATCTCGCTACCAGAATTATATATGTTCATTTATATTAAGTTATGAAAATCTGTCAATTATAATTGCAGTAAGAAAACGTCCTTTGTGTTACACTAAATTGATTTTTGTGTTTGTGTAGAGTCTTATAAACGATGTGACGGCTCTTTTACTGGGTGATACCTCAGGTTCGCCCTGTTCTTCAGATGTGAGTCTCGCAATTGAAGGTTCTATTGTCAATAATGTTCAGCCACCGCTCTCGTTGAATCCTTCCAACGAAGAAGGCCGCCGGCGATGTAATAGGCATCATCTACGAAAAGCGATGCTTACAAGGGCCTTATCTAGTAAAACAAGCTTTCAGAATGAGGTATATGTTTTCTCTATGAAATATTAGCAGACAGTTTTAATTAAATGGTATTGGGACCTTTTTTGTAATTATTCTTGTAGGCTCGAAGTCATCATGAGATAAAAATGCAAGAAATTCGAAGGAAGGGCAAGCAATATCTGTACGATTATACCACCAAGAAAAAATTTAACTCAATTCCATCGAAACCTGCTATTACTTCATTGTCACCAAGCAAGGTAGGTGTTTATGTTTTTGAACCTGAATCAGTAAAATAATGCTACTGATAAAATCATAACTGATGTGCTGCCTATTGCTTTGTCTTACTCGTGGTAAGAGAAAGTATTGCGATTGGGTCAAATAATAGAAATTACACTTCCTCAACAACGAAAACATCAGTATTTAAATTAGGATTCCTCTTAGAAACCATAATGATTGCGACTTCTTTTTTCCCCGAAAATGCCTTTAAAAGTGTTATGCTTGGACTGTTGTTTGTGTAATATCCATGATTTTTATGCGAAACAAGTTTCCGTACCAATTTATTGGCAGGGGTTTTTATATAAAGTGTAAAAGATTGCTAAATTAATGCTAATTTCTTCAGGCGGGCTTTTCGCCCAACTATCAAATCAAGTGTCGAAGACGAAATTGACTAGAAAACATTCTTTACTATAAATCTCCATAACAATAACTTACAGTTTAAAATGTTAAATATAAGGGTTGATTAAACGCCAAAAGGTACACAAATCAGCAAGCACCCAACATTTCATTAATTCTTCATTAATATTTAAGTAATTTTACTGCATTAATATTCATTAATATTTTTTAGAATTTATTAGATGTCACAGTCCCTTATGCTGGCCATTTTCGTCTACAAAATATATGTTCAAGTAGCACTGTAGATTGACTGTAATATCTAGTTATTTATAATAATCAAACTGTTAATTACAGGTTAAAAAGAAAAACGTTATAAAAAATAAAAAAAATTATGAGGCTAAAAAATTCAAAACCTTTTAAAAAATGCTTACACCAACATACATCAATGATTTTGTTTATTTTATTTATTTATTTTTATTTTTAAATAAAAATCGTCGGTTTAAGTTCATTCTTCGATTAAAGCAATTGTTATTTTATGTAGTAGTCAAACGTTTAAAATAATAGGTAATAATTAACTGGCTTTATCGCAAATAATATAGTTTTCTTCAATTACATTCTCAATCTAGGTATTCATCCCACAATGTTGTGTATATGTATGTAATATAAAATAAATAAGATATGCATATTTTTATAACAGCTAATTATTCCTGTATTTTACTCTAAGTAAAATTAGGGGGACTAAATTAAATTACAATTGAGAAATCAATAATTGTTGAATAATCTACTTGTTATAACTGTGTGTTATTTGTGCTCACGAATATTTCGGTAAGAGGAATTCAAGACAGAGGCCGACTCTAACTTTGTCTTTTTCTAATTTAACATGCATGTACGTATTTACTATAAGTAAAGTTAGGGGGACTAAATTAAATTACAATTGAATATTTAAGTAAAATGGACATTTTTTTTTATGAAAATGGATTTTTTTGGGGTGGGGCAAGTTATAATTATTTATACAAGAAAAGAACATTTTCACAATTTATAATAATTTATTAGGAACAAAATAATTTGTTTTTACAAGTTATAATGATTTATACAACAAAGAACATTTTTACTATTTATAATTTTGATCGATTGAACGTCTTTATTACTACACTGATAGAACAATTAATACATGGTAATCATAAAATAAATAACACTTAAGATGCAAAAAAAGAAAACAAAGGAACCAGAAAATTACCAAATTAAAATTTTTTTTTTTTTTACATAAAGACAATATCATGGTCTCTGACCGTTGGTAGAGTCGTATAATAAATTAATAATATATAAGAAAAGTAAACTAATAATTCAACTTAAATGGATAAAATGTAACGTAAAATTTAACAAAATATAATATTCTTCAATTCCGACAAAATTAAACTTTTCAAATTACAAATAACAGATTAAAATAAGTAAAAACATAATTAGCAAAATATATAATCAATTACCACTAGCAGACTTGTGAGTACGCATATGCGGCTTTACAAAAATTTGTTTTTACAAGTTATAATGATTTATACAACAAAGAAAATTTTTACTATTTATAAAAAGATGTGTTAAATTTTCAATTTTGATAACTTCACTCTTCGAAATTGTTTGCAACCACATGAAATTTCAAATGTTGGAACGTAAAGTGACGACGATCTGTGCGTAAGATGGACTTGTAACGACTAAAAGATCGTTCAACATCTACAGATGTTATAGGTGCCTTGCTGAAAGAAGTTATCTCGTTGGTTGTAAAGGGTACACGATGTTCTGAGGTGACTTCTGTTCCACTGATAATATCAGAAATCTGGCAGATGGTCTCCCACCCTTTGTTCTTGCTCAGTACTTCTACCAGTTTTGATCTGATAAGATCTCCCTTACTCCCAGGTATTCCTTCCACCTTTTCGATGACTTTTTTAACGTTGGACACGTTTTCTGTCAGTCGAACATTTTGGGACTCAAGTTGGGTAATGGCTTGTGCAAGAAATACGCAATTGTCAGAAATGAATGCAAGGTCGTTCCTTAAATTAGGTTTCTCGAATAAAGACTTGGCTGTATTTATCGCTACTGCTTCGTCTTCGAGATGTGAAAGGACATTCTTGATTTTATTGTAGTTTTCATAGTAATACTGAGCTGCTTCCAGCCAAGTACCCCATCTTGTCAATATTGGTTCTGGTGGAAGGCACAAGTCTGGATAGAGATCTTTTAACATTTTAATGCGACTTGGTGCTTTTAAGAATACTTTTTTAACCGAGGAGATTAAGATCGGTCCATCTACGTCACTGAACAAAGATCGGACAGTTTCTGCTACTCGATGCAAGGCATGAGCAATACATGTCACATGAATTATCTTAGGATAAAATACCTGAATAGATTGCCCAGCCTTGACCATGTTGGGGGCAGCATCAGAGAGAAACAAAAGAACTTTTTCGTTCAAAACTCCACTGGGGCATAGGATATGCATTGAGGCATCGAAGAATCGTGAAATGGTGGAATGATTGCATTTTTCGAGAACCTCACAGTTCAAAAAATATCCACATCAGCATCACTGTCAAGTTTTCCAATAACTGCATTGGCAATATACCTGCCCTCAACGTCAGTGGTTTCATCAATTGACACCCAAATCGGTCCATCTTTGATATGTTCTCGAATTTTGGTTAGTGTATCTTTATAGATATCTTCCAGGTAGTTTTTCCGCAGAGTGCTCTCGTCAGGCATTTTTTTCCCAATATAGGTCTCTAAAAATCCTTTGAAATGAGGATTTTTAAGTTTGTGGAAAGGGATATCTGCTCTAACCAAAGCCCGACACAGATCTGTACTCAGAGTAGACTTACTTGATGATGGAGATGTAAGGAAGGCTTGATAGGACGTCCTCTCTTTCTTTCTGTTTTTATTCTCTATGTGCGATCCGGTGGCAATATGTTGGGTGACTTGGGAACGTTGAGAGCAAGAAACGCGCTTGTCACAAGCTGTGCAGTACAAAATGTCTCCATCACTTCGAAAAAGTTCTGCTGGAAACTCGCGAAGATATTTAGCAACCAGTTGTTTGTTTGAGGCCGATGTTCGTGGCATTTCACACAAAAAAGAATACACTAAGTGACCGAACGAAATGAATTGGACACTTCAACGAACGAGCTGAAAGAACAAACAACGTCAGACAACTTCAAAGAACTAACAAGTGCCCGTCACTGTTTAGCAGCATTCTGTGTAAATTACAATAACCATTGTAATGCCCTACAGTCTGTGGTTCACAGTTCCTGTCAACCACCTCCCAATTATGAAAATATGCCCAAAATGAAAAATATGTTGAAATATGTACATATTTTGATTAAATATGTAGAAATATTTATTTATTTTAATCAAATATGTATAAATATGCGATAACATCCAAATATGTGGAAATATGCGAAATAAAAGTAGACTCAAACGGCTTAAAAAGTGTCAGTATGAATACTTGTAGTTGAAAAACGTCTGTAAATTGCCTAGAAAAAAATATGTAAATACATACGAATCCGTTCCCTAGTTATTAGTAATAATAATTTTGGAGGGAGCCTCAGTTAAATGGGGCTAACTCCTCCCCCATTCGATGTACAGCGTTGAGACCCCTAAAAGGCACATCTACATAAAATTCTAAATCGAATGACCCCTCATTCATGAAAATCGGTTCACGCGTTTAGGCGCTACGTTGTTTACAAAAAAGGTAACAACCAGTAGTACAAGAACATTTTCTGAAAATGCCGTTTTTACTCATTTTCAGCAACTTTTCTCTCGAAATCTATTTAATCTATGTTGTTGCATCAAAATTACAGTTATATAGTAGGATTTGCCCTTTATTTTAAAGAAAATTTGGGAATTTTATCTTCTACAGAAAAAGAGAAAAAAATTGTCAAAATTGGGTGTTTTTCAACGTTCCGCTTTTTCGTGCACTTTTTGACGATCAACCCTTATACAACTGTCCTACCGGACAGTTTTAATTACTACATTAACCATTAAATAAAATCCAAGGGCTAGACCTGGGATCGAACCCAGTACCATCAATACATCTTAGCTTTACGGGCCTCGCTACTAACCGTCTGCTACAATGGCGCTCTCTGAGATTTATGACTCCTTAACAAAAACTTACAGTTTAAAATGTTAAGTATAAGGTTTGATTAAACGCCAAAACGTACACAAATCAGCGAGTACCCAACATTTCATTAATACTTCATTAATAGTCAAGTAATTCTACTGCATTAATTTTCATTAATAAGTTATTTTTTAGAATTTATTAGATGTCACAGACCCTTATGCTGGCCATTTTCGTCTACAAAATATATGTTCAAGTAGCACTGTAGATTGACTGTAATATCTAGTTATTTATAATAATCAAACTATTAATTACAGGTTAAAAAGAAAAAAAAATATGAGGCTAAAAAATTCAAAACTTTTTTTATAAAAAACTTACATTAATGATTTTATTTTATTTATTTATTTTTATTTTTAAATAAAAATCGTCGGTTTAAGTTCATTCTTCGATTAAAGTAATTGTTATTGTATGAAGTAGTCAAACGTTTATAATAATAGGTAATAATTATCTGGCTTTATCACAAATAATATAGTTTCCTTCAATTACATTCTCAATCTAGGTATTCATACCACAATGTTGTATATATGTAATATAAAGTAAATAAGATATGCATATTTTTAGGACAGCTAATTATTCCGGGATTTTACTATAAGTAAAATTAGGGGGACTAAATTAAATTACAATTGAGAAATGAATAATTGTTGTTGAATAATCTACTTGTTATTATCTGTGTATTATTTGTGCTCACGAATATTTCGGTAAGACGAATTCAAGACAGTAGCCTACTCTAACTTTGTCTTTTTCTACTTTAACATGCATGTACGTATATATGTGATTTATCATAATTATAACAAAAAAATATTATAAATGAAGTGGCCAGCATAAGGGTCTGTGACATCTAATAAATTCTAAAAAATAACTTATTAATGAAAATTAATGCAGTAGAATTACTTGACTATTAATGAAGTATTAATGAAATGTTGGTTACTCGCTGATTTGTGTACCTTTTGGCGTTTAATCAACCCTTATACTTAACATTTTAAACTGTAAGTTTTTGTTAAGGAGATTTTTGTACCTTTTGGATAGATTTTCCTTTTTGTCTATTTTACAAAGTTACATATCTTCTTTACAGATTTTTTTAAAATTTGGAATAAGCAATTATAACATTATAATCTGATAAGGTGTTAAGTCGGAACCGTAACTACCACTGGAGAGATCTTTTTATAGAATGATTAAAACTGTCCGGTAGGACAGTTGTATAAGGGTTGACCATCAAAAACTGCACGAAAAAGTGTAACGTTGAAAAACACCCAACTTTGACAATTTTTTTCTATTTTTCTATAAAAGATAAAATTCCCAAATTTTCTTTAAATCTTACTCCAAACCATCCTTTATAACTGTAATTTTTTTGCAACCACCCAGATCTTATAGGTTTCGAGAAAAAAGTTGCCGAAAATGAGCAAAAACGGCTTTTTCAAAAAATGTTCTTGTTCTTGTTCTTCTGGTTGTTGTTGTTGTTGTTGTTGTTCTTGTTCTTGTTACCTTTTTTGTAAACAACGTACAGCCTAAACGCGTGAACCGATTTTCATGAATGAGGTGTCATTCGATTCGGAATTTTATGTAGATGTGCCTTTTGGGGGTCTCGGCCCTGTACATCGAATGGGAGAGGAGTTAGCCCCCTTTATGTAAGGCCCCCTCCAAAATTATTATTACTAATTATTCTGTAAATCTTGTCCCGATTTTGATAAAATTTGGTAGGATGATAGGGTTAGGGCTCCCCTACCTAACAATAAAGCGACGAACTGCTCTTACACTTGTTAAGGGGAAGTATAGCAATCGTTTCAAATTATCGACAAGTGAACCGATTTTCATGAATGAAGTGTCATTCGAATCGAAATTTTGTACAGATTTGCACTTTAAAAGTCTCGACGCTATGCCTCATAAGGAGGGAAGTTTGCCCCACCCAAATAAGGCCCTTTCTAAAACTATTATTACCAATATTTCTACAAAGCTTAGTCCGATTTTGATAAAATTTAGCACGAAGAAGTGATTAAAGCTCCTCTACGTGGCTGTGAAGTGCCATCTTGCTCTTACACCTACTAAGAGGAAGTACTGCAATCGTTTAAATTATCAATGAGTGAACCGATTTAAATCAATGAATTGTCGTTCGATTAAAAAATCTTTCCTCTTTGCCTTTTAGGGAGAAGTACTGCAATCGTAGTTTATTTTTCTTACTCCTCTTAAAAGGAAGTACTGAAATCGCAGTTTAATTTTGCTATTTACGTACAAATACCTTCCTATTTTATTCAAAACGCTTTCTCAAAAAAATGGTTATTGAGGATGGTTTGGGGACCGCAACTATAACCATTCTTTAAAAAGATCTCTCCAGTGGTAGTTACGGTTCCGATTTAACACCTTATCAGGTTATAATGATAGAATAGCTTATTCCAAATTTTAAAAAAATCTGTAAAGCAGACGTAACTTTGCTAATAGACAAAAAGGAAAATCTATCCAAAAGGTACAAAAATCTCCTTAACAAAAACTTACAGTTTAAAAAGTTAAGTATAAGGGTTGATTAAACGCCAAAAGGTACACAAATCAGCAAGTACCCAACATTTCATTAACACTTCATTGATATTATTTAAGTAATTTTACCGCATTAATTTTCATTAATATTTTTTAAGAATTTATTAGATGTCACATACCCTTATGCTGGCCAGTTCATTCATAATAGTTATAATTGTGATAAAATGTATATTATATCTTCGTATAAATAGGTACTTTATTTTAACTCTATTCCAAATTATTCTTCTGATTTCTCTTTAATGTGCCCTTTATTCTGAAGATGTCACATATACATGCATGTTAAATTAGAAAAAGACAAATTTAGAGTCGGCTACTGTTTAAATTTGAATCACGGAGGATTTAAAACAATATTTCAGTCTTGAATTCGTCTTACCGAAATATTCGTGAGGACAAATAACACACAGTTAATAACAAGTAGATTATTCAACATTATTTATTCATTTCTCAATTGTAATTTAATTTAGTTCCCCTAATTTTACTTATGGTAAAATACTGGAATAATTAGCTGTCCTAAAAATATGCATATCTTATTTACTTTATATTACATATATACAACATTGTGGGAAGAACACCTAGATGGAGAATGTAATTGAAGAAAACTATATTATTTGCGATAAAGCCAGATTATTTATTACCTATTATTATAAACGTTTGACTACTACATAAAATAACAATTACTTTGATCGAAGAATGAACTTAAACCGACGATTTTTATTTAAAAATAAAAATAAATAAATAAAATCATTGATGTAAGTTGGTGTAAGCAATTTTTAAAAAACGTTTATGAATTTTTTAGCCTCATATTTTTTTATTTTTTATAACGTTTTCTTTTTCACCTGTAATCAATAGTTTGATTATTATAGATAAATAGATATTACAGTCAATCTAAGTTAAATGGTGTGCTACTTGAACAAATATTTTGTAGATGAAAATGGCCAGCATTAGGGTATGTGACATCTAATAAATTCTTAAAAAATATTAATGAAAATTAATGCGGTAAAATTACTTAAATAATATCAATGAAGTGTTAATGAAATGTTGGGTACTTGCTGATTTGTGTACCTTTTGGCGTTTAATCAACCCTTATACTTAACTTTTTAAACTTTGAGTTTTTGTTAATTATAGTTGCATTCCCCCAAACCATCCTCAATAACAATTTTTTTGAAAAAGCGTTTTGAATAACATAGGAAGGTATTTGTACGTAAATAGCAAAATTAAACTGCGATTTCAGTACTTCCTTTTAAGAGGAGTAAGAAAAATAAACTACGATTGCAGTACTTCTCCCTAAAAGGCAAAGAGGAAAGATTTTTTAATCGAACGACAATTCATTGATTTAAATCGGTTCACTCATTGATAATTTAAACGATTGCAGTACTTCCTCTTAGTAGGTGTAAGAGCAAGATGGCACTTCACAGCCACGTAGAGGAGCTTTAACCACTTATTCGGGCTGAATTTTATCAAAATCGGACTAAGCGTTATAGAAATATTGGTAATAATAGTTTTAGAAAGGGTCTTATTTGGGTGGGGCAAACTCCCCTCCTTATGAGGCACGGCGTCGAGACTTTTAAAGTGCAAATCTGTACAAAATTTCGATTCGAATGACTCTTCATTCATGAAAATCGGTTCACGTGTCGATAATTTGCAACGATTGCTATACTTTCCCTTAACAAGTGTAAGAGCTGATCGCCGCTTTAATGTTACGTAGGGGAGCCCTAACCCTATCATCCTACCAAATTTTATCAAAATTGGGCCAAGATTTACAGAGTAATTAGTAATAATAATTTTGGAGGGGGCCTTACATAAAGGGGGCTAACTCCTTTCCCATTCGATGTACAGCGTCGAGACCCCCAAAAGGCACATCTACATAAAATTCCGAATCGAATGACACCTCATTCATGAATATCGGTTCACGCGTTTAGGCGCTACGTTGTTTACAAAAAAGGTAACAACAAGAAGAAGAACAAGAAGAACAAGAACAAGAACAAGAACATTTTTTGAAAAAGCGGTTTTTGCTCATTTTCAGCAACTTTTTTCTCGAAACCTATTAGATCTGGGTGGTTGCAAAAAAAATTACAGTTATAAAGGAGGGTTTGGAGTAAGATTTAAAGAAAATTTGGGAATTTTATCTTTTATAGAAAAAGAGAAAAAAATTGTCAAAGTTGGGTGTTTTTCAACGTTACGCTTTTTCGTGCAGTTTTTGATGGTCAACCCTTATACAACTGTCCTACCGGACAGTTTTAATTAAATTTTCTTAAAAGTTCTGTGCTGAAGAATATAGGAAAAGACGTGTGGATGTTATTCACCCCTGCGCACCCTACCAACATGATAATTTTAGAAGTTGAATTCCGTTTGATTTAGGTAACATTGACCAATACTCCATGGGGTGGTAGTTCAGAAGCTGCGTCCAATGTGTCTTCGCTTGCACGGCCACTTGCCCGGCCGCCGGATACTTCAGACAACACTCCTGAAATAGTGGAGCAATATATATTAGAGACTGTTAGTCCTCAATTGTTAACAACCTATCACATTAGACTAACAATTCTGCACCGGCCTGCTAACTCTGAATACTTGGGTACTCTTTACATAGATAAAGAGTACCATGAAGGCTATAACAATGGATCTCTCTGCAGGTACACTATTTTTAACTCTTACTAACATCTTAGGTAAGACATTAATTTAAAAAATATTGTTTTTTTTATTAAAGGTTTACGCTTGGATCGAGAGCAAATGCAAATAGGTATATTAAGCAATTTACGGATGTATTTACCGAAGAAGGTCGAAAATCAGTGAGGATAACGCATCTGGTACCGGGAAAACCTGCACGTGTTACCTACACTGCTGCAATGATGGAAAAAGAAGGCAAATTGACTGCTGCAGCAAATTTGAGAGTGCACAATCACACGAAGACGGCGATGCAGGTGGGAATAATATTGCTACGTTTCCAGTTTCCTGCGATGATACTCGTTTTGAGGCTTCCTTAGGTGTCTCAAATATCAATAGAATGAAGCGTCAGTAAAGTTTATAATAAGTGTTGAGAATGAGTGACTGATCCTTGTAGAATTAGCTTGTCCGCTTTCTTCCATGGATCCATTAATTATATAAAATATAACGTTAGGTTTGTTTTAGGGTTTGAATTAATATAGTCATTTGAAAAACCTTTTTTTGTTTTTCTTTTTCATATTTTTTAATTTTTGGACGTTTCGGCTTTAGTCAGCCATCCTCAGCTCTTATAAAGTTTTTCGTTTTTGAACTTTTTCTTTTCTAACTACTATCAACTTTATAAGAGCTAAGTATGGGTGATAGAGGCTAAAACATCCAAAAATTAAAAAATATGAAAAAAGGTCTTAAAAAGAGCATATTAAATAACTATATAGTTAAGGCAGTTATGCGTGGTCTAATCGGAGTTACTAATTTCTTCTCCTAGCCCTGAGGAGTTGGTGTGACTTTAGTTCGTATTGTCAGTTCAGTCAAGCAAGTTAAAAAAAAACAAAAAAAAAAAAACAAGTTCAGTGTTTCAAAGATAAATAATAATAACATTATGAAGTGTATGTATTTATTTCAGTTTAGTTAATCGCATTGGTTCAAGTAGTTAACTTAAACCAATTTGTACTTCAATAGTGTATTCAACTGTTGTTTATTTAAAATTAAACTTTCTCGTTTATTTTTGGTTACTTCTCTTAAGTTTTTTGACTTTGCATCACCTAGCAACATCAGCAAAAATTACATGTGTCAAGTATGATATATATCAAGTAAAATATCACGTTAAGTAAGGCCTATGGTTTCAGGTGGATTGTCCAATTACCAAATTAGGCGTCTTGGAAAAGGGCGGAAGTAATTATTTTTTTCTTTCTTAAAAATATATTCTTTAATGTATATTTTGACTCGCTGGTCTAAATTTGTATAACTCCACACGCATTAAACGAAAACCGCCATGTTTCCACAAATAACTAATTTTGAATGGAAGGGATTAACTATGTGGTTAGCGTATTGGATTCCCTCGCGGAGATGCCGGGTTCAAAGCCAGCTGCCGGCCCTTAAATTTTCTCTTAGAGCTTCTTACGGCTCACTATCGGGTGATGGGCAGTGTTGTTTGAAACGAGAGAACACTGTTCGGAGCCCGTCAGAGCATTGAAAAAAGCTCCGGGTGCCAATAACCTCAGAGTTGACGCAACTTAAATTTAAAAAAAATATTTTGAGAGACTCAAAAAGAGTGTAGAAATGAAACCCAAAGTTAAAAGTATATTTAAGCCTCTGAAATCCTGTCAAGGGTATTTCATGTACAAACCCCAGAACCTGTCACCTATTGAGTATTAAGTAATGTGTGGCGAAAATTTCGAGATAAAGAATAGCTTAATGGAAATATCACTTTACTGAATTGATTTCTTTATCGGTGCTTTTCTCGAAAATGGCTCTCATAATTTTTTCTTAACTTCCTTACTTATTGGAATAATGTTTGCGGGCACTTCTAGGTAGCGATAAGGGTAAGTTTACTTCTAAACTTTCATTTCAGCGTAATGTAATACATAACTTTAAATTAAATTAAAGAAAAGCCGTAAGAATTAAATATGTTTTCAAATTCAGAGCTTAACAAAATTATAAGATAGAACCTTGAAAATTGTACGAAAAAGTATTGTGAGTTTTCACATCTTTTTTGTTTGTATTATGTAATGGTTAATGTAAACTTGTATCTCAATTTTCACTGTTGGTAGGTGAACAAGAACTCGATGCACAATCCGGCCATCAGCGCGTTGGCTAATAGCTTCAGGAATTCCGTGCACCAATATCAACAGCAAGCTGCAGGTATTGACGTTTTTCAGCGAAAATTACATAATTTTTAGGCTAAGTGAAATAATCATTAATTTATTTATAATAATAATAAAATAATAAGAGAATTTAACTACGAAAACAAAATTTTGTAAAGCATTACGAAACTGTGGAACAGATATACTTCCAAAATCACTTTTGTATTCCTGGGATTTTTTTTTTTTGCAAATTCGTGATTGAACATCACGTAAACGAAAAATATTAGGAGACCCAAACTTCATATTCACTCAGACGTCGCTTTGGTTCAAAAATTTATCAACAGTACAGCACTCCTTTCACTTTTTCTCTTTTATTAGTTTTCCGCGGTTTTTTATTAAAGGCTTTAAAAAATTTTGTATCAATTATTATCCTTAACAAAAACTTACAGTTTAAAATGTTAAGTATAAGGGTTGATTAAACGCCAAAAGGTACACAAATCAGCAAGTACCCAACATTTCATTAATACTTCATTAATATTTAAGTAATTCTACTGCATTAATTTTCAATAATAAGTTATTTTTTAGAATTTATTAGATGTCACAGACCCTTATGCTGGCCATTTTCGTCTACAAAATATATATTCAAGTAGCACTGTAGATTGACTGTAATATCTAGTTATCTATAATAATGAAACTATTAATTACAGGTTAAAAAGAAAAACGTTACAAAAAATAAAAAAAAATTATGAGGCTAAAAAATTCAAAACTTTTTTTTATAAAAAACTTACACCAACATACATCAATGATTTTCAAAAATCGTCGGTTTAAGTTCATTCTTCGATTAAAGTAATTGTTATTTTATGAAGTAGTCAAACGTTTATAATAATTATCTGTCTTTATCGCAAATAATATAGTTTTCTTCAATTACATTCTCAATCTAGGTATTCATCCCACAATGTTGTATATATGTAATATAAAGTAAATAAGATATGCATATTTTTAGGACAGCTAATTATTCCAGTATTTTACTATAGGGTCATTCCATGTCAAATCAACACAAAAAAAGACCATTTTTGACCTCACCATCTCGGATTTTCTTGAAATTTGGCACATGTGTACTATTGGTATAGACTTGGAAAAATATGAAATTTTACTGTGATATGTCAACTGGTTTATGAGTTACAGGGCTGTAAAGTTGCCAAAAATGGGCTGAAAAACAGGGAACCCCGTGTTTTTGAATTACTGTAGATGCTTTCCTAATTGAGCTACAGACTTGGGATTGGTGTCATTTTATAGCATATATAATGCCCTTTCCTGTGATATGCGACACCATATGGGTTAGGATAAATAAAGCTTGTTAAATTTAAATTTAAAATTTAAATTTTAAATTTTTTAAAAAGTACATATTTTAAAATTTTAAAATTAATTCTATAAATAGCTAGTAGTGTTATGAATCACTGGGCAAAATATTAATTTGGGACGACAATGGCTTCATTGTTAAAAAAATTTAAGACTAAAGCTCCTTTTCATGGAAAATATATTTTAATAAAATTAAAGTAATAAATAAATTGAAAATAGTAATAATGAATCAATGAATCATAATTAATAATTATTAAGATTTAAAATATTGATTTTGAAATCATTTTTAGAATTAATAATTATGATTACAGTAATTATTCATATTAATTATAATATATTATTTTAATGAAATTATGCAGTTAATCAAATTATACAAAAATAATTCAATTCAATATCTTTGTTCAAGAACAGTCTTCTTTGGCTGAGATAACAGCCTCTTTAAGTTGGTTTAAGTCGGCAAAGGGCCTTGTGATGGCGTAGGGGGTTCGGTAAAGAGACTGGCAGCTCGTGCCAGTTTGCAACGACCCTATGGAAATCAAATCCAAACTTCACTACAACTTTTTGAGTGGGCAGTAGAAAACATCACCAACATAGACTTTGCATATTCAACCCAGGAAGACTATGTTGAATCTGAGTGTTTTTTAAAAAATCGGTTTGCTCAAGCATTGGCTATTAAAGGAACACAGCAATACCATGCTTTCATTCCCAGAAGTAAATCCAAAATATTGGTTAAAAACTTTTCTATGAACTCAGAAGCTTGCGAAATGGAAGTTTCAAAATTCCCTGATAATCTAAAATTAGCCGCCATATCAGGTTGTATATCAGTGTAGTCTATAAAGAAACTGGTGGCTTGGCTTGGATATGTTTTAGAGAAAAATGAAGAACTTGATGAAGTAAAAGTAACTTTTCTTCATCCAGCTGGACCCTCTAAATCATCTCGCATCCAAGAAATGCCGATATTCTTTGGGTCTCAGTAGTGGATGTTTTGATAAAAATTGATCCTGTGACTCTGACTGCAAGAACTTACATATGTCCTACTAGAAAGTGATGCATGACAAACAAATGACGCCTTTTCAAGCTTAAAATATTAAAGAGATCCTATTACTTAACAGTATGTTTTACTTTGGACTTATTAGTGGAATTATTATTAGCATTATTGTATTAACATGAATTGAGAGTTGAATTAATCGGATTGGAGCGTTAGTCTTAAATTTTTTTAACAATGAAGCCATTGTCGTCCCAAATTAATATTTTGCCCAGTGATTCATAACACTACTAGCTATTCATAGAATTAATTTTAAAATTTTAAAATATGTACTTTTTAAAAAATTTAAAATTTAAATTTTAAATTTAAATTTAACAAACTTTATTTATCCTAACCCATATGGTGTCGCATATCACAGGAAAGGGCATTATATATGCTATAAAATGACACCAATCCCAAGTCTGTAGCTCAATTAGGAAAGCATCTACAGTAATTCAAAAACACGGGGTTCCCTGTTTTTCAGCCCATTTTTGGCAACTTTACAGCCCTGTAACTTATAAACCAGTTGACATATCACCGTAAAATTTCATATTTTTCCAAGTCTATACCAATAGTACACATGTGCCAAATTTCAAGAAAATCCGAGATGGTGAGGTTCAGACCCCGTGTTGATTTGACATGGAATGACCCTATAAGTAAAATTAGGAGGTCTAAATTAAATTACAATTGAGTAAACAATAATTGTTGTTGAATAATCTACTTGTTATAACTGTGTGTTATTTGTGCTTTCGAATATTTCGGTAAGACGAATTCAAGACAGTAGCCTACTCTAACTTTGTCTTTTTCTACTTTAACATGCATGTACATATATGTGATTTATCATAATTATAACAAAAAAATATTATAAATGAAGTGGCCAGCATAAGGGTCTGTGACATCTAATAAATTCTAAAAAATAACTTATTAATGAAAATTAATGCAGTAGAATTACTTAAATATTAATGAAGTATTAATGAAATGTTGGGTACTCGCTGATTTGTGTACCTTTTGGCGTTTAATCAACCCTTATACTTAACATTTTAAACTGTAAGTTTTTGTTAAGGAGATTTTTGTACCTTTAGTATAGATTTTTCTTTTTGTCTATTTTACAAAGTTACAATCTGCTTTACATATTTTTTTAAAATTTGGAATAAGCAATTCTGTAATTATAACCTGATAAGGTGTTAAGTCGGAACCGTAACTACCACTGGAGAGATCTTTTTAAAGAATGATTATAGTTGCGTTCCCATCCATCCTCAATAACAATTTTTTTGAAAAAGCGTTTTGAATAACATAGGAAGGTATTTGTACGTAAATAGCAAAATTAAACTGCGATTTCAGTACTTCCTTTTAAGAGGAGTAAGAAAAATAAACTACGATTGCAGTACTTTTCCCTAAAAGGCAAAAATTTTCTATTTTATGTTTTAAATCATTTAATTTTTGAGGTGATGATGTGATGTATTTGAACCCTTCTAACAGAAAGTGGTACCTCGTTCAGTTTCATCACTTGAACACTAATCAAAGGACATCAAGTGCAATCAATGAGTATTTTATGAAAAACTTGATTTTATAGGTTTTTCAATGGTTCTATAATATCCTCTTTGTTATACTTAGCACAGTTTTAACTTTTTATTAAAACTGGGTTCTAGATAGTCACTTCCCGATCCTGACCAACCTTTTCATGACAAAACTCTATCACACACGTCCAGTACTTTTCTAGAGTCGAGTGCACATACTATCGTTTTCCTTTATTTTAAACATTTCCATCACTAAACTATGTACTCAGTGAGCGTCACACTTCAACAGAACTTTTGATGTTACCTGTAGTCTGCTAAGAAGCATTCATCCTCAGATCGCTGTAAATCAGTCTCGTCACAGTTCTTTCTGAGATGCCTAGCTAGCAACTTTAGTTTTGTGTTTAGAAAGTGTTTTCTAATTCTGAAAGTCTCCGTTTTTCTGTCCGAAGTGTACGAGGGTTGGAATGATACTTCAGTGTAATAGGAAGGTTTCGCTGAACAATTCTTTGGTGTATACCATATTATTTTTGTAACCCTTGATTACATGATATTTTCGATTAAAAAAAATTAAACGTTTTATTGCTTCTAGAAATCTTAAATCAGAAATAGAAGACAGATCACGTAAAAGACAGAAATAGAAAATCATTTAACTCTCTAGCTTAATCTACATGTCTAACGTGACGTAATTAGGATTTTTCCATTTTTTTGTTTGAAAAAATGAAAAAACATACACTTGGGTGCAAAGAAAATGGAACAACCTACTAATTTGAGTTATTTCAATTTCCGATTCACATTGAAATAGATAGTAGGGAAAGTAGCTCAGGGGCAAATTTCTCTCTTGGCCTTCTGCTAGTCTTTACGCTTTTCTTGTAAGCTAAAGTATAGTTCATGCTAAATGAATCCCCATATCCTCAAAGCTTCTTCGTAAGTTCTATTTGCTAACAGGCACATCAAGAACTAACAAGAAGAATTCGGGTGATCTTACAACCAGTTCCGCGGGCACCCTATACTGAGTTGAAACCAAAGTCTTGAACAGTGAAGAAGTTCCGTTTGTTTTTGCACCTAAGTTTTTTTTTTTACTAAGGATTAACATGGACGATGTGCTAATCAAATGCAATTCTTTATTGAAGTAGCAGCGGCGGCCACATCTAATGTTTCGAGCAACTCTCACCGTGACGTTGGCGGACTCGTGGGTAGTATGGTGGGAAGTGTTGTGGAGAATGTGAACATGAGTGTTACTGGCGTGTCAGGTGTTGGTGTGCCAACTATTGGTGTGAGTGCCAGCGTGCCACGCCAGCCGCAGCCAGCAACCACCGGTCCAACAGTCCTCACTCTCCTAAACAAGACTGGCGTGGCCACGCAGACACCGGCATTCCATCAGCAACACGTAACTGTACAACCAGCAACGCCGGCTCACCAGTTTCAGCAACCAAATCAACACCAAGCACAGATTCAGGCCCAGCAGCACAAGTTGGTTACTAGAAAGATGACAATTTCAAATTTAATTGGATCTCGACTACGACCAGTTCCGTCGAATAGTTGCTCGGCTATCAGAATACCTCTGTCCACTATAGCCAGTCAGCTGACGCCACACCAGCAAGAGTTGCAAGTTACACCTGACTTACAACCTCTACAGCAGACTATAAGGTGCCTACGTCATATTTTATTTAATTTATTATTTATCAAACAGTAAATAAGATAATGCTTTTACTTTTACTTAATCAGCGTAAGAAGTTGATTTGCGACCGAGTCAAATTTACATACTTGAATTTTCACCGAAATACGGATTTATAAGTTTCATGAATACGAAAAAATGTATTTTGGCCGCATCGTTCTAATCGGAAAAGCGACTTTAATTATTGTTTTTTTTTTTAGTTTTTGTGATTTTTCTCATTAATGACTGTATATCACAAAACCTATCTATGCATATTAATTTTATTTAAAACTGTTCTAGATTTTTCTTTTTAAGTGTCATAGGGAAATGCAGACTCAAAAGTATCCCTCTAAATTACAATAAAATTTATATATTACTAACAATTTAAAAAAAAATTAAATATTTCAGATATTCCAAGTGTAAACCATCGGTTTACCGGAAGTACGCCTTAATAGCAATGTTTCCCGATTGTTTTTTTTTTTCCAAAAGTGGTTCCACTGATATTCATTAAATTGAGGTGTTTTTCAAGGCACTATTTCTTTTCAGAACAGTTATGTTACTTTTTGTTATTAAATTATGCTCAGTTTTATATTATTTATTGTGAATTAATTTTATCTAATTAACATTAAAGATTTAAGTACATAGTACAAATTATCTCTAATTTGGATTCCTCCCATTTTGGACTATTCAGAAGCTTTTTACAGCCCATTGTTCAGTGATGGATAGTGCCTACTGTAACGAGGGAATCTTGCTCAGAGACCGGCAGGGCTTTGAAAAGTCCGGGCGCCAATGACCTCAGATGTTGACCAGCCTTAAGATAAATTATATAATGTGGCGAAACGCCAATGCCAAAAAATGGGGGATTCAAACAATACAATATGGAAGAATGGTTGTGAAACAGCAAAAATGTGTGTATTTTTTTAGGCCTTAGTTCATTTGTGTTTTGCATTCATCTTTTGCATGATTTAAATAGACCATTCAATATGACAAATGCGTACTTATTTAATTTTATAAAGGTTCTGGGGATGTATGGATAATGTGTAAGTATTAAATTTTCGTTACTATTCTATGTTGAACCAGTTAGAGCTTGCTGCCAGTCACTGACCAGTTTTAAGCCTTACTGTAATCCCCCTCACTGCTACTTATTTTTGCTACCAGCTATCAATTTTAATAATTACATCACACAAATCTTATTTTTTGAATGAACAGTGTTCAGGCTTATGGACCTCATTTTCATCCGTTAAGTGGAGTGAACCTGAAAGGCCTGAAAGCGACTTCTGCGGGGATGCGAGGGTTTGTAAGCGGGACTGCATCTAGTCAGGCATTGCATATGCTGTCAGCTAGCAAAGAGCCGGTTGGTTCCCAGCCAGCTCAGCAAGCCAATCAGGTCGCCTCCTCACTAAGCCTCTCCTTGCCCGGACTCTCCGCTCTGCTTGCAGGTAAGCATTTGTTGCTATACACCATTTTATTCACAATTCGTACATTATTTTACTATTCCCCCCTTCCAATATAATTTAAACAAACTCGCTGTATTAGTTGAGCGAGGCTATGTTAACTTGGGGAGCTTCCTATGTTCTTATTATTATTAGTTTATGAGGGAGAACAAAAGCTCTATAGTATCCAAAGCCCTTGATTTTTGGTAGTTTACTTTTTTTTTGAGATTGTGGAAGGAGCTTGACAATAGGCTCTCCTATAAAATAATTTTGAGTAATGCCTTTATAATATTATGAAAATTTCATTTATGGTTTGAATTTGGAGTTTAGGAAAACTAAACTAAAGTTCCTGGTTTTTCCCAGAGTTTCCGCATTTTTTCGTAAACCACATCAGTAAGAATTTTAAAACTATGCGAAGTAACTGTACGTTGTAGACCAATCTTTTTGATGTCACTTTTTCAAGAAGTGTCAATTTCAATTAGGTTCTAAGGGCGGGGTTCGTGTGGTTGTACCTTTTTAGAGTAGTTTATTAATTTTAGTAAATGTGTGAAGAAAATTACTTAAGGTAGTAATTTTTCTCAATATGGAATTATCGCATCACATCCAAATTTATTTTTTGTTTTTGGTGGTTTCAGACATTGAAAGTGACGCATGAGGTTGTTGCGAATGGCTCCTGCTTACTGTAACACATCTGCAACTATCGTCTGGAAATAGTTCTTTAAAAAAATTAAATAAATTTTAAATTAAAGTGTTATTTTTTTAAATATTTTTATTTAAATTGCTGAAGTGTTGTAATTGCGCAAATTGCCAATTAATTTTTTATTTTTTTCTTCTTATTTTTATTTAACTTTTCATTATTAGTGAAAGAAACAATTCAACGGGGAGGGAGGTCTTTATTTATTAATTATCGTACATAAATAATAATGAAATTGCCCAGCGAAAAAAACATTCGTTTAGGTGAACAAAGGTTATATATATATATATATATATATATATATATATATAAAGACATAATTTTCTAATTGAATAAGTTGTGCTGAGTGCAAAGGTGATGTCAAGTGATATGATATACCTATTCTTGAGAAAAACTGTGGTAATCTCAAAAACAAGATAAACAAATTTGTGAATCACCAGACTTTTGTGAAAATTTTAACTACGATTTATTGAAGCAAAGTTTTATTTTATTATTATTGTTTTAGAACAAAGTAGTCGAATGTTGTAGTATTTTTAATTTTTTCTTCCATCATTTTTTAAATATATTTGTTGTTTTACCATGTATGCTATTAATCTGCATTTATTTTAGATTAATAGACCCACAAACAATAGGGGAAAACGTAGAAAAATCATTTTATAAAGGTTTGTTCTGATAAAGCCTATCAGGGGCTGACTTGTTTGTGATAGTTTGGGCTTTCGATCCAACTGGTTTGTGATCACAGTCTACAGGAATTAATATACTAAGTACTAAAAGTTCCCCAGGATACACATAGTAAGTCATATTCAGTTAATAATCTGCAAAAAACTTAAGATTGAATATTGTATAATGGAACGATGAGAAAGCATCTGTCGTCCTAAAATTCTTACCATTTTGTAGTGTTTATTATAGTAAAGTGATTTTGTGGGAAATGCAGGTAAACAAGTGACTCACCCATTTTTAGCACAATTTTTTGCATTTTAAAATGTTTCATGTTTTTAGTCACCATCTAAAAATATGTGGACGTTGTATTGAACAATTAGCGAAATTCCACCTAGGCGTGATTGCGGAAGAAATCGATTGGTTCACGTGATCTCAGTATTCAGTTTTGGCTAAAGTATCATAAATCTTTTAAAGAAACTCAGAACATGCTCCCAAGCAACTTCATCGCAAAATATCTTTGAATAAATTCTGCATATTTAGTTCAAGTTCAATAAAATGTAAAAGGAAATCTTGCTTTCTAAATTTTATAGCTCTCATCTCAAATAAGATGGCCCCTTGTTAAGAAAAGTTGAGGTCTTGTAAAAGAATGCCTATAAATTCGTCTCTTTTGCTTCTGCTGTTCGTCTAATTGCTGGTTAATTAATGCAATCAATGCGTTGTAAGAAAAGTCTTACTGTACACTATGAATTAACTTCCAAGCCTAAGGAAATATATATAAAAATTTTTGAAGTATTTTCGGATTTATAAAATTATTTGAATGATTAGGATTATATTTCAGCTAATTCACATTTAATGATTCAATATGTTATGTGCAGCATTATTTCTTAATTTCACATTCTTACACAACTGAACTAACACTGATAAACTTGTTTAGTTCGAAGTTTACGACTAACCATTGACGACATAAATCTTGGAACGCGCGATGTAATCGGCGTTGGCAATATTTGCATTCAAGTATGCATATCAATATACAACTTGACGTAATTAATTGTTTTAGCTAACGCACTCTCGGCAAGGCGATTAGAAAACGTCTTTGTGAATCATTACCAAAATCCTAGTTGCAATGGGATTCTATCAGTGTTCTCTTAGGTTATTTAAGATCATATTTATTTTGTGAAAAATAAATGTTCGCAAACCAGTGCAGGGATCGCGACTTACAAGGGTTACCACAAATCATTGGCAACCAGTCTTATTGGATCAAACCTTTGCAGTTATATTTTTCTAAAAATAAGTAAATAAATAAAATAAACATCATCAAGTAACTTGAAATCAGTTAAGCATAAATTTCATAATTGTACGAAATTTAATTTTAAGAAAAACAAAAAATATAACCTAAGATAATGATGTGAAAGTTCTTTTATCGGCAATGTCCAGAGAAAGTCTTGAAATAATTATGTATTGCCAAAAGTAGGGTTTTTTTTTACCACATTCGATTTTATTTTTTAAAATTTAATTTTATATTTTTTTTCCAATATTTCGAATTAACATTACACTTAAATTAAATATTACATTTCTGCAATCGCAATAAAAATTGATTCTCAGCTTATATGATTGTGTTGCGTATGTGGTTATTGCGCAGTGCAGTAATGTCTTTGATTTTATCCGTCTTATCGCGCATATTTTTTGTATCCCTTACCGGTTCCGGGCTTTTATCCATCATCAGAGATAAATTAATCAATTTAGTTGAGATTATGATGGATGAACGCCCGAAACCAGTTAGGGATACAAGAAATCAAGATATATAAGATTATTAATTACATGAAAAGGTCAAATACTGAGATGGTAATTCATGTCAGGATAATTTAAATTTTTAAAAATGTAGAGGAAACAAATTACTACGATCAAGATTAACTTTTTTCTTTTTAAGTGGGCTTCAAAAATTTGAAACGCTCTTGTGAATCATAGTTTACTTCATTGTTATATAGAATCTGTTTAATTAAACGCAACTTGGAGGTGAGGTCCCACGAATGTCCTATAAATCTTTTCTCTCTTAAAACATCGAAGCCCAGCTAATATTAGATTTCTCTAAAAAAAGTATTTTAAATAAAAGTTTTAAATATGGACCTAGAGAAAATTTTTAAGAAAATCTGAAAAATGAATTTAAAAAAATCATTGAATTAACACTTCCGATAGACCGATTTTCTTCAAATTCTGATTACTCAGTGAATTTGATGCTTATTTTTAATTGGTGCTTTTTAAGAAAAATCTTTTAGTTTTATCCCACCCAGAACTTCCTTGAAATAAAACATTTTTCAAATAAAGTGATAGATTGCTGATTTCGTACATCGTAGCATGCATGTTTTTTGTTATGAACTGTTTCAGATTTTCTTCCGATAATCAGATTTGTGTGAGAAATTTTACTTCCATTTGTTATAAAACTTCCGTTCGTTGTCACTTCTCTATCAGGTGAGGAATTTCTTACTTAAGTAATTACATTTAAATTTTTGTCAAAATAATAAAATCAAGCTATCTATGAAAGATGAAATAATTGATATTAATCTAGCATTGCAGATCCTACCATGTGTTCAAAAATAAAAACCTACAAACCTACAAAAAAAAATCGATTCGTTGTAACCTTTTTGTACTAAAACCTTATCGTTTGGTGCTTCTCATAAAATGAAACAGATTTAAATTTTCTCTGATTTTCAGTTTGTTTTTATAGAACTAGGGTTACTTTTTTTGGACCAAGAAGGCCTCATATCATGTATTTCCTTTGTAAACTGGGAGAAAAAAAAATATTTGTGCCTGAAACATTAGTGTCGAACTTTCTTATAAAAATTTGATTTTAGGGAGATTCTCAGAGAACTAGCATCACTCTTAAAAGTGCAGTTTTAGTATAAGTTAGTTTCTATGAGGGGTGGCCAGAAAGCCTACACCACCGCAATCCAGAGGGTCTATTGTGACACTCACTAGTTAGAGCACCCCACCAGAGGGACTGTTTGACTAGACTTAAAAGTCTAGCGAGAGGCTCCTGGAAAAGTATTAAGTGGATTTTTCTTCTCTGGAGAGGGAAAGAAGCGTATTGTTCTGTCTACTCTTCTTCCTGATAAAACCATTCCACTCTCACGTTCATGCGAATCTTCTTCCTCGACCACCCGCCCTTGCTGGAGTAATCTTAGTATAACTTACCAGCTACAGAATCAGAAAAGACGTTACAAGTATTGCTAGGAATTCCATATTTCGGAGAGTACGGAATATCAGTTAACCGAATTGTTGCAGCCTTGCAAAATAAGTTTCTGTTTTTTGTGTTTTTTTTTTCCTCAAATTCGTTCAAAAACTATTTCAAAGATTTACATTGGGAATACTAATTGCTTACTTCACCACTTTATACATATATTTGTAACATTTTCTTTGAAAAAAGTAGGTCGAGGATTTCTGTAGGACTTAAGTTTAAAAATAAATAAAATAAAATAATAATAATACTTGCGACTTTCATGCATTGAAATAAAATGCTTTAATTAAAATTGTAATAATTGCAGTAAGAAAATATTCTTACCAGATTATTTCTAAAAGATTTTCTCTTTGACTGTTGCCGGAGCAAAGTCTCATATTTAATAGCACGAAGAAAAAAAAACTTGTAAAAATTTAAAACATTGTGCGGACTGGTCTGTGTAATAAAACACTTTTCTGTTTTTAAGAAATGAAATTATATTCAAGAATAAAATTTATATATATATATATATATATATATATATATATATATACATACATATATATATATATATATACACATACATATATATATATATATATATATATATATACACACATATATATATATATATATATATATATATATATATATATACACATACATATATATATATATATATATAAAGTAAATAATAAAATAATCCAAAATAAATTAAAGATTTTAGCGACTTATAAAAAAAGAAAAGATTTTAATAAAATATATTTATTAGATTTTTTTGACTGTGCAATAACTTTTTGCTCGTCATAAAAAATTCTGTTTTATCTTTTTTTCATATCTCTTTGTGTAATATTGAAAAACAAAGAAAAAATGTTTGAATCAAATATTAAAACAATATATACTAAAAAAAAAATTGCACTGGCAGCTCACCAGTTAGTTGCTTTTAGATTTATATTTAATGATGAATCTTTTAGATTTATCGTCTTGATAATTTGTTATGGAGTATTTTTGAGTGGCGGCGAGGCGGTCTTTAGCTCATTCCAGGCCGTAGGCACCCCTATACATGATGGCAAATTAAAAACTATTTTTTTTTTATAAGTATTTTGCTCAAACGACTTTCTTTTACTGCAATCCACATTTTAATAAATGTTAGTAGTTCCCAATAAATGTTTACTACAATAAAACAGTACTTTTAAGAGAATCGTGCGTCTCAGATAATCCAAAACTCTTTTACTTTTAATTAATACTTTAAAAAATGTTTTAGATGTGAAACATCTCACTACCTTTTCTTCTTACTAATTCATCAAAGTTGTAAAGTTCTTTTGGGATACATTTTTACTTAATATTTTAACTGGTTTTCATCCTTCATTGCACGTATTCACGTGCGTATTCAGTTCACGTCCTTTAATTCTGGCCGGTTTTGGATTTTAACTCATCTACAGTAGTTCATTCAATAGTTTAGAGTTGATTTTCGCCTACGAAGGGACTTTGTAATTGCTGACTGCCAATGATAAATTAGAGGAATTATGTTGGCAGTGCGAATATTCTTTGAACATTTAAGAAATACTGAAAATATTCTTTTTTTTTCCACAGTCAGTATTTGCAGAAAATTCGAAAGTGGAAGTCAAATTCTCTACACCACGAACCTCTCTCTGATAATTAATGAAAATCTGAACCGGTCAGAATTCATGAAAAGCTGTGCTATGAAGATATTATCCAGCATTGCGGACCCATCCAATTTTTAATTTAGTACATTGCATTAAATGGCATTTATAACAAACGCAAAGCAAGGGTCGCACGACCTCTAGTGAAGACCTTGAGTAGAAACTGAATTTTTGTTAAGTACGTGTTTCCTGCAGTATTGAGGTTAACTATATTAAAACGTGCTTTGATATCTAAATTCATTTGCGTCATAAGAAGTGATGAATGTTTCAAGTATGAATTGTTTCAAAGGACGCGCAGATGTGGTTTTTGATGAAATTGCATTTTCAAATGCAAAGGATTTCAATAGCCAAGAAATTCGCATTTTCGGTAATCCTTTTTTCTTAACCCTTGACTTTTTTTTTTTTTGCAAAAAAGTTAATTCTCTAGTACATTTTCGTTGGTAGACATTACTTCCTTACATGACACTGGATGTCAGTTCGTTAAAGTAGCACAGTATGAACGAAATATATTTAAACTTTCTACGATTTTCCGTGTTTGGATTTGTTGACTATATTGGTCACATACACAACTAATTTCTAAACTTTTTCGTACTTAAAAGCCCTCAAAACTACTGTTTTGTAAATTTGTATTTTTGCTAATTAGAGCGGAATAATGTTAACGTTACATCGCTTTTTTTGGCAATCATTTTTAATACAACTATTTTTTTTTTTTCTTACTTTCTCTTAACTGTTTTTAACAAGGTTTGAGAAACAAAATTACATTCCAGCCGTCGGATTCCGTCTTATGACTGCGGCTTTGAATGGGTTAAAGAAACTAATATTTTTGTTGAATTATTTTTTTTTATTTAAATTTTTAGAAAAATAATGATAAGATCTGAGATTTTTTATCGATTTGGCTGCCAAACATTCACTTCCCATTTGCTTTTTTTTTATTGAATATATTTCGTGTTTTTATGGGTTCTTCACACCATTTTCTGTACAATTTGCTGAATATTTGCGAAGATACGTAAAAATAGAATAACTAATCGATCTTTCAAAAGTTTTTCACTGATAGCAAGAGATTTTTTTTTTCTGACGAAATACTCAGAAATATAGGACATGATTTTAGATCTCATTTGCATCAAAACATATGGTATGAAAACTGTTCTTCTCTTAATTGAGTTCTCTTGGAAGTTTTACTAGCAAATAAGTTACTCAAAACTGAACTTTATTAAAAATTATTCGTATGACTTATGCGGGAGCTTAAACTAAAGTGAAGATAGCTTTCGTTACAGCTTGAAGAACTACCATCTTTAAGTAGTTTTGAATTTTCATAAAAAAATTAACTGCCCCAAAACTCTTAATTTCTTAAATAAATAATAATAATTCAATTTCATAAATAAATAATAGAAAGTGATAGGCTTCGTTTGTTGAAGATTAGCAGCTTGTATAAAAAACAATTAAATCCTCAGGATATTTGTTTTCCTGAATTTTAATGACTTTAAATTTCCCTGATTTGATCAGGTAATACGGTACAATGCTCAAAAATTACACTTTAGAGTAGCGTGGGATTAGAGAGCCACTTTTTTACACTTTTGTTGATTCGCTAGACATATGTGTACCTAATTGATTAAAGTGGCAAACTGATTGGATAATAAAGAAATCCTAAAGAAACATATGTATTAAAATTAAGTACCTTTTAATTAAGTTGGTAGTTTATTTCATGAACTTGTAAGATAACTGTAATATATTAATATTTTCCCAATATTTCCACTGTGTGAGCCACATTTTCAGTATCCACGAACCGTATTTTGTCTATCCTTGCTTTAGAGGGAAGCCCAAGTATTCTTTTCCCAAAAAATACCAGTTTTTAAATTTGATAAGGCGGACCAACCGTCCTTGGTATATAATGATTATTCTTAATATACGTGCATAAATAAAAGTAAAAAAGTTCAAAACTAAACTTTATTGTAAAAGAACAAAAGATAAACAGGTTTATCTCAAAAGTACATTTGAACCTAAACATTCAAACCCAATGTACGTGTTCTTTAAGTTTTTTATGCTGATCATATGTTATAAACATAAAATTTATGAACAAATATATGTATATTCAAAATTATAAGCCAAAAATGTTTTTACCAAAAGCAGGACATTTTCAAAACTCCACGTGATAAAATTTTAAAAATCTGGATAGTCCACTCAAAAGCGAGACTTATGGTCACTTCACCTTTCCCATAATCTTTTTAAACTTTTATTTCCATAGAGGAATTCGTACCCTCGCCCATCCCTCAAGAATGGTCTAAAATAAATTCATCTGGGAAAATATTTCATAAAAGTTGTGTATCCACTATTATGTATAAGGGCATTTTGAAAATTTTATAAAACTATAAAACATTCAGTTAAGTGGTACCTTCGGTTGAGATATTTAGCTCGTTAAGTTATGGTCGATCCTATGGAGTAATCAAACGTAGAGAGTAAACTGCACTGACAAAAAAAAAATTTACATCGTGTTTTTCCATTAGAAAAACTTATCTTTTTTTTCTCTTTCAACTTCTTTTTTAATTTTCTTTATTTTTCTCGATTAATTGGGCTTAACAGTAGTAAAAAGAAGAAAGTTAATATAAAATTATCGGACTTACCATCATTTTCGAATTATTATTAATTTTTTATTGAATTCACGACTTTTCTCAATAATAGTATTTTTTTAAATCCAGAACTAGTGGATGGGCTATAGAACAAATTAGTTATTCCCTTCAATATAACGTTTCATCTTGAGGTTAGAAACCCCTTTAAATCCCCATAATATTAAAGTTTTCTCTAAGGAAGAAAGTCTAACATCACTTCTTTCTCTCGATCTCCTCAACGTTCCAAATACAATTTTCTTCTTTCACTTTGCTTTAAATGTCTAAACACTTAAATATGAACATTTTTATGGGAAATTTGATTTTATGATATGTTCTCAGGGATCAACCATTGTAAACTTTTCTCTTTCAAGTGCACTTGCATCTCTAGTACTTTTCCATACTGTATTATCATGTAATATTAAAAGCACTGCTGGAATTGAAATTTTACGAAAATAGGTTTGCTGAAAATGCGATTTTATGTAATAAAATATTATTTTTCGTGGGAATTTTCTCGAAAAAGGCAATAGTGGTTTTCTTCGTACCCTCAATTCTACTTCGACCTAAAAGCCAATATTTTATTTTTTTATTTCTTTGTCTTTGTTGTAAAAAGTGATAAATGGGTTCTGTATTATGTGAATTCGTTCCTTCTTCTATACCTGTAGGTCAAACTGTTGTAAACCTACCTAATTTACATTTAGTAGAAGTTTGAAAAAAATTAATCGGCTACTTTTGAAGTAAAAATCATAATCACTCGAAATTTAGCGCACTTCACTATGCAAAATCACACCTGCACTCCCTCGAATTGAAATTATTGAATTAAATTTTCATATGTTCAACTTTTTTAGATATTCAATTTATATTTGACTTTATTGTTATTAACATTTCGGTCCTTAGTAATTTTTTACTACTGTTGCAGATAGATACATTTAATGTGTTCTTATAATTTCTTTAAAGATCTGTTTTAACAAAAAATGTTTGAAGTTAATATTAAAGAAATTAAGTACATTAAACTAAAACTTTTTAAAAAAAATTTATTGCATGAATAGTTCTGGTAAATTAGGTCAGATAGTAAATGTATTCGTCGTAATGTCCAATATTCTTAAAATATTAATTTCAAAGGAAGTGGATGGAAACTTTTGATTGAAATTCCGATCTTAAGTTCTTAGTGTTACCACAAGTAAATACCATTATCTGGTATGAACACTCACTTATCTTGCTCTTTTTGCAATTCTTGTTCTAACGACTAACCCCCCTAAAAATGAATGCTTCTAAAATTGCTTCACAAAAAAGTAGTTGAAGTCGTCGTTAGCTCGATTGATTATTTTAATTTTGCCTTTAAATGATTTTTAATTCAATTTTGCGGAGGGCCGTTCAATATCGTGAAATATCACTGAAGGAATGTTAACTTCAACCCTCCCTGGAACACTCTATGAAATTAATTTTTCATTAAAAAAATCACAGGTTATATAATACAAATAATATAATGCAAATACGAGCTTGAATAAAATGGTAAAAGCCAATATCACAGGGGGAAAAATCCCTAAGAAATTCATTTATGGAATTCCAGTTGATAAAAATAACAAAGTACTTCGGTACTAAAGTTCTGTAAAATTGCACCCCTGGTCTAGTGATCTTTTTTATTTTAGGAATTTTTGTAATACATTTATTGTCATGAACATTAAAATTTAATATAGTTAGGCTATTGAGATTATATATTTAAATTAAGTTTGAAGAAACCAGGAAAACTTATTTTAATATGGAAAACAAGAAAAATAATGGATATAAAAGTTTAATATTTGAATATATGCACAAAGCATAAAACTAAATTTCAAAGCATTTCTCGAGAAACTCGAAAAAAATGGTGAAGTTTTGTCACATTTTTTTTTTTTTCAAACTGCGAATTTTTTACCTAATATTATTTAGATTCAATATAATTGAATGGCACTTTTGAGAGAAAGTGACGTCTCAGAAACTTCCTAATGTGTGCTCTGAAAAGAGGAAATTCTACAACCATTTTCTCCTTTCATTATACTCAGACCAATCCTTAAAGACTATTTTTTCGTCGTAGGGTACCTCAAAACGTGTATTTTCTGTGAAAACTGAAAATTAAAAATCTGCACTAGTGCAACACCTTCTCTTAGGAAGGGTAAGAGGAACTTTAGTAAAGATGTACATATGTATGCTTGATCAACAAATGCCCATCAAATTCGGAATTTAGGGTACAAATTTTATTCTTATACAACCATTTACCAGAAGTAAGAGAAAGAAATAGTGAAAATAATAATAATTTGGCAATCATCAGGAACTTACTCTAGAAGTTTTTTTTTTTTACTGATTTATTTGTCATTTACATGTGTAAATAATAAATTACAACAGTTAATATAAAACAGGATTAATTAATAATGTCATGATCCACACAACTAAAAAATTATTTGAAATATCCACCACTTAACTTAGCAATGCTTTTGCTCCTTTTTGCTTTTATATTTTTATTAGATTTTTATCTATAGAATTATGGATAAAATTAATAATTTCTAGTCGAAACCATTCCCACTAATGGCTTGTTCAGAGTGGAATGCCGTCAGTGACAAACCATTTTTATTCAAGTTATGCTGCAGTCCAGTGGATTGAGGTTGAAGGGGTGTCCTGAGAGCTTATCTGCACTACTAACAAAAACAATAAGACATTCAGTCTTGATGATACTTTACTAGTAGACCTTGCTCTTTGGGCAGGCGCTGGATCATTTTATTATATTCCATGTTTGATACATCATGACAAAATATATTAATTATAAATATATTATTTAAGAATATATTTATTGGCTTCAATTACGACTTCTACAATAAACTATTGCATTGATTGAATTTTGAAAATTTTAATTTTCTTATTTTAAAAAGTTCGATTTATTTGTTCTCAAGCTTTTTTATTGCCAAGGAAACATACAAGTGTTACAGGCAAAAGTATCATGTAGTATGTATTTGTCATGTACTAAGGTCAAAACTATAGTTTTTTCTTTCGATTAAGGCGCCGGAACACTTGAAGTCAGGTTTTTTTTACCTGTATATTGCCGTCTTCGACAGTATTTTCTCGTTACAAAGAGGTTAACAAGCTCAAATGTTGAATAGCATGTCTTCTGAAACATTTTCGAGATTAACCACAAAATCTCCACAAATCTATTTCTCAGATAGACTAGCTTTTAAAGGAAGAACCAATTCAAAGCCAGATAAAAATCTATTGTAACTCCTTAATATATTCGTTTTTTTGAACAAATCGCCTATAGATTTGCTAACGCTAAGTATTCCTGTTAACTCATGTCTTACTTCTCATTCTTACTGCAGGTCATGTATTTATTCTAAGAATGTTTTGAGGTGATAGTAAAAATACTATTCATGCTGTTAATCTCGATATTGGCAGGAACGCCAAGATACCTAAAGAAGTGGCTGGTTATTTTTGGTACGATGAAATTTAATCTTTAAAAATAATTTGAAAGTACAAATTCAAATACAAAGTCGAAGAGTATAATAAAACAAATCACACTTAAAAATTTCTGAAATAATAAAGACGTAGACAAAATTGTTTTCCAGACTACTGATGTATATCAATTTAAATTTTAGTGAGGCCTTTTTATAATTAAAAAACTAATCTTTGTATTTCTATTGAACTTAGTTCTATGCCTAAAATATGTCGGGAACTGAGTGTGCTAGCTCACGAATTCCCTTATGTTTGGTGGCCAGTTAATGTAATATTTCTTGACTATTTTGTAATTTGTTTGTATTTATTTCCTCTAGGGCTGTTAAAGGCTAAGAATTAGCCATGATAAACAGCAAGACTAATCGTTTATGTACAATACCTCATATTTATCTGTATATAAAGCATATTTATATAAACAAAAAAGTGAGTACAATGTATAAATAGTTTTGAGTTATGTATATTTGTGTATGTGTTATAATGGAGTTTAATAAGATACGAGTGAATCCTGTATGAACGAATGTGGCACATTAATAAAAGCAATTTTTATCCGTAAGATAAAAATAGTTTTTTTTTTTTTTTTTTATGTTTTTGGACGACGCCGACTTAAAACTTTGTTCAGAAATTGCTGTTTTATTAATAAAAAAAAAAAAGAAGTTCTAACACCTTTTTTCTTACTATTAGAAAATTACATGTGCTTATTACATCTATGAAGTTTCGATTTATTTACAGTCATTTTTGCAACCATCATAATTCTTATAACCCATAAATAGTTTCTAGATGAAATGCTTTAGTATCTAATTTGAAATTTTTGAGTTGTTAAAAAGCCACGTCTAAGTTCTTTTAATCTAGAGGGGGTTCACAAATCAACTAATCTGACCCGCCGCGTAAATGAGTATTAATGATAGTTTTATGCCCAAACTTCTAGTTAAAAAAGAAATAAATTATATCCCTCCCTCCTACTCATCAGAGAAATTTTCTTGTTTTACGCATCAGCACCCGCGAGTTAACTCCAACTCTTCGGTTATAAGAAATAATAATTCTTGCAGCTTTTGACGATCAACCCTCATTACAGCTATCCTCTCGGACAATTTTAATCTAGGGACATACACGATTTTATCCTTTATTCATTAATTAAACCTGTAATTGTAAATATGTTTTTAATAATTATGTAATATATTTAATGTTTTTTAATTACTAATAAAAAAATTATGTTTTTAGAGCACCTTACTTTTTCTGACTTTTATTAATTCACAGAGACTATTATTTTTTAACATTTCTAAATAAATTTACGGTTTCTGTGGATTCTTTGAAACCCTTTATTTTAGTTAAATACATATGTCAGGAAAAAATTTAAACTTAGTTTTCTTAGACGGACAATCAATGAATTTATAACATTGAAAACATATTTCCAAATGAGATGTTAGTGCTGCGTATGGTGGAACGTGTAATTTGTCACATTTACTATCGAATTGTGGTGGAAGGCCAATCGTAGGTATTATTGAATGTTACCCCTTTGGTATACTTCTTCGAGGCCTAATTCATTATGCTCTAAAGTTTAGTTCTAATTTTTTAGTCAACATGATACTCTAATCAAAGTAGAAAAACAACTTTATTTGTTGTGTGCATCGAATGCAATAATTAGCGCCAAGACTATTGAATAATAATTGAATATTCAATAATTATCAATTATTTAATTAATTCCAAGTATTATTAAAGACTAATCAAACAAAATGCCACTAATAATAAGTTATACGTTTTGCAAAGAAAATTTAGAAATTAAGAAGTCATTGACTTTTTTGGCACTTAGCAAACACAACAAGCTAAATGAAGAGATGAATATTCAATCTCTTTGCATATCAGGGTAGATTGTAAAGGAATTGACTAAATCCACTTACACCAAAAAAATAGTTTTGTTAATTTTAACAGAAAATAAGAATACTATAATAGGCCAAAAACACTTAAAAAAGAGCATTAAATGACATTTTCTTGGTAAAAAAAAAATCCAGTATTTTTTCTCTTTTTAAAATTAATTGAAGTTCGATATGAGGCTTTTATTTAAGTGGTTATTAGGTTAGTGCTAACAAATTTTAGTTGAATTAAGCTACAATTACTTATATTTGCTGAAATATTCGAAATTCTAGTAGTTTAGTTTTAAGCATTTTCAGAATTCCTCGACTGTGTTTTGCGGTGTATGTAATTTTATGCCACTAACAAAAAAAATCACCTGCTTGATTATGCGAGATCTGTATGAAATCGAAGAAAAAATGTTTTATTTCAGCGTCCTAGTACGCAGGCGTTGGTTTCCCAAAATTTAGTGGAGGTAATAAGATCTTGTAAGAAAAATACTCCTTATTAAAATCTTAAACTTCTCTTTTAAATAAGCAGAGTGACATCTAATGAGAAGTAGATATATGGAAAATCCTGAGGCATGTTGCAAATCAGTGGTTTGTTCTATCCAAAGAGTAATTATTCACGATTTGATGACTGAAACAATTGAAGAACTTGATGGCAATGAACTTGGATTTTTTAAAAAATTGGGAAACGGTCTTAATTTCATATCACCCACATACCACATTTATATATTAAAATATATAACTTCAAATTCTGTGTGAATTGTGATGGATTCATACTCACAAGCACAGACCAGTTCGTAAAAAAACTTTTTAATACCCAGGAGTTCTCAAAACGAATATTTTCTGTTAAAAACTAACATTCAAAATCTGTAGGATTCCAATAAATTCTTTTTACAACGGAAAAGAGAAAGTAAGAAAAGAGATGCTCTTCACTATGATAGAAATATCTTATTAAATAGACTTCAAAATAATTTTATTAATTCATCAAATTTATGAAGAAATTATTTTTTATTATTTGAACTCTGCATTTGTAGTGTTCGGCTAGTTATTTGTTAGCGTAGTTTTCTTGGAACGTCCATAAAATTGATTTAATCTTGGATATCGTAGCAACTTCCCTAACTTCGATCCTGTAAACCAAAATAAGAATAAGTGGTCAGAATGTTCGGTGGCAAACAAAAAACTTAACACACGATAACTCCGAAAATGCTTGCTACCAAAAGCATTTCTCTCCAGTACCACGTCTGAACTATATACGGTTCTATCGCCTATATGATATTTTGTTTTTGAATGAATGAATAAACTTTATTTAACATTTAAGTATATACATATGTACATAAGGAGTTCCAGTAATAAAAACTATAACCTCCAAAAAAATCTATTGTTACAAAATAAATAAAAAATAAAAGTTCAAGTAAATAATGAGGGGAAAAACGATGAAAAACCCCCAGCCTCCAAGGAAAGTTTTATTTCAGGGAGTCCCTAACTCTTCTGTGCCTGTGCACCGTGTCCAAACTATAGTCCCCTATAAGTCTGCATAGGTGGTTGTGACTGGATTCACACTTGCTGAAAAAACCAGTAGGGAGGTACTTGATGTAGTGCTCTACATAGTCCATGTTGGTGTTAGAGTGTAAGTCTATAATACGCGTGTAGCGGGGGGAAGTTGTCACAAGCCTGAGGAATTTATTTTGTATGATCTGCAGCAAGGCGATATTGGATCGACATGTCAAACTCCAAGAGGGACAAGCATAAAGTAACATGGGCCTAACCACTACCTTATACAGCAGGAGTTTATTCTCTGGGGACAGTTTAGAGTCCCTATATGATATTTAAGCATATCTGAAGATTGGGGATAGCTTACGCCTCCGTTTCTATAGGCCTTTTTTCATTATCATGTCCGGAAATTCGTGAGAAAGAGGTAGCAAGAACTCATTTTTTGAGCTGATGTGTGGTAGCAACTTATTTGGGGGTGCACTTGAGCGATCGTTGGATAAAAACTGTGCGATCCCTAGTGGATGTCCAGTAGCGCAGTACCAGCGGGCACCTTAGGCTCAAAAACTAATCCTTTTTTAACTAATATTTTTTTCTAAATGGCTGAATTGCGACAAGTACAAGAGACCTCCCCTCCAAAAAGTATGTTTTTTGTTTTAATGAGTGCAACAATTTATTGCAACTACAATATAAACGTAGAAAAATTTTTAAAGTCGGCAATATTTGATAAATAAATACACACTGTGATTCCCTACATATAATTTGGTGAAAGTATAATCTTTTACAAATACAAATCAAATTTTTGAAAAATTAAGAATGGGCTCGCGCCACTCCACTAGTTCTTGTATAAAGCCAGTAACTTTTTAAATTTTTTTTAAGCAAATGGAAGTTGAGTTGGCTAAGCGTTATCTTACATCAAACAAAACTTTTTTGCGTTGACCGACACATAATAGTGAAATGGTGTACTGAGTGTGAAGTTAAATATAATCGTGTTAGTAAACATCAGAAGTATGAGAATGGGTTTTAATGCCCTTGGAAGTTTTTTTTTTGTTATTTATTATTTGATCGACCAGATCGCAATAGTTTGTCTTGCAAGTAATAACACTAAAGGTAATCAAATGAGAGAATGAATTTGGAGCGCGGGATTGTCATACTCGTCTTGTTTAATTGCTGGTAGAGCTTTTTTGTCTTCTTAATTTTCCGTTTCATCATCTGTCTCTTGATCAGCACATGTTGGGGACCAATATGAAAAAATCGGTTCAGTTGACACTCCAATGTGTTTAACTAAAAACAAACAAAATTTAATTGTAGCCATGTAATTTTTATTCTTAATTTTGTCTGTAAAACTAGGACACCAGCGGCGGAACTATCAGGTTCTCTTATGTAAGGGTTTTATCCAAAAATGTGATTTACTCTACAAAATCATGTGATTTACTGCTGGACAAAGTCTCATTGTTATCTAGAACGGAAACCCCTTCGTGATCAACTATACCTTTTGCTAGTGCTTTTGGACCAATTTTCTAATCAAAGAGATATGATATTTTATTGATGTTTAGATCTATTGATCGTTTTTCTACAATATGCATCCTATTTAATTAATTAGGTCATTTTGACTTTTTTAAAAAACCATAAATCTGTTTTTATGATACATAAATAATTTCAAGGTTACTTGTTGAAGCTATGAGAGCAGTATGTTAAATACAAAAGTATTTTTCACATCTAACAAATGCAGACGCTGTACAATTAGCAGTGACTACAGGTAAAAAAGCAAATAAAAAAAGAAAGTAAAAAAGTGTGAAGGTAAGTGCCGCATAAATTTACTGCTCAACAGACTGCCGGATACTTGCCACCTTAAAACAATTCATCTGGCAATTCCTTCTAAAAAAGAAGAGATTTAAGTAAGAAGCAGATTTTTTGGCAAGATCGCGAACATGCGGCATTTCTGGTTGTTGCAAGAGGGCAGAGGAAATAATCTATGTTACAAGGCTTCTGTAACTGGATAATTTACCCAATCATTTGTTCTGATAGTTTCTGTGACTTACATCCTTCACTAACAATGAATAACGATCGATCAATTCCGTCATTATTATTATAAGCATTATATAGTCATAAATATGATTGTACTTTAGCAAAGTCAGTGTATGAAGACGCCGCTCAAATACACGTTCTGTGGGAAGTTTAAAAAGGAAATGGTAACTCTTGGGATGGTATAAGTGAGGAATCCAACTACTGGCAAAAAGATGGGTTATTATTAATCAAAGTCATTCATTCGCAAAGGACTATATTTGAAAATAACAAAAAATTCTTGAAAAGATAAAAAACATTTATTTTTATTGAAAACATTCTTTTTTTAATTCTCCCCGAATAAATATGAAGAAAATAGATATAATTATGAATATTGGGAACCATCAATGGTTTGTGCAGAATGCTTGCACTGTTTGGTAGCGCTCAACGTTTTATTTTAATTTTTTTGAAAGGGATTGCGATTTAATGAATTCTTAATAGAATTAATATGCACAAAATACCAACATGAGCTTGACAATTCTTAGATGAATGTACGCTTCTTAAATTTGCATACATATATTTTATTAAATTTTTTGGTACCTGAGAGGGAGGGTAAGAAAGGCGAGACAGAAGGAGGAAGCATCTCTTCAAATCGCAATGTGGATATTTTCTTAGGAAATTAATTTAAACTAAAAGAAGTTTAGGAGCTCCTATTAATCGCGATTTAACGCCATATTAGCTCCGCCACTGGTGGCTGCACCCGAAAGTTCATACCTTCAAGGCGAAGAAAGTGAGCCTGATTTTGCTGGATCTAGGCCTTCGTACAGAGACCACAACTCCCAGATTGTTGTATGCTATGGGAATGAAAGGAACAGAAAATACCGTTAACACCCTTTTACACATTTGGAACTTGTAACCTTTCTTAATGAACTGAAAATTAATATTATTTCATTATGTACAAACATGAATGAAGTAAAGAAGTCTTCTATTCTAAGTCTTACAAGTTCTAAATACAGTTTTTAAAAACCTCAGAGTCAGCGAAAGTGATTATTGAAAATTTGTCTATGCGAATGTTAGCGCATATTAAATTTAAAAATAAATGGTAATGTGCAGCACATTGTACGAAACTCGCAGTCAGGTTATACTTACCTATTGTAGACTATTGTACTAACCCAGCGTTTCCCAACCTGTGGTCCGCGAGTTGGTGGTTGATGGTACGCGAAAAATAATAATGGCGGTATTAAAAAATTAAAACAAAATGACTTCTTTACCGCAATGGACAGAAATTTAAGCTGTATAAGTAATAGAAATTGCAATATTCTAGTGATAATAGTTCATGAGACATTCAAGATTAAATATTTGACGTTTTCAAATTCGTTTCGACTTACGTGAAATTTCAAACGTTTATATCTCTTATATTTATCAAAATTCTATGATTTCAGTACCGAATTGTAGAGAAAAGTTAGGTGTATAATTGGTACTAATTGCAATGTTTTAGAGATAATAATAGTTACCGAGATATTGAAGGTTAAACTTTTGAAGTTTTCTAATTCGTTTCGAATTCCGTGAAATTTCAAACATTTATATCTCCTATAGTATTTTTTATAATTCTATGATTTCTTTACCGAAGTATAGAGAAAAGTTAGATATCCAAGAAATTAGTCAAAACACTTATCTCACATTTAAAGCATGGATTTCGAAGATTAAATGGATTGCCAGTAAAGAAGGAAGGTCCAATAGTAATCATAATAGGTGTAGAGCAGAGCGTTTGGTGCAGACCCACCTGTAGATTCACCTTTACTGCCAGCAGTTGCAGAAAAGGATCCTTGCACCACGAACAGAAATTTTTCGTATGAGTAAACGCGTCTAAATTAACGATACCTCTACCAGCGAATAGCCTACTAATATCCCAGAAGGTGCCAAATGCGTTCCACGTCAACTTATGCCTTTGCTTCCGTTACCTAATACTTTTTCCTACATATTTTCTGCCATTAAACGGATTTTTACTTCCGAAGAAGAGTGGATTCATTCGATAATCTAAGTAAACAGAAATCTGGATTAGAAAACCCAGATTTACAATGCTTCCGAAAGAGAAAGATTCGAGAAAATAGTGATGTTGCGTTGTTAAACTTCGTGCGTTGCAATGGTTTCTCAAGTACAATACAATATTTAATAATTATTACAATGCATGAAGTTATTATGTACAACCTGGTTGCTGCGAACTATCATCTGGTACATATGCTTCATTAGGAATCTGTCTACAAGTGGCTCAGTGAAGTAAACGGAAAATTGACGAAGGTTTCGGAAATAACTTTTCTTTAGCTGAAAAAATAACGAAATAGTGCTTTATGAAATGAATTGCTTTTTTTACCTCAATATCCTTAATAGTAATTATATAAAAAATCTGCGAGATAGTGAGAGGTGGCACGGAAGAAGATAGGTAAAATCAGGAATTAGGAAGTCAAATTACTGTACACAAACATCATGATCTGGAGGTACAAACCCAGAATTGTTATCGTAGATTATGGTTTGAGAGGTATATCCAATACTTTTGCGTTTAAAACTATTCTTTGAGAGTTTTACTGCTCGGTAGCTTCTCCCCTCGAAGGGAGCATGAGCGCGTGTGTGCATGTTGAAGTGTGCATATTCACTGCTATCAATGTTACTTATAGCATTACCAGTATCAATAAAAAATAAATCTATTCTTTCATGTAGGATACAACCCAATCACTTTTTTTAATGTGATCATTTTTTAGAACATGTTTACAAAATAACTAAGGCACCATGATAACTTCAAGCTATAAATAGTCATTAATTAATAATTAAGTAATTACTTTCATCTTATGACTTTGTGAGATTCTCAGGCGGCTAAAGGACAGAAAAAGTGGGAAGCCATGGTGTATGACGCTGATCTCATTGTGATATCAAGATATGCTTCTCAGAAAGAGCTAGTTGCAGTACAATTGTGCTGCTGAAATTATTAAAGAAGGATAATCAGTTCTACAGCCGTAATTCGCTCAGACATCCACGAGCCTCCTCTGCTGGTTATGAAGTCCTACGAAGTTAATTCAAGAAGGGTGAAACTACCTGGATCGACATCCTAATGAGTATTCGTATATTATCTGAGTGCCCGTGTTCTCAGGCAAAAACTTAATAAGACGGTAGTCCGCCTGGTCTGGAAATCATCCCCATGTTACCCTTAAACAACCAAAGTCATTTTCGTCGAAAGAGAATGCGGTCGAACTAATGCGATCAACAGTGCTTAAAATAACACAAATAGTGATAGCAATGAAGTGTGAATACCACAGGACTACGGCGAAAAAGTTCATTATTGGCCACCCGCGTAAGTTAAATGGTATTACTCCAACAAGGCAGCCAATCAGACGATCTTAGGCCTCTTGAAGGAAGCCTAATGCAGACTGAATAAACACAGTCATGCAAGCATACGCCTGTTAAAGGTTTTGCTGACTTGACAGAAAAAAAAAGATGGCATTACACGTATTGAAAATTTCCTGTCTGTGTGATTTGTATGTTTGGCTGAGGGTTTGGCCCTAAAATCTCGAGCCTTCTCTTCTTATTAGAAGAGTTCCTTTCCAGACTCTTACATCTGATCAAACAGGCAGGACTGGAGAAGTCTTCATGTTGTCTCCAACCAGAGAACATTGTCCAGAGACCAGCAGTCACTGTAGAAAGCTACGGGCATCAATGATCTCAGATATTGACACGCCAAAAAACACACACACACATACATACAAATGTATATCAACACACAGAAATAAAATAGTCAGTAAAATACTTAAAAAAGAAAGGTGAGAAAAACCTAATTAGAAAGAAATATGAATTCTCTCATCTTCATTTGTTCCGTGTTGCTCAGACATACCGGTAATAACATAAAAGTAAAAGAAAGGTCGTCCCATTTACCACGATTCAATTAATCAGGAAATATAAACTAAGTTAATAACACTACTAGTAGCATGCAGCAGGTCAATTATGAGTGTAAAAATCAAATTCTCTACACCAAATATACGGCCTTGGTCCCTACTTTAAAGTAGATTATAAAACTTATAAAAATTATCGCATTACCTTGCTCAGAGGGTCGGCACTAAGAAGATCGCAGTAAATCCCTTTCTCTGGTACAGCGGTAGGTCGAATTAAAGCTCTAATATCTCTTATATGGTCTAACTTAGGGCCCAATCCTCCATGACAACAAAATATTATAGTGCACACTATTGCTGCCACTGGCATACAATTAAAACAGTTAAGGAAACTCTTCCAAACAATTTTTTTATATCTTTTAAGACCTAAAAATAATATCCGTTTATGAAATTAATACGTTATACAGCATTTAAATCCGTAGATGATACTGAAATGACAGAGCATAGATAAGGAGCGGTGAAAGCTTTGAAAACAAAACTTGATCCTTTGTGTAGCTAAAGATCTTAATAAACGAACAGATAGTTACAGTATGTCATTAAAGCGGTTAATCAAATCAAAAGAATTTTCTTAAATGACTGAATTTAATACTTCGTGGCTTCTAACTGCAGCCCGATGGTTTTCAAAAAGTGCGTTTCTGAAACGTTTCAGGGCTAGAGTTTTAGAAAACAGACTGTACCTTATAAGTTAATTTTGTTAACTCAAAAAATTATGTGACTCATTTAACAACACATTTATATTTAACAAATTTAGTGAAATAAACCTACACCTTCAAGTTGAAAGATTGAGTAAATTAAAACAAAAATAGTGATTTCATAACGAAATTTCATATGTTTAAACAAAATTTAGGACCAACAGAATTTATCCACTTTTAAATTTATTAAATATAGAAAAACATGACATCACCAGTAGCTTTCAATGAATGATCTCCATTCCGTCTTCAATCAAAGGTAAGAAGATATTTAGAGAATAAATTTACATACGTCCTTGTTGTTCGAGCCCTTTCGCGGCGTTCAAAATAAAAAGAAAATTTTAAAAATAAGTATAAGAGAAAATGTTATAATTAAGTACTAATGAGGAACTTATTTATAGCAACAACTTATTTATAGCTTTTTATACTTTGTTCTGTATTATGGGCTATAGTACAAAAATTATCTACCGCTTTGCATTCGACTTATTTAATGGAGTGGGTAATTCTAACAAGCATAAAACGAGCAGATCGCCAGTACCTGAACGCAGGAACTTAAGATTAATTATGACTAAATAGAGCCTAACATTCATAAAATAATGCCATTACACGTTCATCCTTCCCACTAAACTACTTTTAAAGTTGTTGAATGAAATTAAATTCGATTTTGTTATTACTCAATCTTGTTTTCATTGTTACTAATATAATATTATATTCATCAGAATCAGAAAGATGGGGAAAAGAGTTTGTTAATGGTTTAGACACTGTTCAAACTAAAGGTTACCTGAGGGACAGAAAATTTTAATTTTATTTGGTTAAAGATATTCAATTCAAAAGAGTTTGTTTTATTTTTTTTTCTATTTATTTTGAAAGAATTCTAAATTAGCGTTTAATTTAATTTTTTTTTTTAAATAGAATGATAGATATTTTTAGAAATACAAAATGATAGTGAAGAAAAGAGAGTCGAGTGTTGGCTAGAGTAGTGAAGAGTCGAGTCTGAGATTGCGAGCTGTCTCACAGCTTTGATGGAAGATGAGTCAAATCAGGAATTAGGAAGTCAAATTACTGTACACAAACATCATGATCAGGAGGTACGAACCCAGAATTGTTATCGTAGATTATGGTTTGAGAGGTATATCTATTACTTTTGCGTTTAAAACTATTCTTTGAGAGTTTTACCGCCAGGTAGCTTCTCCCCTCGAAGAGAGCATGTGAGCATATTGGTGGGTGTATTTTACTATTACTTTACTCCTCGAACGACTTCGAAGAAAATAAGAAGGAATTCCCGGAAGGGAGAAGTTGTTATCAGCTCGAATCAGGAGTGAGAGTACCGAAGTTCAGTTGCTTCAGAAATATAACTTGGACCAGGTTGCTAGAGTTATTTGATTTAAATTATTTTGAGCGATAAAGTGTCCCCCTTGTAAAAAAACATTTATTTGCTTATTTTTTTTTGTGTAGAAGATTAAACCTTATATGTTAATTTAATTTTATTTAGTTTGGACTGTTAGAGATTATGAAAAACTAATTTCAATTTTTTTTCCTATGTTCATACGATGGCCATATTTTGTAAAGCCTAGGCTAGTTGTTTAATAAAAATCGTTACTAGTATTTGTTTGCTATTTGCTATTTTATTTTATTGTAGAGTTTAAATTGTAAAGGGGTCAGTATTATATAGAAATCAGTCTCATTACCGTAGATACAAAAATAGACAGTTGCTAAGGGGTAACCAAGTTGTTTATTTTTATTGTTTTTTTTTTTAAATTAAATATTCTATTTAATTGGTTTTAGTTACTAATTAGGTATTTTCTAATTTGGTTTTCCACCTTTTATTACTGTCTTTCCCTCCTTATTTATTTTCTTTTCAGTTCGGTTAATTATTTTGAGTTTCGTCGTATAATCTACACAAAAGAAAAACGACGTGGCGTTCAACTTTTGTGCGAAATTTTGTCTTCTTTCTTAACCCACTCCCTTCTCCACTGAACGCTGGCGAGCACTACAACTGTATGTTTTCTCGTAATAGAGGGCGTAACATCATTTTTTAATTCTATGTTGGTTTTATTAAATTTGTTCATTTAGTCTCTAGGATGTCTTATTCGCCACGAATTCTTGTGGGTTTGTATTTATGTTAAGTATCTATATTTCGTCTTTCTTGTTTTCTCAAGAGATATGTTTGTTGTGCGATATCATTTTTTTTTTCGAAAAGAAGGTGTTAGGCAAAAAAGCTGTATTTTAGAAGAAAGCCTTTCCCACCATTCCCTCATACTGCCCTTGAACTAATTCCCCCAAAAATAATAATAATTACAATAAAAGATATATCTGTATCATCAATCATTAATCATCGACATTTAGGTTACTATGATTACCTGCATACCTCTAGTTTAATGTAAGTAAAGTAAAGTAATCGTCTATTTTTTCAGGCAGGGCTTAACGTCCAACTACCATTTACTAGGTGTCGTGGGCGGAGGCGAATAGCAAACGTACTTTACTATTTCTTATTTAACCATTAAATAAAGTCCAAGGCCAAGACCGGGAATCGAACCCAGTACCACAATGCATATTAGCTTTGCAGGTCTCGGCTACCGTGGCGCCTCTCTAGTTTAATGTAGATATTTGCTGATTAATTCATACTGTATTTATATCTGCCCTTTATTTCTTTTGCGCTTCCCACTTCTCTTACCTGTGGACGGTTTACCGAGGTTGAATAAAACTAAGTAAAAAAAAAGATTACATTCATTTTTAAATCCAGAGTATTCAGCATATCTATCACACTCTCGGTTGCCACGTAGAAGGAATATGTTTTCTGGGAATTTAACTTTTAACATCAATATAAGCGTGAGTGTTTCAATAGAAAACTCATTTTCAGATATGTAGTTTCCCAGGAACAGGTAGCTTGTCCTAGGTGGAAAACCTCCAAAGTCAATATATCTCACTAAATCATAAAAATGCCCTCGAATATCACCTGAAAATAGATAATTTTTAGGAAAATTGGTGATTAAATTAAGAACTTTGAATCATATGGGGGACATATGCTTTTTATATAAACTAAAGTAATATTTTAGATCTTCAAAAGGTATTTATTAATTGTACAGCTAAAAATAATTATATAATAATTCTCAATAAATAATTATGCATCTGCACTAAGCAATCATTCAATCAAAAGAAGAACAAATTTAATAATTTATGCTACTTTATATACTGAATTTTAACCCAACATCTAATTTGTTTATCAAGAATAGTGACTGAAAAAAAAGTGAATATTTTGAAATGAAAAAGGTATTGTACATGAGATCCTCTTTCTCTATCTTCTTTGTATGCTTACCAGATGATATAATGAAGATATATGGCGTACAGATCGCTAATAAAAGACTATCGCACCTTCGTTTTGCATACAGACGTTTAATTATCTTTGCGAACACAGAAATTACGCTTAAAAAATTGTTGCAAGAACTCTCTGACGCAGGCTTTCTTAAAAAAAAGATTGAAGGAAAAAACAGTCCTATCAACAAATTATGTGAAAAAAAGTAAAATAATACGTTAGAATTAGTTGGAGTATGCGAAATATAAAATGATGTAGGCCACATGATCACGTTTAGTAACATAGCAGAAAAAGAAACAGACAAGAGGATAATGAAAGTAAAGCAAATCTTCAAAAACAGAAATTATCAGGGAAAAAGCTAAATTGAAGGAGTGCTGCACCTTTCCGTGGTAAATCGCAGCTGTCAAACTTGAACAATTTTGAGGAATTCCTATAAACGTCTGAAGAAAAGTGCCTTTGAAAGGATAGTTCAGGGTGAATGTCACACCCAAATACTTATAGTAATTTGCAGTTTCTTCTTTTCTATTTTGAAAGTACTATTTCTCTCTTTAGCTACTCTACCTCATTTATAAAGAATGAGGAATCGACAATAAGACAATGGAATAAATGATCGACCGGAACTGCGACTCAACTGAATAGTTTTTTTTTTACTTCTTAAAAATATCTTCTTTAAAATTTATATACAAATTACAGAATGTAGGTTAATTTAATTAATTTTATTTGAAACTTTTTTCGGGAAAAATACATTTTAAGGTAGGTTCTGGAGGAAGGCAGTCTTTTAGGCGTTTTTATTGCGCCCTTAACAAGGCAGGAAGAATTCTCATAATATTACAATCTTCCTGAATATCAAATGCATTGCCATACTTCGAGTTTCGAAAATATAAGTAAGAAATTTTCAGTGTCGGAACGTAAGTCTATTCGAGTCAACTACAGCTTTCTTTAAACTTGGTATATTAAATACAACGATACAAATGTAAGCCCATCACTTTTTTTCATTTATTTAAAGAAGAATTTATTTTAGAGTAGTTCTGGTAGAGCAGTGGGTTCTCAACCTTTCTAATGTCGTGACCCCGCAATACAGTTCCTCATGTTGCGGTGACCCCAAACCGAAAAATAATTTTGGTGGCTACTTCATAACTATAATTTCAGGAATGTAAATACCTGATATGTATTCTTCATTGCTGCAAATCAAACATAATTTAAACATAGTGATTATTCACAAAAACAGTATTTAATTATACAGGGTGTTTCAGCGTTAAGTGTCCTAACTGAAAATATGAACTTAGGACCTCAAAACAAGAAAAAATTTTCCTATGAAGGTATGCCCGTTAACGCTTTGTTTATGTGATATTCACGTCTAAAGATTTTAGAACAAATGATAAATTGATTGAATAACTGCTAAAATCACCTTGTACCTCTAACTGCACATACTAATATTGACATTTTACGGAATAAAACCATCTGCAATTTGCACTGTGGACTTTCTAAGTAATAACACTTTCTGAATAACATTTATCAGTTTGACGCTATAACAGAATTTGCATCATTATGAATTGCATTTATTCTAACAGTGAATATGCCGATATGGTGTTTGTGTATGGATTTTGCAATGCTGTCCGTCGTGAATATTCCGTGCGATTTGCGAATAAAAGATTACCATAAAAGACTATCTTTAGGTCCTCATTTCAACGACTTAGAGTAACTGGCATATTTGCTTTAATACCACGTGCTGGATGGAGCTCTTGCCCCTTAATGAAATGAAAGTGCGACAATATTACAATGGTTTGATCATAATCCGTCCGCTAGTGTACGAAGCTGAATTAGATATTACGCCAACTCTCTAAGGAGAACTCTCTCTGCCGATGGACGTAGCCCACAGCATTATCAAAGGTACGACATTTATTACCTCAAGAATTTTGTCAAAGAAATTTTTACGATTGGTATTTAAATCAAGATTATCTCAAGCCACAATTTTCGGGTCATATTCTCTGGACGGATGAAGCTACATTCATAAGAAATGTCCAACCAAAAAACCTATCATCACTGGATGCTCGAAAATCCTCATGCAATTCGTGAGCACCATTTTCAGTTTCAGTGACATTAGACAATATTTTAATTGGTCCGCATTTCTTACCACCTAGGCTTAATGCGGGCACCTTTCCGCAGTTTCTTAGTAATGATTACTACATTTTGATTGAAGTTGTTCCGCCAAAACTCAGAAGGAACTCATGGTTTCAATTAGAAGGTTGACCAGCACATTGCGACAGAGGACCACGAAAGTGGCTAAATCAACATTATCCCAATCGATGGATTGGTCGAGCAAGACCGACGACTTAGCCTGCTTGCAGGGCAGGATTTTCCCATAGGCTAATTAGGCTTCAACCTAGGGCCTCAAGATCAAGACGAGCCTACATTCAAATTGTTAGGAACATTAAAATTACACTATTTTAAAAAAATAACATATTATATATTAACACTTAACATATTGATATAATATCACAGTAATGATTTTTTTATTATTTCTCATGTAATTTACACTCTTAAAAATGGCAGGTGAAAGGGCCTTATAAGTAGAATAGCTTAGGGCCTAGAGATATTTAGAGTTAAATTTTGGTTTCCTTTAGAAACTGTAAAATATTAACCTCCAAATATCTCAAAAATTACTCGATGGATTTCGATTATATATCACCTGTATATGGAGACAACTTTTGTCTATAATTGTTTAAACGTTGGTAAATATCTGTCGGGTAAGAAATGAGATATTTAGAGTTAAATTTTAGTTTCGTTTGAAACAGCGAAATTTTTAACTTCAAATATCATAAAAACTACGCGATGGATTTGGTTTACATTACACATGTATATGGAGACAACTATTGCTTATAATTGTATAAAATTCCGTAAAAATCGGTCGAGTAGTTAACGAGATATTAGGAGTTAAATTTTGGTTTCGTGTAAAACAGTGAAATATTTAACTTCCAATATCTCAAAACTAATCGATGGATTTCGTTTATATTTCACATGTATGTGGAGACCACTTTTGCCTATAATTGTATAAAATTCCATAAAAATCGGTCGAGTAGTTAACGAGATATTAGGAGTTAAATTTTGGTTTCGTTTGAGACAGTGAAATATTTAACTTCAAATATCCAAAAAACTGCTCCATGGACTTTGTTTATATTTCACCTGTATATGGAGACCACTTCTGTCTATAATTGTTAAAATGTTCATAAAAATCTGTCGTATAGGAAACGAGATATTTAGTTATTAATTTTCGTTTCGATTGAAATAGCGAAATATTTAAATTCAAATATCTTAAAAACTACTCGATGGATTTGGGGTATATCACACCCGTATATGGAGACTACTTTTGACTATAATTGTATAAAATTTCGTAAAAATCTGTCCAGTAGTTAACGAGATATTTAGAGTTGAAATATGGTTTCGTTTAAAACAGCGAAATTTTAAACTTCAAATATCATAAAAACTACGCGATGGATTTGGTTATTAATTCACATGTATATAGAGACAACTATTGTCTATAAATTGTATAAAATTCAGCAAAAATCTGTGGATTAGTTAACGAGATATTTGGAGTTGAATTTTGGTTTCGTTTAAGACAGTGAAATACTTAACTTCAAAGATCTCAAAAACTGCTCCATGGATTTTCTTAATGTTTCACCTGTATAAGGAGAAAACCTTTGTCTATAATTATGTAAAATTTCGTAAAAATCTATCGAGTGGTTAACAAGACATTTCGAGTTAAATTTTGGTTTCCTTTAAAACAGTGAAATTTTTAACTTCAAATATCTCATAAACTAATTGATGGATTTCGTTTATATTTCACCTGTACATGGAGACAACTTTTAACTATAAATGTATAAAATTCCGTAAAAATCTATTTAGTAGTTAACGAGATTTTTAGAGTTAAATTTTCGTTTCGTTTGAAACAGTGAAATCTTTAACATCAAATATCTCAAAAACTACTTGATGGATTTGGTTTATATTACACCTGTATATGGAGACAGCTTCTGTCTATATTTGTTAGAATGTTCGTAAAAATCTGTCGAGTAGGAAATGAGATATTTAGAGTGGAATTTTGGTTTCTATTGAAATAGCGAAATCTTTAATCTCAAATATCATAAAAACTACTCGATGGATTTGGCTTATATTACACCTGTATATGGAGACTACTTTTGCCTATAATTCTATAAGATTTCGTAAAAATCTATCAAGTACTTAACGAGATATTAACAGTTAAATTTTGGTTTCGTTTAAAACAGTGAAATCTTTAACTTCGAATATCTCAAAAACTAATTGATGGATTTTGATTAAATCATACCTGTATTTGGAGACTACCTTTCTCTATAATTTTATTATATTTTGTAAACATCTGTCGAGTAGGCAACGAGATTTTTGTGTTAAATTTGCGTGTCGTTTGAAACAGTGAATTCTTTAACTTCAAATATCTCAAAAACTAATCGATGGATTTCGGTTATATCATACCTGTATATGGAGACAACTTTTGTCTATAAATGTATAAAATTCCGCAAAAATCTGTGGAGAAGTTAACGAGTTATTTAGAGTTTAATTTTGGTTTTGTATGAAACTGTGAAATATTTAACTTCATAGATATCAAAAACTGCTCCATGGATATTGTTTATGTTTCATCTGTATAAGGAGAAAACTTTTGTCAATAATTGTTAAAATGTTCATAAAAATCTGTCGAGCAGGAATCGAGACATTTAGAGTTGAATTTTCGTTTCGTTTGAAACAGTGAAATATTTAACTTCGAATATCTCAAAAACTAATCGATGGATTTCGTTCATATCATACCTGTATATGGAGACAACCTTTGTCTATAATTGTATATAATTTCGTAAAAATCTGTGGAGTAGTTAACGAGATATTAAGAGTTAAATTCTCGTTTCGTTTGAAACAGTGATATCTTTAACTTCCAATATCTCAAAAACTACGTGATGGATTTGGTTCATATTACACCTGTATATGGAAACTTCTTTTGTCTATAAATGTGTGAAATTTCGTAAAAATCTATGGAGTAGTTAACGAGATATTTAGAGTTAAATTTTCGTATCGTTTGAAACAGTGAAATCTTTAACCTCAAATATCATAAAAACTACTCGATGGATTTGGTTTATATTACACCTATATATGGAGATTACTTTTGACTACAATTCTATAAGATTTCGTAAAAATCTATAAAGGACTTAACGAGATATTAACAGTTAAATTTTCGTTTTTATTGAAATAGTGAAATCTTTACCTTCAAATATCTAAAAAACTAATCGATGGATTTCGTTCATATCATATCTGTATATGGAGACTTTTTTTGTCTATAATTGTATAATATCTCGTAAAAATCTGTCAAGCAGGAAATGTGATATTAACAGTTAAATTTTGGTTTCGTGTAAAACAGTGAAATCTTTAACTTCCAGTATCTCAAAAACTAATCGATGGATTTTGTTTATATCTTACCTGTTTAGAGAGACAACTTTGGTTTAAACAATTTTAAAAGTTCATAAAAATATGTCGAGTAGGAAATGAGTTATTTAGAATTTAATTTTCGTTTCGTTTGAAACAGTGAAATATATAATTTCAAATATCTTAAAAACTACTCGATAGATTTGGTTGATATTACACCTGTATATGGAGACTATTTTTGGTTATAAATGTATTAAATTCCGCAAAAATCTGAGGAATAGTTAACGAGATATTTGGAGTTGAATTTTGTTTTCGTTTAAAACAGTGAAATATTTAACATCAAATATCACAAAAACTACTTTTGACTATAATTCTATAAGTTTTCGTAAAAATCTATCAAGTACTTAACGAGATATTAACAGTTAAATTTTGGTTTCGTTTAAAACAGTGAAATCTTTAACTTCGAATATCTCAAAAACTAATTGATGGATTTTGATTAAATCATACCTGCATTTGGAGACTACCTTTCTCTATAATTTTATTATATTTTGTAAACATCTGTCGAGTAGGCAACGAGATTTTTGTGTTAAATTTGCGTGTCGTTTGAAACAGTGAATTCTTTAACTTCAAATATCTCAAAAACTAATCGATGGATTTCGGTTATATCATACCTGTATATGGAGACAACTTTTGTCTATAAATGTATAAAATTCCGCAAAAATCTGTGGAGAAGTTAACGAGTTATTTAGAGTTTAGTTTTGGTTTTGTTTGAAACTGTGAAATATTTAACTTCATATATATCAAAAACTGCTCCATGGATTTTGTTTATGTTTCATCTGTATAAGGAGAAAACTTTTGTCAATAATTGTTAAAATGTTCATAAAAATCTGTCGAGCAGGAATCGAGACATTTAGAGTTAAATTTTCGTTTCGTTTGAAACAGTGAAATATTTAACTTCGAATATCTCAAAAACTAATCGATGGATTTCGTTCATATCATACCTGTATATGGAGACAACCTTTGTCTACAATTGTATATAATTTCGTAAAAATCTGTGGAGTAGTTAACGAGATATTAGGAGTTGAATTCTCGTTTCGTTTGAAACAGTGATATCTTTAACTTCCAATATCTCAAAAACTACTTGATGGATGTGGTTCATATTACACCTGTATATGGAGACTTCTTTTGTCTATAAATGTGTGAAATTTCGTAAAAATCTATGGAGTAGTTAACGAAATATTGGGAGTTAAATTTTCGTATCGTTTGAAACAGTGAAATCTTTAACTTCAAATATCTCAAAAACTAATCGATGGATTTCGTTCATATCATACCTGTATATGGAGACAACCTTTGTCTATAATTGTATATAATTTCGTAAAAATCTGTGGAGTAGTTAACGAGATATTCAGAGTTAAATTCTCGTTTCGTTTGAAACAGTGATATCTTTAACTTCCAATATCTCAAAAACTACGTGATGGATTTGGTTCATATTACACCTGTATATGGAAACTTCTTTTGTCTATAAATGTGTGAAATTTTGTAAAAATCTATGGAGTAGTTAACGAGATATTTAGAGTTAAATTTTCGTATCGTTTGAAACAGTGAAATCTTTAACCTCAAATATCATAAAAACTACTCGATGGATTTGGTTTATATTACACCTATATATGGAGATTACTTTTGACTACAATTCTATAAGATTTCGTAAAAATCTATAAAGGACTTAACGAGATATTAACAGTTAAATTTTCGTTTTTATTGAAATAGTGAAATCTTTACCTTCAAATATCTAAAAAACTAATCGATGGATTTCGTTCATATCATACCTGTATATGGAGACTTCTTTTGTCTATAATTGTATAATATTTCGTAAAAATCTGTCAAGCAGGAAATGTTATATTAACAGTTAAATTTTGGTTTCGTTTAAAACAGTGAAATATTTAAAATCAAATATCACAAAAACTACTTTTGACTATAATTCTATAAGTTTTCGTAAAAATCTATCAAGTACTTAACGAGATATTAACAGTTAAATTTTGGTTTCGTTTGAAACAGTGAAATATTTAACTTCGAATATCTCAAAAACTAATCGATGGATTTCGTTCATATCATACCTGTATATGGAGACAACCTTTGTCTACAATTGTATATAATTTCGTAAAAATCTGTGGAGTAGTTAACGAGATATTAGGAGTTGAATTCTCGTTTCGTTTGAAACAGTGATATCTTTAACTTCCAATATCTCAAAAACTACTTGATGGATGTGGTTCATATTACACCTGTATATGGAGACTTCTTTTGTCTATAAATGTGTGAATTTCGTAAAAATCTATGGAGTAGTTAACGAAATATTGGGAGTTAAATTTTCGTATCGTTTGAAACAGTGAAATCTTTAACTTCAAATATCTCAAAAACTAATCAATGGATTTCGTTCATATCATACCTGTATATGGAGACCACCTTTGTCTATAATTGTATATAATTTCGTAAAAATCTGTGGAGTAGTTAACGAGATATTAAGAGTTAAATTCTCGTTTCGTTTGAAACAGTGATATCTTTAACTTCCAATATCTCAAAAACTACGTGATGGATTTGGTTCATATTACACCTGTATATGGAAACTTCTTTTGTCTATAAATGTGTGAAATTTCGTAAAAATCTATAGAGTAGTTAACGAGATATTTAGAGTTAAATTCTCGTTTCGTTTAAAACAGTGATATCTTTAACTTCCAATATCTCAAAAACTACGTGATGGATTTGGTTCATATTACACCTGTATATGGAAACTTCTTTTGTCTATAAATGTGTGAAATTTTGTAAAAATCTATGGAGTAGTTAACGAGATATTTAGAGTTAAATTTTCGTATCGTTTGAAACAGTGAAATCTTTAACCTCAAATATCATAAAAACTACTCGATGGATTTGGTTTATATTACACCTATATATGGAGATTACTTTTGACTACAATTCTATAAGATTTCGTAAAAATCTATAAAGGACTTAACGAGATATTAACAGTTAAATTTTCGTTTTTATTGAAATAGTGAAATCTTTACCTTCAAATATCTAAAAAACTAATCGATGGATTTCGTTCATATCATACCTGTATATGGAGACTTCTTTTGTCTATAATTGTATAATATTTCGTAAAAATCTGTCAAGCAGGAAATGTTATATTAACAGTTAAATTTTGGTTTCGTTTAAAACAGTGAAATATTTAACATCAAATATCACAAAAACTACTTTTGACTATAATTCTATAAGTTTTCGTAAAAATCTATCAAGTACTTAACGAGATATTAACAGTTAAATTTTGGTTTCGTTTAAAACAGTGAAATCTTTAACTTCGAATATCTCTAAAACTAATTGATGGATTTTGATTAAATCATACCTGTATTTGGAGACTACCTTTCTCTATAATTTTATTATATTTTGTAAACATCTGTCGAGTAGGCAACGAGATTTTTGTGTTAAATTTGGGTGTCGTTTGAAACAGTGAATTCTTTAACTTCAAATATCTCAAAAACTAATCGATGGATTTCGGTTATATCATACCTGTATATGGAGACAACTTTTGTCTATAAATGTATAAAATTCCGCAAAAATCTGTGGAGAAGTTAACGAGTTATTTAGAGTTTAGTTTTGGTTTTGTTTGAAACTGTGAAATATTTAACTTCATATATATCAAAAACTGCTCCATGGATTTTGTTTATGTTTCATCTGTATAAGGAGAAAACTTTTGTCTATAATTGTGTAATACTTAGTAAAAATCTTTCGAGTAGTTAACGAGATATTAAGAGTTAAATTTTCGTTTCGTTTGAAACAGTGAAATATTTAACTTCCAATATCTCAAAAACTACTTGATGGATGTGGTTCATATTACACCTGTATATGGAGACTTCTTTTGTCTATAAATGTGTGAAATTTCGTAAAAATCTATGGAGTAGTTAACGAAATATTAGGAGTTAAACTTTCGTATCGTTTGAAACAGTGAAATCTTTAACTTCAAATATCTCAAAAACTACTTGATGGATGTGGTTCATATTACACCTGTATATGGAGACTTCTTTTGTCTATAAATGTGTGAAATTTCGTAAAAATCTATGGAGTAGTTAACGAAATATTGGGAGTTAAATTTTCGTATCGTTTGAAACAGTGAAATCTTTAACTTCAAATATCTCAAAAACTACTTGATGGATGTAGTTCATATTACACCTGTATATGGAGACTTCTTTTGTCTATAAATGTGTGAAATTTCGTAAAAATCTATGGAGTAGTTAACGAAATATTAGGAGTTAAATTTTCGTATCGTTTGAAACAGTGAAATCTTTAACTTCAAATATCTCAAAAACTAATCGATGGATTTCGTTCATATCATACCTGTATATGTAGACAACCTTTTTCTATAATTGTATATAATTTCGTAAAAATCTGTGGAGTAGTTAACGAGATATTAAGAGTTAAATTCTCGTTTCGTTTGAAACAGTGATATCTTTAACTTCCAATATCTCAAAAACTACTTGATGGATGTGGTTCATATTACACTTGTATATGGAGACTTCTTTTGTCTATAAATGTGTGAAATTTCGTAAAAATCTATGGAGTAGTTAACGAAATATTGGGAGTTAAATTTTCGTATCGTTTGAAACAGTGAAATCTTTAACTTCAAATATCTCAAAAACTAATCGATGGATTTCGTTCATATCATACCTGTATATGGAGACAACCTTTGTCTATAATTGTATATAATTTCGTAAAAATCTGTGGAGTAGTTAACGAGATATTAAGAGTTAAATTCTCGTTTCGTTTAAAACAGTGATATCTTTAACTTCCAATATCTCAAAAACTACGTGATGGATTTGGTTCATATTACACCTGTATATGGAAACTTCTTTTGTCTATAAATGTGTGAAATTTCGAAAAAATCTATGGAGTAGTTAACGAGATATTTAGAGTTAAATTTTCGTATCGTTTGAAACAGTGAAATCTTTAACCTCAAATATCATAAAAACTACTCGATGGATTTGGTTTATATTACACCTACATATGGAGATTACTTTTGACTACAATTCTATAAAATTTCGTAAAAATCTATCAAGGACTTAACGAGATATTAACAGTTAAATTTTCGTTTTTATTGAAATAGTGAAATCTTTACCTTCAAATATCTAAAAAACTAATCGATGGATTTCGTTCATATCATACCTGTATATGGAGACATCTTTTGTCTATAATTATATAATATTTCGTAAAAATCTGTCAAGCAGAAAATGTGATATTAACAGTTAAATTTTGGTTTCGTGTAAAACAGTGAAATCTTTAACTTCCAGTATCTCAAAAACTAATCGATGGATTTTGTTTATATCTTACCTGTATAGAGAGACAACTTTGGTTTAAACAATTTTAAAAGTTCATAAAAATATGTCGAGTAGGAAATGAGTTATTTAGAATTTAATTTTCGTTTCGTTTGAAACAGTGAAATATATAATTTCAAATATCTTAAAAACTACTCGATGGATTTGGTTGATATTACACCTGTATATGGAGACTATTTTTGGTTATAAATGTATAAAATTCCGCAAAAATCTGAGGAATAGTTAACGAGATATTTGGAGTTGAATTTTGGTTTCGTTTAAAACAGTGAAATATTTAACATCAAATATCTCAAAAACTAATTGATGGGTTTTGATTAAATCATACCTGTATTTGGAGACTACCATTCTCTATAATTTTATTATATTTTGTAAACATCTGTCGAGTAGGCAACGAGATTTTTGTGTTAAATTTGCGTGTCGTTTGAAACAGTGAATTCTTTAACTTCATATATCTCAAAAACTAATCGATGGATTTCGGTTATATCATACCTGTATATGGGGACAACTTTTGTCTATTAATGTATAAAATTCCGCAAAAATCTGTGGAGAAGTTAACGAGTTATTTAGAGTTTAATTTTGGTTTTGTTTGAAACTGTGAAATATTTAACTTCATTGATATCAAAAACTGCTCCATGGATTTTGTTTATGTTTCATCTGTATAAGGAGAAAACTTTTGTTTATAATTGTTAAAATGTTCATAAAAATCTGTCGTATAGGAAATGAGATATTTAGTTATTAATTTTCGTTTCGATTGAAATAGCGAAATATTTAAATTCAAATATCTTAAAAACTACTCGATGGATTTGGTGTATATCACACCCGTATATGGAGACTACTTTTGACTATAATTGTATAAAATTTCGTAAAAATGTCCAGTAGTTAACGAGATATTTAGAGTTGAAGTATGGTTTCGTTTAAAACAGCGAAATTTTAAACTTCAATTATCATAAAAACTACGCGATGGATTTGGTTATTAATTCACATGTATATGGAGACAACTATTGTCTATAAATTGTATAAAATTCAGCAAAATCTGTGGATTAGTTAACGAGATATTTGGAGTTGAATTTTGGTTTCGTTTAAAACAGTGAAATACTTATTTTCAAAGATCTCAAAAACTGCTCCATGGATTTTCTTTATGTTTCACCTGTATAAGGAGAAAACCTTTGTCTATAATTATGTAATATTTCGTAAAAATCTATCAAGTGGTTAACAAGACATTTCGAGTTAAATTTTGGTTTCGTTTAAAACAGTTAAATCTTTAACATCAAATATCTCAAAAACTACTTGATGGATTTGGTTCATATTACACCTGTATATGGAAACTTCTTTTGTCTATAAATGTGTGAAATTTCGTAAAAATCTATGGAGTAGTTAACGAGATATTTAGAGTTAAATTTTCGTATCGTTTGAAACAGTGAAATCTTTAACCTCAAATATCATAAAAACTACTCGATGGATTTGGTTTATATTACACCTATATATGGAGATTACTTTTGACTACAATTCTATAAGATTTCGTAAAAATCTATCAAGGACTTAACGAGATATTAACGGTTAAATTTTCGTTTTTATTGAAATAGTGAAATCTTTACCTACAAATATCTAAAAAACAACTTGATGGATTTGGTTCATATTACACCTGTATATGGAGATTTCTTTTGTCTATAATTGTAAAATATTTCGTAAAAATCTGTCAAGCAGGAAATGTGATATTAACAGTTAAATTTTGGTTTCGTATAAAACAGTGAAATCTTTAACTTCCAGTATCTCAAAAACTAATCGATGGATTTTGTTTATATCTTACCTGTATAGAGAGACAACTTTGGTTTAAACAATTTTAAAAGTTCATAAAAATATGTCGAGTAGGAAATGAGTTATTTAGAATTTAATTTTCGTTTCGTTTGAAACAGTGAAATATATAATCTCAAATATCTAAAAAACTACTCGATGGATTTGGTTGATATTACACCTGTATATGGAGACTATTTTTGGTTATAAATGTATAAAATTCCGCAAAAATCTGAGGAATAGTTAACGAGATATTTGGAGTTGAATTTTGGTTTCGTTTAAAACAGTGAAATATTTAACATCAAATATCTCAAAAACTACTTTTGACTATAATTCTATAAGATTTCGTAAAAATCTATCAAGTACTTAACGAGATATTAACAGTTAAATTTTGGTTTCGTTTAAAACAGTGAAATCTTTAACTTCGAATATCTCAAAAACTAATTGATGGGTTTTGATTAAATCATACCTGTATTTGGAGACTACCATTCTCTATAATTTTATTATATTTTGTAAACATCTGTCGAGTAGGCAACGAGATTTTTGTGTTAAATTTGCGTGTCGTTTGAAACAGTGAATTCTTTAACTTCATATATCTCAAAAACTAATCGATGGATTTCGGTTATATCATACCTGTATATGGGGACAACTTTTGTCTATTAATGTATAAAATTCCGCAAAAATCTGTGGAGAAGTTAACGAGTTATTTAGAGTTTAATTTTGGTTTTGTTTGAAACTGTGAAATATTTAACTTCATTGATATCAAAAACTGCTCCATGGATTTTGTTTATGTTTCATCTGTATAAGGAGAAAACTTTTGTTTATAATTGTTAAAATGTTCATAAAAATCTGTCGTATAGGAAATGAGATATTTAGTTATTAATTTTCGTTTCGATTGAAATAGCGAAATATTTAAATTCAAATATCTTAAAAACTACTCGATGGATTTGGTGTATATCACACCCGTATATGGAGACTACTTTTGACTATAATTGTATAAAATTTCGTAAAAATGTCCAGTAGTTAACGAGATATTTAGAGTTGAAGTATGGTTTCGTTTAAAACAGCGAAATTTTAAACTTCAAATATCATAAAAACTACGCGATGGATTTGGTTATTAATTCACATGTATATGGAGACTTCTTTTGTCTATAAATGTGTGAAATTTCGTAAAAATCTATGGAGTAGTTAACGAAATATTGGGAGTTAAATTTTCGTATCGTTTGAAACAGTGAAATCTTTAACATCAAATATCTCAAAAACTAATCGATGGATTTCGTTCATATCATACCTGTATATGGAGACAACCTTTGTCTATAATTGTATATAATTTCGTAAAAATCTGTGGAGTAGTTAACGAGATATTAAGAGTGAATTCTCGTTTCGTTTGAAACAGTGATATCTTCAACTTCCAATATCTCAAAAACTACGTGATGGATTTGGTTCATATTACACCTGTATATGGAAACTTCTTTTGTCTATAAATGTGTGAAATTTCGTAAAAATCTATGGAGTAGATAACGAGATATTTAGAGTTAAATTTTCGTATCGTTTGAAACAGTGAAATCTTTAACCTCAAATATCATAAAAACGACTCGATGGATTTGGTTTATTTTACACCTATATATGGAGATTACTTTTGACTACAATTCTATAAGATTTCGTAAAAATCTATCTAGGACTTAACGAGATATTACCAGTTAAATTTTCGTTTTTATTGAAATAGTGAAATTTTTACCTTCAAATATCTAAAAAACAACTTGATGGATTTGGTTCATATTACACCTGTATATTGAGACTTCTTTTGTCTATAATTGTATAATATTTCGTAAAAATCTGTCAAGCAGGAAATGTGATATTAACAGTTAAATTTTGGTTTCGTTTAAAACAGTTAAATCTTTAACTTCCAGTATCTCAAAAACTAATCGATGGATTTTGTTTATATCTTACCTGTATAGAGAGACAACTTTGGTTTAAACAATTTTAAAAGTTCATAAAAATATGTCGAGTAGGAAATGAGTTATTTAGAATTTAATTTTCGTTTCGTTTGAAACAGTGAAATATATACTTTCAAATATCTTAAAAACTACTCGATGGATTTGGTTGATATTACACCTGTATATGGAGACTATTTTTGGTTATAAATGTATAAAATTCCGCAAAAATCTGAGGAATAGTTAACGAGATATTAGGTGTTGAATTTTGGTTTCGTTTAAAACAGTGAAATATTTAACATCAAATATCTCAAAAACTACTTTTGACTATAATTCTATAAGATTTCGTAAAAATCTATCAAGTACTTAACGAGATATTAACAGTTAAATTTTGGTTTCGTTTAAAACAGTGAAATCTTTAACTTTGAATATCTCAAAAACTAATTGATGGATTTTGATTAAATCATACCTGTATATGGACACTAGCTTTCTCTATAATTTTATTATATTTTGTAAACATCTGTCGAGTAGGCAACGAGATTTTTGTGTTAAATTTGCGTGTCGTTTGAAAAAGTGAATTCTTTAACTTCAAATATCTCAAAAACTAATCGATGGATTTCGGTTATATCATACCTGTATATGGAGACAACTTTTGTCTATAAATGTATAAAATTCCGCAAAAATCTGTGGAGAAGTTAACGAGTTATTTAGAGTTTAATTATGGTTTTGTTTGAAACTGTGAAATATTTAACTTCATAGATATCAAAAACTGCTCAATGGATTTTGTTTATGTTTCATCTGTATAAGGAGAAAACTTTTGTCAATAATTGTTAAAATGTTCATAAAAATCTGTCGAGCAGGAATCGAGATATTAAGAGTTAAATTCTCGTTTCGTTTGAAACAGTGATATCTTTAACTTCCAATATCTCAAAAACTACGTGATGGATTTGGTTCATATTACACCTGTATATGGAAACTTCTTTTGTCTATAAATGTGTGAAATTTCGTAAAAATCTATGGAGTAGTTAACGAGATATTTAGAGTTAAATTTTCGTATCGTTTGAAACAGTGAAATCTTTAACCTCAAATATCATAAAAACTACTCGATGGATTTGGTTTATATTACACCTATATATGGAGATTACTTTTGACTACAATTCTATAAGATTTCGTAAAAATCTATCAAGGACTTAACGAGATATTACCAGTTAAATTTTCGTTTTTATTGAAATAGTGAAATCTTTACCTTCAAATATCTAAAAAACAACTTGATGGATTTGGTTCATATTACACCTGTATATAGAGACTTCTTTTGTCTATAATTGTATAATATTTCGTAAAAATCTGTCAAGCAGGAAATGTGATATTAACAGTTAAATTTTGGTTTCGTATAAAACAGTGAAATCTTTAACTTCCAGTATCTTAAAAACTAATCGATGGATTTTGTTTATATCTTACCTGTATAGAGAGACAACTTTGGTTTAAACAATTTTAAAAGTTCATAAAAATATGTCGAGTAGGAAATGAGTTATTTAGAATTTAATTTTCGTTTCGTTTGAAACAGTGAAATATATAATTTCAAATATCTTAAAAACTACTTGATGGATTTGGTTGATATTACACCTGTATATGGAGACTATTTTTGGTTATAAATGAATAAAATTCCGCAAAAATCTGAGGAATAGTTAACGAGATATTTGGAGTTGAATTTTGGTTTCGTTTAAAACAGTGAAATATTTAACATCAAATATCTCAAAAACTACTTTTGACTATAATTCTATATGATTTCGTAAAAATCTATCAAGTACTTAACGAGATATTAACAGTTAAATTTTGGTTTCGTTTAAAACAGTGAAATCTTTAACTTCGAATATCTCAAAAACTAATTGATGGATTTTGATTAAATCATACCTGTATATGGACACTAACTTTTTTTATAATTTTATTATATTTTGTAAACATCTGTCGAGTAGGCAACGAGATTTTTGTGTTAAATTTGCGTGTCGTTTGAAAAAGTGAATTCTTTAACTTCAAATATCTCAAAAACTAATCGATGGATTTCGGTTATATCATACCTGTATATGGAGACAACTTTTGTCTATAAATGTATAAAATTCCGCAAAAATCTGTGGAGAAGTTAACGAGTTATTTAGAGTTTAATTATGGTTTTGTTTGAAACTGTGAAATATTTAACTTCATAAATATCAAAAACTGCTCCATGGATTTTGTTTATGTTTCATCTGTATAAGGAGAAAACTTTTGTCTATAATTGTGTAATACTTAGTAAAAATCTTTCGAGTAGTTAACGAGATATTAGGAGTTAAATTCTCGTTTCGTTTGAAACAGTGATATCTTTAACTTCCAATATCTCAAAAACTACTTGATGGATGTGGTTCATATTACACCTGTATATGGAGACTTCTTTTGTCTATAAATGTGTGAAATTTCGTAAAAATCTATGGAGTAGTTAACGAAATATTGGGAGTTAAATTTTCGTATCGTTTGAAACAGTGAAATCTTTAACTTCAAATATCTCAAAAACTACTTGATGGATGTGGTTCATATTACACCTGTATATGGAGACAACCTTTGTCTATAATTGTATATAATTTCGTAAAAATCTGTGGAGTAGTTAACGAGATATTAGGAGTTAAATTCTCGTTTCGTTTGAAACAGTGATATCTTTAACTTCCAATATCTCAAAAACTACTTGATGGATGTGGTTCATATTACACCTGTATATGGAGACTTCTTTTGTTTATAAATGTGTGAAATTTCGTAAAAATCTATGGAGTAGTTAACGAAATATTAGGAGTTAAATTTTCGTATCGTTTGAAACAGTGAAATCTTTAACTTCAAATATCTCAAAAACTAATCGATGGATTTCGTTCATATCATACCTGTATATGGAGACAACCTTTGTCTATAATTGTATATAATTTCGTAAAAATCTGTGGAGTAGTTAACGAGATATTAAGAGTTAAATTCTCGTTTCGTTTGAAACAGTGATATCTTTAACTTCCAATATCTCAAAAACTACGTGAAGGATTTGGTTCATATTACACCTGTATATGGAAACTTCTTTTGTCTATAAATGTGTGAAATTTCGTAAAAATCTATGGAGTAGTTAACGAGATATTTAGAGTTAAATTTTCGTATCGTTTGAAACAGTGAAATCTTTAACCTCAAATATCATAAAAACTACTCGATGGATTTGGTTTATATTACACCTATATATGGAGATTACTTTTGACTACAATTCTATAAGATTTCGCAAAAATCTATCAAGGACTTAACGAGATATTAACAGTTAAATTTTGGTTTCGTTTAAAACAGTGAAATCTTTAACTTCGAATATCTCAAAAACTAATTGATGGATTTTGATTAAATCATACCTGTATATGGACACTACCTTTCTCTATAATTTTATTATATTTTGTAAACATCTGTCGAGTAGGCAACGAGATTTTTGTGTTAAATTTGCGTGTCGTTTGAAAAAGTGGATTCTTTAACTTCAAATATCTCAAAAACTAATCGATGGATTTCGGTTATATCATTCCTGTATATGGAGACAACTTTTGTCTATAAATGTATAAAATTCCGCAAAAATCTGTGGAGAAGTTAACGAGTTATTTAGAGTTTAATTTTGGTTTTGTTTGAAACTGTGAAATATTTAACTTTATAGATATCAAAAACTGCTCCATGGATTTTGTTTATGTTTCATCTGTATAAGGAGAAAACTTTTGTCTATAATTGTGTAATACTTAGTAAAAATCTTTCGAGTAGTTAACGAGATATTAGGAGTTAAATTCTCGTTTCGTTTGAAACAGTGATATCTTTAACTTCCAATATCTCAAAAACTACTTGATGGATGTGGTTCATATTACACCTGTATATGGAGACTTCTTTTGTCTATAAATGTGTGAAATTTCGTAAAAATCTATGGAGTAGTTAACGAAATATTGGGAGTTAAATTTTCGTATCGTTTGAAACAGTGATATCTTTAACTTCCAATATCTCAAAAACTATGTGATGGATTTGGTTCATATTACACCTGTATATGGAAACTTCTTTTGTCTATAAATGTGTGAAATTTCGTAAAAATCTATGGAGTAGTTAACGAGATATTTAGAGTTAAATTTTCGTATCGTTTGAAACAGTGAAATCTTTAACCTCAAATATCATAAAAACTACTCGATGGATTTGGTTTATATTACACCTATATATGGAGATTACTTTTGACTACAATTCTATAAGATTTCGTAAAAATCTATCAAGGACTTAACGAGATATTACCAGTTAAATTTTCGTTTTTATTGAAATAGTGAAATCTTTACCTTCAAATATCTAAAAAACAACTTAATGGATTTGGTTCATATTACACCTGTATATAGAGACTTCTTTTGTCTATAATTGTATAATATTTCGTAAAAATCTGTCAAGCAGGAAATGTGATATTAACAGTTAAATTTTGGTTTCGTATAAAACAGTGAAATATTTAACTTTCAGTATCTCAAAAACTAATCGATGGATTTTGTTTATATCTTACCTGTATAGAGAGACAACTTTGGTTTAAACAATTTTAAAAGTTCATAAAAATATGTCGAGTAGGAAATGAGTTATTTAGAATTTAATTTTCGTTTCGTTTGAAACAGTGAAATATATAATTTCAAATATCTTAAAAACTACTCGATGGATTTGGTTGATATTACACCTGTATATGGAGACTATCTTTGGTTATAAATGAATAAAATTCCGCAAAAATCTGAGGAATAGTTAACGAGATATTTGGAGTTGAATTTTGGTTTCGTTTAAAACAGTGAAATATTTAACATCAAATATCTCAAAAACTACTTTTGACTATAATTCTATAAGATTTCGTAAAAATCTATCAAGTACTTAACGAGATATTAACAGTTAAATTTTGGTTTCTTTTTAAACAGTGAAATCTTTAACTTCGAATATCTCAAAAACTAATCGATGGATTTCGGTTATATCATACCTGTATATGGAGACAACTTTTGTCTATAAATGTATAAAATTCCGCAAAAATCTGTGGAGAAGTTAACGAGTTATTTAGAGTTTAATTATGGTTTTGTTTGAAACTGTGAAATATTTAACTTCATAAATATCAAAAACTGCTCCATGGATTTTGTTTATGTTTCATCTGTATAAGGAGAAAACTTTTGTCTATAATTGTGTAATACTTAGTAAAAATCTTTCGAGTAGTTAACGAGATATTAGGAGTTAAATTCTCGTTTCGTTTGAAACAGTGATATCTTTAACTTCCAATATCTCAAAAACTACTTGATGGATGTGGTTCATATTATACCTGTATATGGAGACTTCTTTTGTCTATAAATGTGTGAAATTTCGTAAAAATCTATGGAGTAGTTAACGAAATATTGGGAGTTAAATTTTCGTATCGTTTGAAACAGTGAAATCTTTAACTTCAAATATCTCAAAAACTACTTGATGGATGTGGTTCATATTACACCTGTATATGGAGACAACCTTTGTCTATAATTGTATATAATTTCGTAAAAATCTGTGGAGTAGTTAACGAGATATTAGGAGTTAAATTCTCGTTTCGTTTGAAACAGTGATATCTTTAACTTCCAATATCTCAAAAACTACTTGATGGATGTGGTTCATATTACACCTGTATATGGAGACTTCTTTTGTTTATAAATGTGTGAAATTTCGTAAAAATCTATGGAGTAGTTAACGAAATATTAGGAGTTAAATTTTCGTATCGTTTGAAACAGTGAAATCTTTAACTTCAAATATCTCAAAAACTAATCGATGGATTTCGTTCATATCATACCTGTATATGGAGACAACCTTTGTCTATAATTGTATATAATTTCGTAAAAATCTGTGGAGTAGTTAACGAGATATTAAGAGTTAAATTCTCGTTTCGTTTGAAACAGTGATATCTTTAACTTCCAATATCTCAAAAACTACGTGAAGGATTTGGTTCATATTACACCTGTATATGGAAACTTCTTTTGTCTATAAATGTGTGAAATTTCGTAAAAATCTATGGAGTAGTTAACGAGATATTTAGAGTTAAATTTTCGTATCGTTTGAAACAGTGAAATCTTTAACCTCAAATATCATAAAAACTACTCGATGGATTTGGTTTATATTACACCTATATATGGAGATTACTTTTGACTACAATTCTATAAGATTTCGCAAAAATCTATCAAGGACTTAACGAGATATTAACAGTTAAATTTTGGTTTCGTTTAAAACAGTGAAATCTTTAACTTCGAATATCTCAAAAACTAATTGATGGATTTTGATTAAATCATACCTGTATATGGACACTACCTTTCTCTATAATTTTATTATATTTTGTAAACATCTGTCGAGTAGGCAACGAGATTTTTGTGTTAAATTTGCGTGTCGTTTGAAAAAGTGAATTCTTTAACTTCAAATATCTCAAAAACTAATCGATGGATTTCGGTTATATCATTCCTGTATATGGAGACAACTTTTGTCTATAAATGTATAAAATTCCGCAAAAATCTGTGGAGAAGTTAACGAGTTATTTAGAGTTTAATTTTGGTTTTGTTTGAAACTGTGAAATATTTAACTTTATAGATATCAAAAACTGCTCCATGGATTTTGTTTATGTTTCATCTGTATAAGGAGAAAACTTTTGTCTATAATTGTGTAATACTTAGTAAAAATCTTTCGAGTAGTTAACGAGATATTAGGAGTTAAATTCTCGTTTCGTTTGAAACAGTGATATCTTTAACTTCCAATATCTCAAAAACTACTTGATGGATGTGGTTCATATTACACCTGTATATGGAGACTTCTTTTGTCTATAAATGTGTGAAATTTCGTAAAAATCTATGGAGTAGTTAACGAAATATTGGGAGTTAAATTTTCGTATCGTTTGAAACAGTGATATCTTTAACTTCCAATATCTCAAAAACTATGTGATGGATTTGGTTCATATTACACCTGTATATGGAAACTTCTTTTGTCTATAAATGTGTGAAATTTCGTAAAAATCTATGGAGTAGTTAACGAGATATTTAGAGTTAAATTTTCGTATCGTTTGAAACAGTGAAATCTTTAACCTCAAATATCATAAAAACTACTCGATGGATTTGGTTTATATTACACCTATATATGGAGATTACTTTTGACTACAATTCTATAAGATTTCGTAAAAATCTATCAAGGACTTAACGAGATATTACCAGTTAAATTTTCGTTTTTATTGAAATAGTGAAATCTTTACCTTCAAATATCTAAAAAACAACTTAATGGATTTGGTTCATATTACACCTGTATATAGAGACTTCTTTTGTCTATAATTGTATAATATTTCGTAAAAATCTGTCAAGCAGGAAATGTGATATTAACAGTTAAATTTTGGTTTCGTATAAAACAGTGAAATATTTAACTTTCAGTATCTCAAAAACTAATCGATGGATTTTGTTTATATCTTACCTGTATAGAGAGACAACTTTGGTTTAAACAATTTTAAAAGTTCATAAAAATATGTCGAGTAGGAAATGAGTTATTTAGAATTTAATTTTCGTTTCGTTTGAAACAGTGAAATATATAATTTCAAATATCTTAAAAACTACTCGATGGATTTGGTTGATATTACACCTGTATATGGAGACTATCTTTGGTTATAAATGAATAAAATTCCGCAAAAATCTGAGGAATAGTTAACGAGATATTTGGAGTTGAATTTTGGTTTCGTTTAAAACAGTGAAATATTTAACATCAAATATCTCAAAAACTACTTTTGACTATAATTCTATAAGATTTCGTAAAAATCTATCAAGTACTTAACGAGATATTAACAGTTAAATTTTGGTTTCGTTTAAAACAGTGAAATCTTTAACTTCGAATATCTCAAAAACTAATTGATGGATTTTGATTAAATCATACCTGTATATGGACACTACCACCTTTCTCTATAATTTTATTATATTTTGTAAACATCTGTCGAGTAGGCAACGAGATTTTTGTGTTAAATTTGCGTGTCGTTTGAAAAAGAGAATTCTTTAACTTCAAATATCTCAAAAACTAATCGATGGATTTCGGTTATATCATACCTGTATATGGAGACAACTTTTGTCTATAAATGTATAAAATTCCGCAAAAATCTGTGGAGAAGTTAACGAGTTATTTAGAGTTTAATTATGGTTTTGTTTGAAACTGTGAAATATTTAACTTCATAAATTTCAAAAACTGCTCCATGGATTTTGTTTATGTTTCATCTGTATAAGGAGAAAACTTTTGTCTATAATTGTGTAATACTTAGTAAAAATCTTTCGAGTAGTTAACGAGATATTAAGAGTTAAATTTTCGTTTCGTGTGAAACAGTGAAATATTTAACTTCGAATATCTCAAAAACTAATCGATGGATTTCGTTCATATCATACCTGTATATGAAGACAACCTTTGTCTATAATTGTATATAATTTCGTAAAAATCTATGGAGTAGTTAACGAGATATTTAGAGTTAAATTTTCGTATCGTTTGAAACAGTGAAATCTTTAACCTCAAATATCATAAAAACTACTCGATGGATTTGGTTTATATTACACCTATATAGGGAGATTACTTTTGACTACAATTCTATAAGATTTCGTAAAAATCTATCAAGGACTTAACGAGATATTAACAGTTAAATTTTGGTTTCGTTTAAAACAGTGAAATCTTTAACTTCGAATATCTCAAAAACTAATTGATGGATTTTGATTAAATCATACCTGTATATGGACACTAGCTTTCTCTATAATTTTATTATATTTTGTAAACATCTGTCGAGTAGGCAACGAGATTTTTGTGTTAAATTTGCGTGTCGTTTGAAAAAGTGAATTCTTTAACTTCAAATATCTCAAAAACTAATCGATGGATTTCGGTTATATCATACCTGTATATGGAGACAACTTTTGTCTATAAATGTATAAAATTCCGCAAAAATCTGTGGAGAAGTTAACGAGTTATTTAGAGTTTAATTATGGTTTTGTTTGAAACTGTGAAATATTTAACTTCATAGATATCAAAAACTGCTCAATGGATTTTGTTTATGTTTCATCTGTATAAGGAGAAAACTTTTGTCAATAATTGTTAAAATGTTCATAAAAATCTGTCGAGCAGGAATCGAGATATTAAGAGTTAAATTCTCGTTTCGTTTGAAACAGTGATATCTTTAACTTCCAATATCTCAAAAACTACGTGATGGATTTGGTTCATATTACACCTGTATATGGAAACTTCTTTTGTCTATAAATGTGTGAAATTTCGTAAAAATCTATGGAGTAGTTAACGAGATATTTAGAGTTAAATTTTCGTATCGTTTGAAACAGTGAAATCTTTAACCTCAAATATCATAAAAACTACTCGATGGATTTGGTTTATATTACACCTATATATGGAGATTACTTTTGACTACAATTCTATAAGATTTCGTAAAAATCTATCAAGGACTTAACGAGATATTACCAGTTAAATTTTCGTTTTTATTGAAATAGTGAAATCTTTACCTTCAAATATCTAAAAAACAACTTGATGGATTTGGTTCATATTACACCTGTATATAGAGACTTCTTTTGTCTATAATTGTATAATATTTCGTAAAAATCTGTCAAGCAGGAAATGTGATATTAACAGTTAAATTTTGGTTTCGTATAAAACAGTGAAATCTTTAACTTCCAGTATCTTAAAAACTAATCGATGGATTTTGTTTATATCTTACCTGTATAGAGAGACAACTTTGGTTTAAACAATTTTAAAAGTTCATAAAAATATGTCGAGTAGGAAATGAGTTATTTAGAATTTAATTTTCGTTTCGTTTGAAACAGTGAAATATATAATTTCAAATATCTTAAAAACTACTCGATGGATTTGGTTGATATTACACCTTTATATGGAGACTATTTTTGGTTATAAATGTATAAAATTCCGCAAAAATCTATCAAGTACTTAACGAGATATTAACAGTTAAATTTTGGTTTCGTTTAAAACAGTGAAATCTTTAACTTCGAATATCTCAAAAACTAATTGATGGATTTTGATTAAATCATACCTGTATATGGACACTAACTTTCTTTATAATTTTATTATATTTTGTAAACATCTGTCGAGTAGGCAACGAGATTTTTGTGTTAAATTTGCGTGTCGTTTGAAAAAGTGAATTCTTTAACTTCAAATATCTCAAAAACTAATCGATGGATTTCGGTTATATCATACCTGTATATGGAGACAACTTTTGTCTATAAATGTATAAAATTCCGCAAAAATCTGTGGAGAAGTTAACGAGTTATTTAGAGTTTAATTATGGTTTTGTTTGAAACTGTGAAATATTTAACTTCATAAATATCAAAAACTGCTCCATGGATTTTGTTTATGTTTCATCTGTATAAGGAGAAAACTTTTGTCTATAATTGTGTAATACTTAGTAAAAATCTTTCGAGTAGTTAACGAGATATTAGGAGTTAAATTCTCGTTTCGTTTGAAACAGTGATATCTTTAACTTCCAATATCTCAAAAACTACTTGATGGATGTGGTTCATATTACACCTGTATATGGAGACTTCTTTTGTCTAATAATAATAATAATAATAATAATAATAAGTTTATTTAAACAAATAATAATTGTACAAGTACATAAGAATATCTTATCTAAAAAAAAAAAAGCCAGAAAACTTAATTCGGCAAGGTATCCGTCTGCCGGGGTTTGGTAAATATAAACATTTCTTCATATCAAGTGAAAAAATATGATAAAATAGATAAATAAAAAATAAAAATATATCTTTAGAACCAAATTACAAAAATATTTTCCAACAAAAGAAAAGTTAATTAAAGAAAATTGAATTTTTATAATAAAACAAAGTAATAGACAGCTGTTAGTGAAGTAGCTGAATAAATTGCAGGCATGCAGCTAAGTAAAACTCCATAGAAATACATTAATGAGTAAGCTAAGAGACAAAATAGATAATTCTAGCCAAAGAATAAGCATAATAATAATAAGAATCACTTTTCAAATTTAATAACTAATTGTAGTTCTGTAATTAAAAATGTAGGAGAGAAATATATATATATTTATATTTTTTTAATATACTTCATTAGATGAATTCATTATTTATTAGTTTTCTATATTCCCATGCTGCTGTCACATATCTGATTAAGTGAGACCATTCTGGACCATTCAGTACATTGAGAAAGAAATCATATGACAGAAATCTGTCCCCAAATACCGACAGTCTGTATGGGGCCAAAATAGGGCATTGTGCGACGAAGTGGAACGTATCTTCCTTTACTCTGTAATTGCAGAGAGTACATTCTTCCTGGACATCCAGGCTATAAGGCTTGTGGTTGAGGTTCAGCAGTTCCCCCCTTAACTTAAAGACCCAACGTATGTCCGATATACGATTTTCCGTTTCAGTTTTATCAACCAAATTTGCACATTTAACCTGATGATTGAGTAGCTTATAAATAGTATATCGGCGCGATGCCTGAGCTCTTTCTCTCTGCTTCAAAGCAAAAGTTTCCTTCAGCCTGGAGATAATAGATTGAAATTTTAAATGGAGGGCTCCTCTTTCCAAATTGCCAAAACTCAAAGAAGTTGCGGTCTGTGCAGCCAAGTTTTCCCAGTCCTCAGCCCATGATATGCCCAATCTCAAAACCTCTTCCGCAACCACACGAGGAAATCTTAATTGGTCCATATTTAACACTTTGTGTATGTAACGGCTATTTAGACCCAATGTATAGAAAAAAATAGGTTCCAGACCAGTTTCTAGATGGAGAATATAAGATGGCGTAAAATTTGGCAAAGCAAACAACTTTTTTATGAAAAACCACAAGACTCTTTCTATTTCCTGAGATTGCTGGGTTCCCCACACTTGGGCTGCATAACACAGTATGGATCGCGAAGCGGCATTAAATATTTGTAATTTCGCATTCAAAGTTATTTGAGGTTGCATTATAGCTCGTCTCCATACATAATTAATTGCGTGCCTTGCAGAAGATGATTTTTCCAAGAAGTGTGGCTTCAAGGACAATTGGGGGGTTAGCAGCATCCCTAAATAAACATATCTGTTTACAACCTCTATCTCCTGAGACCTGTACGTCCAACGCTCTCTGGCTCCAAGTTTGCCCCCATTACGAAATACCATTACTTTGGTCTTATTGAGATTTACACTTAGGTTCCACCTCTCACAGTACCCCTCTAGTTTGAAAATATTCCTCTGTAGAGCAACTGGATTCTCTGCCATGATTACTATGTCATCTGCGTATAAGATAACCTTAATTAATTGGGTTCCCACTTGCATCCCTTTTTCAAATTCATCCTCTAGATCATTTACATACAACGCAAAAAGAAGGGGACTAAGTAAACAACCTTGCCGCAATCCACTAGCTACTAAAAATGGTTCAGTTTTGCCAAGTGGGGTCCAAACCGAAGCCATAGTTCCACTAAACATATTTTTCAAAGTTGTTATAAATCTTGAAGAGATCCCAGCATTATATAACTTTAAGTACAGGGCTTCACGATCAACTGTATCGAAGGCAGCCTTTAGGTCCACGAACAGAGCATAAAGTTTCTTTCTGTGATACAAACGCTTTTTAATTAAATTATATAGAACAAATATGCAGTCAGCTGTGGAATAGCCTTTTCGAAAGCCAGCCTGGCACTCTTTCAGAACCTTATTTGCATTCACAAATAATTCTAATCTACTTAAAAGAAGACCTGAGAACAGTTTACCCACACAATTCAAAAAAGACAAACCTCGGTAATTTTTCACATCAGTTATGTCTCCTTTTTTAAATACTGGAAAAATAAGAGATTCTTTGAAGCTGGAAGGAATCTGGCCTGTAGAATAAATTTCGTTGAAGATAAAGAGAAGCTGTTCGAGGTACTCCAATGGCGCGTTCTTAAAAAACTCGTAGCTCACTCTATCTACTCCTGGCGCCTTATTGGATTTTGATTTCTCTAAAACCATTTTCAATTCATCCATTACAAAAGCGCAATCCATGTCGGAAGAGCTATTTACCGGGGAAGCATAATAATTCAATGCGTAAGTGGCACGAGACGGACATAACAACTCTCTAAAATGTTGAACCCATTCACCCACAAGAATACCGCTATCGACCATGCGTTTAGAGCTTCTAAAAACATTCAATATATCCCAAAACTCTTTACCTAGTCTTACCTTTTTAAATTTTTCTAGCAAGTTTCTATAATATTCTGACTTCTTTGAAGATATTAATTCCTTATAGCTACTATTCGCCTCCAAATAAGCTCTTTTAACAACTTGCGATGAACTCTTACGGCAAAAATTTAACAACCTTCGCGATTTTTTCCTTGCTTTGTGACAGTCCCAATCATACCATGGTTGCTTAAATGCCTGTTTTTTACTAAGGTGATCGCGATGCCAAAAAGCCGCCCTCCTAATACTCTCAATCATCAAATATATTGCATCCTCAGGGTCGTACTGTCCAAACCGCTGAACCTCTTTGACAAGCAACTCCTGATAAAGAAGCTTATTATCACTACTCCATCTTATTTGAGGGAGCAAAGGAAAAATGTCTTCGTCCACATCAATTGATTTTAAAGAGAAAGTTATTGGAAGGTGGTCAGAGAATGTCTCACTTTTTATTGAGAAATCTATTATATTGGACAGGATATTCAGCGACACACAACAAAAATCGATAACTGAGCTGCCACGAGCTCCTATATAAGTAAAGTGGCCTTCAGCATCACTTTTGGAACGACCGTTCAATACAATTAGGCCGTGCTCATCACATATATCAATGAATTTTTTTCCTCTCGAGTTAACCAAACTGTCTTTAGAACATCGGGTAAAATCGAGTTTCCCCGAATCAATAGGTAGCTCAGTATTTAATTGTTGAAGCAAACCAATTCTAGCGTTCATGTCACCTGTTACAATGAAATCAACCTCAGATATTTCTGAAATTAAATCGATAAAGCCATTAAATTGTTGCTCCCAACAGGAGCAGTTTAAATAAATAGGAATGATATAATACTCAGAACCACCACAGTCAGCACACGAAACCAATATTGAGTCCCCAATTTTTATAAATTTAAATTTCTGTTTTAGTTTCTTTTTAATACCGTACAGAGCACCTCCACTAGGCCTCCCATATTTATGTAGTTTTGATGCCGCAATCCAATTAAGGTTAAATTCAGAAAGATATTTATCAAAATAAGCAGAACAATTACCATTATCTATTACATGAGTCTCAAAAAGAAAGAAAATATCGTAAGATTTAATAAAAGAAATAAACGAAAAATCTCCTATCTTATTATTAATGCCTGCAATATTATAGGATAACAAGTTTATAGAATTTAATTTATACTGATTACCATAAGTCGCTATTGAATTCGTATTTTGCCGGCAGACGGATAATTCTCAAGTATTTCTTCTAGATGAAGACTGTTGGCGCCCTGGAGATGTAGGAAGGTTGGCTCCGCGGCGAGGGGGTTCCTGCAGAAGTCCGTGGATGAACTCAGAGAAGTCATGACCCACAATCTCTTTTAATTTAGCTGCCCCAAATTCCTCTTCATAGGAGAGTCCCATAGTATCGTCCCAAGAGAAGATAACATCATTGATAATTAGTTTATCTACCTTAATAAAAGATTTATGGTTGCTATTCAATCGACGAATCTCCCATCGCAGACGAAATAAGTTATGCCTCCGGTTCCGAGTCTTCAGTGAGTAATCTTGTTGAATTCTCCAGTCAGTTCCCTTTAGGCGAGATGTTTGCCTTAAAACTGTCCATTTTTCATGATTACGAAGAAATGACACCATCACATGCCTTTTCTTCATATTCTTATTCCCTAGAGGGCGAACTTCTACTATCTCCACCTTGTCTTCGATTTTCATCACATTAGAAAAAAAATCATATACAATATCTAGCAGGTTATCTTGATCACTGAACAATAGACCTTTAATAATTAAATTATTTTTACGAGAATTATTCTCGAGTATTTCTAATCGTTTGTTTAATTGACGTTCGTTTTCCTTCAAAGACATTATTTGTATTTTCAGAGACTCATTTTCAATTTTCAAACTTTTCATTTCCTCTCGAAGTAAATTAAAATCATCTTTTGTCGGAAGTACTGCCAATTTTGTGTCTATTATTTTGCCTATTGATATTAACAATTCATCATTACCTGAGATGCTCATTTCACTACTTTTTTCTTCTGTAATTAACTTCTTAGATTGTGAAGGCAGGGATTCTGGAGAACTTCTACTTCTCTTGAGAGGGATTCTTACTCTACTAGGTGTTGAATTTGATGAAGATTTTTGCACCAGATACGACTCTATTTGCTTTTGTGACATTAGTTAATTGCTGTTAAATTTTATATTCTCTCCCTTTCCTTTACTCTTTTATTTATCTAACTAATAATTAAGCAGACTTTTAAATCATTTAGACCTCTTCAATTAATAACTGATTATGAAGAAAATAGAAAAAAGAAAGAAAGAAAAAAAAAAAAAAAATAATAATCATAAAATTATTATAAGTGCCAAAATAAAGATGAAAAGGTGAAATGAAATAATATTTCGTCTTTGAAATAAATTGACTTTGTTGTTTCAATCAGAAAACGTATATAAATGGATTATTTACTTCATTCATATAAATATGGGAGAGTTACATAGGTGATCTATGAACTATTTGTCTTTGCGGCTCACCTGTGACGCAGAGCCCTCTTCTTTATCCCCTCCAAGTCTGCATCCACTATTCTATTAAAGCAAATCTATTAAAAATTTAATTAATTTTCCACTGATTACGGAGAAACTGTTCGATAGGAATTTTTCAAACTTCACCACAGTTTTTATAAAGTAAATATCTATCCACTTGACAAAATTCACTTTTTAAATCCGTTTTAAACCTTATAAATTTTTAGTTAAATACAGACACGATCTTACTCTGTCGAAGTACAGAACCAAACTCTTTCTTTTGTCTATAAATGTGTGAAATTTCGTAAAAATCTATGGAGTAGTTAACGAAATATTGGGAGTTAAATTTTCGTATCGTTTGAAACAGTGAAATCTTTAACTTCAAATATCTCAAAAACTACTTGATGGATGTGGTTCATATTACACCTGTATATGGAGACAACCTTTGTCTATAATTGTATATAATTTCGTAAAAATCTGTGGAGTAGTTAACGAGATATTAGGAGTTAAATTCTCGTTTCGTTTGAAACAGTGATATCTTTAACTTCCAATATCTCAAAAACTACTTGATGGATGTGGTTCATATTACACCTGTATATGGAGACTTCTTTTGTTTATAAATGTGTGAAATTTCGTAAAAATCTATGGAGTAGTTAACGAAATATTAGGAGTTAAATTTTCGTATCGTTTGAAACAGTGAAATCTTTAACTTCAAATATCTCAAAAACTAATCGATGGATTTCGTTCATATCATACCTGTATATGGAGACAACCTTTGTCTATAATTGTATATAATTTCGTAAAAATCTGTGGAGTAGTTAACGAGATATTAAGAGTTAAATTCTCGTTTCGTTTGAAACAGTGATATCTTTAACTTCCAATATCTCAAAAACTACGTGAAGGATTTGGTTCATATTACACCTGTATATGGAAACTTCTTTTGTCTATAAATGTGTGAAATTTCGTAAAAATCTATGGAGTAGTTAACGAGATATTTAGAGTTAAATTTTCGTATCGTTTGAAACAGTGAAATCTTTAACCTCAAATATCATAAAAACTACTCGATGGATTTGGTTTATATTACACCTATATATGGAGATTACTTTTGACTACAATTCTATAAGATTTCGCAAAAATCTATCAAGGACTTAACGAGATATTAACAGTTAAATTTTGGTTTCGTTTAAAACAGTGAAATCTTTAACTTCGAATATCTCAAAAACTAATTGATGGATTTTGATTAAATCATACCTGTATATGGACACTACCTTTCTCTATAATTTTATTATATTTTGTAAACATCTGTCGAGTAGGCAACGAGATTTTTGTGTTAAATTTGCGTGTCGTTTGAAAAAGTGAATTCTTTAACTTCAAATATCTCAAAAACTAATCGATGGATTTCGGTTATATCATACCTGTATATGGAGACAACTTTTGTCTATAAATGTATAAAATTCCGCAAAAATCTGTGGAGAAGTTAACGAGTTATTTAGAGTTTAATTTTGGTTTTGTTTGAAACTGTGAAATATTTAACTTCATAGATATCAAAAACTGCTCAATGGATTTTGTTTATGTTTCATCTGTATAAGGAGAAAACTTTTGTCAATAATTGTTAAAATGTTCATAAAAATCTGTCGAGCAGGAATCGAGATATTAAGAGTTAAATTCTCGTTTCGTTTGAAACAGTGATATCTTTAACTTCCAATATCTCAAAAACTACGTGATGGATTTGGTTCATATTACACCTGTATATGGAAACTTCTTTTGTCTATAAATGTGTGAAATTTCGTAAAAATCTATGGAGTAGTTAACGAGATATTTAGAGTTAAATTTTCGTATCGTTTGAAACAGTGAAATCTTTAACCTCAAATATCATAAAAACTACTCGATGGATTTGGTTTATATTACACCTATATATGGAGATTACTTTTGACTACAATTCTATAAGATTTCGTAAAAATCTATCAAGGACTTAACGAGATATTACCAGTTAAATTTTCGTTTTTATTGAAATAGTGAAATCTTTACCTTCAAATATCTAAAAAACAACTTGATGGATTTGGTTCATATTACACCTGTATATAGAGACTTCTTTTGTCTATAATTGTATAATATTTCGTAAAAATCTGTCAAGCAGGAAATGTGATATTAACAGTTAAATTTTGGTTTCGTATAAAACAGTGAAATCTTTAACTTCCAGTATCTTAAAAACTAATCGATGGATTTTGTTTATATCTTACCTGTATAGAGAGACAACTTTGGTTTAAACAATTTTAAAAGTTCATAAAAATATGTCGAGTAGGAAATGAGTTATTTAGAATTTAATTTTCGTTTCGTTTGAAACAGTGAAATATTTAACATCAAATATCTCAAAAACTACTTTTGACTATAATTCTATATGATTTCGTAAAAATCTATCAAGTACTTAACGAGATATTAACAGTTAAATTTTGGTTTCGTTTAAAACAGTGAAATCTTTAACTTCGAATATCTCAATAACTAATTGATGGATTTTGATTAAATCATACCTGTATATGGACACTAACTTTCTTTATAATTTTATTATATTTTGTAAACATCTGTCGAGTAGGCAACGAGATTTTTGTGTTAAATTTGCGTGTCGTTTGAAAAAGTGAATTCTTTAACTTCAAATATCTCAAAAACTAATCGATGGATTTCGGTAATATCATACCTGTATATGGAGACAACATTTGTCTATAAATGTATAAAATTCCGCAAAAATCTGTGGAGAAGTTAACGAGTTATTTAGAGTTTAATTATGGTTTTGTTTGAAACTGTGAAATATTTAACTTCATAAATATCAAAAACTGCTCCATGGATTTTGTTTATGTTTCATCTGTATAAGGAGAAAACTTTTGTCTATAATTGTGTAATACTTAGTAAAAATCTTTCGAGTAGTTAACGAGATATTAGGAGTTAAATTCTCGTTTCGTTTGAAACAGTGATATCTTTAACTTCCAATATCTCAAAAACTACTTGATGGATGTGGTTCATATTACACCTGTATATGGAGACTATTTTTGGTTATAAATGAATAAAATTCCGCAAAAATCTGAGGAATAGTTAACGAGATATTTGGAGTTGAATTTTGGTTTCGTTTAAAACAGTGAAATATTTAACATCAAATATCTCAAAAACTACTTTTGACTATAATTCTATATGATTTCGTAAAAATCTATCAAGTACTTAACGAGATATTAACAGTTAAATTTTGGTTTCGTTTAAAACAGTGAAATCTTTAACTTCGAATATCTCAAAAACTAATTGATGGATTTTGATTAAATCATACCTGTATATGGACACTAACTTTCTTTATAATTTTATTATATTTTGTAAACATCTGTCGAGTAGGCAACGAGATTTTTGTGTTAAATTTGCGTGTCGTTTGAAAAAGTGAATTCTTTAACTTCAAATATCTCAAAAACTAATCGATGGATTTCGGTTATATCATACCTGTATATGGAGACAACTTTTGTCTATAAATGTATAAAATTCCGCAAAAATCTGTGGAGAAGTTAACGAGTTATTTAGAGTTTAATTATGGTTTTGTTTGAAACTGTGAAATATTTAACTTCATAAATTTTTTAAACTGCTCCATGGATTTTGTTTATGTTTCATCTGTATAAGGAGAAAACTTTTGTCTATAATTGTGTAATACTTAGTAAAAATCTTTCGAGTAGTTAACGAGATATTAGGAGTTAAATTCTCGTTTCGTTTGAAACAGTGATATCTTTAACTTCCAATATCTCAAAAACTACTTGATGGATGTGGTTCATATTACACCTGTATATGGAGACTTCTTTTGTCTATAAATGTGTGAAATTTCGTAAAAATCTATGGAGTAGTTAACGAAATATTGGGAGTTAAATTTTCGTATCGTTTGAAACAGTGAAATCTTTAACTTCAAATATCTCAAAAACTACTTGATGGATGTGGTTCATATTACACCTGTATATGGAGACAACCTTTGTCTATAATTGTATATAATTTCGTAAAAATCTGTGGAGTAGTTAACGAGATATTAAGAGTTAAATTCTCGTTTCGTTTGAAACAGTGATATCTTTAACTTCCAATATCTCAAAAACTACGTGAAGGATTTGGTTCATATTACACCTGTATATGGAAACTTCTTTTGTCTATAAATGTGTGAAATTTCGTAAAAATCTATGGAGTAGTTAACGAGATATTTAGAGTTAAATTTTCGTATCGTTTGAAACAGTGAAATCTTTAACCTCAAATATCATAAAAACTACTCGATGGATTTGGTTTATATTACACCTATATATGGAGATTACTTTTGACTACAATTCTATAAGATTTCGCAAAAATCTATCAAGGACTTAACGAGATATTAACAGTTAAATTTTGGTTTCGTTTAAAACAGTGAAATCTTTAACTTCGAATATCTCAAAAACTAATTGATGGATTTTGATTAAATCATACCTGTATATGGACACTACCTTTCTCTATAATTTTATTATATTTTGTAAACATCTGTCGAGTAGGCAACGAGATTTTTGTGTTAAATTTGCGTGTCGTTTGAAAAAGTGAATTCTTTAACTTTAAATATCTCAAAAACTAATCGATGGATTTCGGTTATATCATACCTGTATATGGAGACAACTTTTGTCTATAAATGTATAAAATTCCGCAAAAATCTGTGGAGAAGTTAACGAGTTATTTAGAGTTTAATTTTGGTTTTGTTTGAAACTGTGAAATATTTAACTTTATAGATATCAAAAACTGCTCCATGGATTTTGTTTATGTTTCATCTGTATAAGGAGAAAACTTTTGTCAATAATTGTTAAAATGTTCATAAAAATCTGTCGAGCAGGAATCGAGACATTTAGAGTTAAATTTTCGTTTCGTTTGAAACAGTGAAATATTTAACTTTGAATATCTCAAAAACTAATCGATGGATTTCGTTCATATCATACCTGTATATGGAGACAACCTTTGTCTATAATTGTATATAATTTCGTAAAAATCTGTGGAGTAGTTAACGAGATATTAAGAGTTAAATTCTCGTTTCGTTTGAAACAGTGATATCTTTAACTTCCAATATCTCAAAAACTATGTGATGGATTTGGTTCATATTACACCTGTATATGGAAACTTCTTTTGTCTAAAAATGTGTGAAATTTCGTAAAAATCTATGGAGTAGTTAACGAGATATTTAGAGTTAAATTTTCGTATCGTTTGAAACAGTGAAATCTTTAACCTCAAATATCATAAAAACTACTCGATGGATTTGGTTTATATTACACCTATATATGGAGATTACTTTTGACTACAATTCTATAAGATTTCGTAAAAATCTATCAAGGACTTAACGAGATATTACCAGTTAAATTTTCGTTTTTATTGAAATAGTGAAATCTTTACCTTCAAATATCTAAAAAAACAACTTGATGGATTTGGTTCATATTACACCTGTATATAGAGACTTCTTTTGTCTATAATTGTATAATATTTCGTAAAAATCTGTCAAGCAGGAAATGTGATATTAACAGTTAAATTTTGGTTTCGTATAAAACAGTGAAATATTTAACTTTCAGTATCTCAAAAACTAATCGATGGATTTTGTTTATATCTTACCTGTATAGAGAGACAACTTTGGTTTAAACAATTTTAAAAGTTCATAAAAATATGTCGAGTAGGAAATGAGTTATTTAGAATTTAATTTTCGTTTCGTTTGAAACAGTGAAATATATAATTTCAAATATCTTAAAAACTACTCGATGGATTTGGTTGATATTACACCTGTATATGGAGACTATTTTTGTTTATAAATGAATAAAATTCCGCAAAAATCTGAGGAATAGTTAACGAGATATTTGGAGTTGAATTTTGGTTTCGTTTAAAACAGTGAAATATTTAACATCAAATATCTCAAAAACTACTTTTGACTACAATTCTATAAGATTTCGTAAAAATCTATCAAGGACTTAACGAGATATTAACAGTTAAATTTTGGTTTCGTTTAAAACAGTGAAATCTTTAACTTCGAATATCTCAAAAACTAATTGATGGATTTTGATTAAATCATACCTGTATATGGACACTAACTTTCTTTATAATTTTATTATATTTTGTAAACATCTGTCGAGTAGGCAACGAGATTTTTGTGTTAAATTTGCGTGTCGTTTGAAAAAGTGAATTCTTTAACTTCAAATATCTCAAAAACTAATCGATGGATTTCGGTTATATCATACCTGTATATGGAGACAACTTTTGTCTATAAATGTATAAAATTCCGCAAAAATCTGTGGAGAAGTTAACGAGTTATTTAGAGTTTAATTATGGTTTTGTTTGAAACTGTGAAATATTTAACTTCATAAATATCAAAAACTGCTCCATGGATTTTGTTTATGTTTCATCTGTATAAGGAGAAAACTTTTGTCTATAATTGTGTAATACTTAGTAAAAATCTTTCGAGTAGTTAACGAGATATTAGGAGTTAAATTCTCGTTTCGTTTGAAACAGTGATATCTTTAACTTCCAATATCTCAAAAACTACTTGATGGATGTGGTTCATATTACACCTGTATATGGAGACTTCTTTTGTCTATAAATGTGTGAAATTTCGTAAAAATCTATGGAGTAGTTAACGAAATATTGGGAGTTAAATTTTCGTATCGTTTGAAACAGTGAAATCTTTAACTTCAAATATCTCAAAAACTACTTGATGGATGTGGTTCATATTACACCTGTATATGGAGACAACCTTTGTCTATAATTGTATATAATTTCGTAAAAATCTGTGGAGTAGTTAACGAGATAGTAGGAGTTAAATTCTCGTTTCGTTTGAAACAGTGATATCTTTAACTTCCAATATCTCAAAAACTACTTGATGGATGTGGTTCATATTACACCTGTATATGGAGACTTCTTTTGTTTATAAATGTGTGAAATTTCGTAAAAATCTATGGAGTAGTTAACGAAATATTAGGAGTTAAATTTTCGTATCGTTTGAAACAGTGAAATCTTTAACTTCAAATATCTCAAAAACTAATCGATGGATTTCGTTCATATCATACCTGTACATGGAGACAACCTTTGTCTATAATTGTATATAATTTCGTAAAAATCTGTGGAGTAGTTAACGAGATATTAAGAGTTAAATTCTCGTTTCGTTTGAAACAGTGATATCTTTAACTTCCAATATCTCAAAAACTACGTGAAGGATTTGGTTCATATTACACCTGTATATGGAAACTTCTTTTGTCTATAAATGTGTGAAATTTCGTAAAAATCTATGGAGTAGTTACCGAGATATTTAGAGTTAAATTTTCGTATCGTTTGAAACAGTGAAATCTTTAACCTCAAATATCATAAAAACTACTCGATGGATTTGGTTTATATTACACCTATATATGGAGATTACTTTTGACTACAATTCTATAAGATTTCGTAAAAATCTATCAAGGACTTAACGAGATATTACCAGTTAAATTTTCGTTTTTATTGAAATAGTGAAATCTTTACCTTCAAATATCTAAAAAACAACTTGATGGATTTGGTTCATATTACACCTGTATATAGAGACTTCTTTTGTCTATAATTGTATAATATTTCGTAAAAATCTGTCAAGCAGGAAATGTGATATTAACAGTTAAATTTTGGTTTCGTATAAAACAGTGAAATATTTAACTTTCAGTATCTCAAAAACTAATCGATGGATTTTGTTTATATCTTACCTGTATAGAGAGACAACTTTGGTTTAAACAATTTTAAAAGTTCATAAAAATATGTCGAGTAGGAAATGAGTTATTTAGAATTTAATTTTGGTTTCGTTTAAAACAGTGAAATATTTAACATCAAATATCTCAAAAACTACTTTTGACTACAATTCTATAAGATTTCGTAAAAATCTATCAAGGACTTAACGAGATATTAACAGTTAAATTTTGGTTTCGTTTAAAACAGTGATATTTTTAACTTCCAATATCTCAAAAACTACTTGATGGATGTGGTTCATATTACACCTGTATATGGAGACTTCTTTTGTCTATAAATGTGTGAAATTTCGTAAAAATCTATGGAGTAGTTAACGAAATATTGGGAGTTAAATTTTCGTTTCGTTTGAAACAGTGAAATATTTAACTTCGAATATCTCAAAAACTAATCGATGGATTTCGGTTATATCATACCTGTATATGGAGACAACTTTTGTCTATAAATGTATAAAATTCCGCAAAAATCTGTGGAGAAGTTAACGAGTTATTTAGAGTTTAATTATGGTTTTGTTTGAAACTGTGAAATATTTAACTTCATAAATATCAAAAACTGCTCCATGAATTTTGTTTATGTTTCATCTGTATAAGGAGAAAACTTTTGTCTATAATTGTGTAATACTTAGTAAAAATCTTTCGAGTAGTTAACGAGATATTAAGAGTTAAATTTTCGTTTCGTTTGAAACAGTGAAATATTTAACTTCGAATATCTCAAAAACTAATCGATGGATTTGGTTTATATTACACCTATATAGGGAGATTACTTTTGACTACAATTCTATAAGATTTCGTAAAAATCTATCAAGGACTTAACGAGATATTAACAGTAAAATTTTGGTTTCGTTTAAAACAGTGAAATCTTTAACTTCGAATATCTCAAAAACTAATTGATGGATTTTGATTAAATCATACCTGTATATGGACACTACCTTTCTCTATAATTTTATTACATTTTGTAAACATCTGTCGAGTAGGCAACGAGATTTTTGTGTTAAATTTGCGTGTCGTTTGAAAAAGTGAATTCTTTAACTTCAAATATCTCAAAAACTAATCGATGGATTTCGGTTATATCATACCTGTATATGGAGACAACTTTTGTCTATAAATGTATAAAATTCCGCAAAAATCTGTGGAGAAGTTAACGAGTTATTTAGAGTTTAATTTTGGTTTTGTTTGAAACTGTGAAATATTTAACTTCATAGATATCAAAAACTGCTCCATGGATTTTGTTTATGTTTCATCTGTATAAGGAGAAAACTTTTGTCAATAATTGTTAAAATGTTCATAAAAATCTGTCGAGCAGGAATCGAGACATTTAGAGTTAAATTTTCGTTTCGTTTGAAACAGTGAAATATTTAACTTCGAATATCTCAAAAACTAATCGATGGATTTCGTTCATATCATACCTGTATATGAAGACAACCTTTGTCTATAATTGTATATAATTTCGTAAAAATCTGTGGAGTAGTTAACGAGATATTAGGAGTTAAATTCTCGTTTCGTTTGAAACAGTGATATCTTTAACTTCCAATATCTCAAAAACTACTTGATGGATGTGGTTCATATTACACCTGTATATGGAGACTTCTTTTGTCTATAAATGTGTGAAATTTCGTAAAAATCTATGGAGTAGTTAACGAAATATTGGGAGTTAAATTTTCGTTTCGTTTGAAACAGTGAAATATTTAACTTCGAATATCTCAAAAACTAATCGATGGATTTCGGTTATATCATACCAGTATATGGAGACAACTTTTGTCTATAAATGTATAAAATTCCGCAAAAATCTGTGGAGAAGTTAACGAGTTATTTAGAGTTTAATTATGGTTTTGTTTGAAACTGTGAAATATTTAACTTCATAAATATCAAAAACTGCTCCATGAATTTTGTTTATGTTTCATCTGTATAAGGAGAAAACTTTTGTCTATAATTGTGTAATACTTAGTAAAAATCTTTCGAGTAGTTAACGAGATATTAAGAGTTAAATTTTCGTTTCGTTTGAAACAGTGAAATATTTAACTTCGAATATCTCAAAAACTAATCGATGGATTTCGTTCATATCATACCTGTATATGAAGACAACCTTTGTCTATAATTGTATATAATTTCGTAAAAATCTGTGGAGTAGTTAACGAGATATTAGGAGTTAAATTCTCGTTTCGTTTGAAACAGTGATATCTTTAACTTCCAATATCTCAAAAACTACTTGATGGATGTGGTTCATATTACACCTGTATATGGAGACTTCTTTTGTCTATAAATGTGTGAAATTTCGTAAAAATCTATGGAGTAGTTAATGAAATATTGGCAGTTAAATTTTCGTATCGTTTGAAACAGTGAAATCTTTAACTTCAAATATCTCAAAAACTAATCGATGGATTTGGTTCATATTACACCTGTATATGGAAACTTCTTTTGTCTATAAATGTGTGAAATTTCGTAAAAATCTATGGAGTAGTTAACGAGATATTAAGAGTTAAATTTTCGTTTCGTTTGAAACAGTGAAATATTTAACTTCGAATATCTCAAAAACTAATCGATGGATTTGGTTTATATTACACCTATATAGGGAGATTACTTTTGACTACAATTCTATAAGATTTCGTAAAAATCTATCAAGGACTTAACGAGATATTAACAGTAAAATTTTGGTTTCGTTTAAAACAGTGAAATCTTTAACTTCGAATATCTCAAAAACTAATTGATGGATTTTGATTAAATCATACCTGTATATGGACACTACCTTTCTCTATAATTTTATTACATTTTGTAAACATCTGTCGAGTAGGCAACGAGATTTTTGTGTTAAATTTGCGTGTCGTTTGAAAAAGTGAATTCTTTAACTTCAAATATCTCAAAAACTAATCGATGGATTTCGGTTATATCATACCTGTATATGGAGACAACTTTTGTCTATAAATGTATAAAATTCCGCAAAAATCTGTGGAGAAGTTAACGAGTTATTTAGAGTTTAATTTTGGTTTTGTTTGAAACTGTGAAATATTTAACTTCATAGATATCAAAAACTGCTCCATGGATTTTGTTTATGTTTCATCTGTATAAGGAGAAAACTTTTGTCAATAATTGTTAAAATGTTCATAAAAATCTGTCGAGCAGGAATCGAGACATTTAGAGTTAAATTTTCGTTTCGTTTGAAACAGTGAAATATTTAACTTCGAATATCTCAAAAACTAATCGATGGATTTCGTTCATATCATACCTGTATATGAAGACAACCTTTGTCTATAATTGTATATAATTTCGTAAAAATCTGTGGAGTAGTTAACGAGATATTAGGAGTTAAATTCTCGTTTCGTTTGAAACAGTGATATCTTTAACTTCCAATATCTCAAAAACTACTTGATGGATGTGGTTCATATTACACCTGTATATGGAGACTTCTTTTGTCTATAAATGTGTGAAATTTCGTAAAAATCTATGGAGTAGTTAACGAAATATTGGGAGTTAAATTTTCGTTTCGTTTGAAACAGTGAAATATTTAACTTCGAATATCTCAAAAACTAATCGATGGATTTCGGTTATATCATACCAGTATATGGAGACAACTTTTGTCTATAAATGTATAAAATTCCGCAAAAATCTGTGGAGAAGTTAACGAGTTATTTAGAGTTTAATTATGGTTTTGTTTGAAACTGTGAAATATTTAACTTCATAAATATCAAAAACTGCTCCATGAATTTTGTTTATGTTTCATCTGTATAAGGAGATAACTTTTGTCTATAATTGTGTAATACTTAGTAAAAATCTTTCGAGTAGTTAACGAGATATTAAGAGTTAAATTTTCGTTTCGTTTGAAACAGTGAAATATTTAACTTCGAATATCTCAAAAACTAATCGATGGATTTCGTTCATATCATACCTGTATATGAAGACAACCTTTGTCTATAATTGTATATAATTTCGTAAAAATCTGTGGAGTAGTTAACGAGATATTAGGAGTTAAATTCTCGTTTCGTTTGAAACAGTGATATCTTTAACTTCCAATATCTCAAAAACTACTTGATGGATGTGGTTCATATTACACCTGTATATGGAGACTTCTTTTGTCTATAAATGTGTGAAATTTCGTAAAAATCTATGGAGTAGTTAATGAAATATTGGCAGTTAAATTTTCGTATCGTTTGAAACAGTGAAATCTTTAACTTCAAATATCTCAAAAACTAATCGATGGATTTGGTTCATATTACACCTGTATATGGAAACTTCTTTTGTCTATAAATGTGTGAAATTTCGTAAAAATCTATGGAGTAGTTAACGAGATATTTAGAGTTAAATTTTCGTATCGTTTCAAACAGTGAAATCTTTAACCTCAAATATCATAAAAACTACTCGATGGATTTGGTTTATATTACACCTATATATGGAGATTACTTTTGACTACAATTCTATAAGATTTCGTAAAAATCTATCAAGGACTTAACGAGATATTAACAGTTAAATTTTAGTTTCGTTTAAAACAGTGAAATCTTTAACTTCGAATATCTCAAAAACTAATTGATGGATTTTGATTAAATCATACCTGTATATGGACACTACCTTTCTCTATAATTTAATTATATTTTGTAAACATCTGTCGAGTAGGCAACGAGATTTTTGTGTTAAATTTGCGTGTCGTTTGAAAAAGTGAATTCTTTAACTTCAAATATCTCAAAAACTAATCGATGGATTTCGGTTATATCATACCTGTATATGGAGACAACTTTTGTCTATAAATGTATAAAATTCCGCAAAAATCTGTGAGAAGTTAACGAGTTATTTAGAGTTTAATTTTGGTTTTGTTTGAAACTGTGAAATATTTAACTTCATAGATATCAAAAACTGCTCCATGGATTTTGTTTGTTTCATCTGTATAAGGAGAAAACTTTTGTCTATAATTGTGTAATACTTAGTAAAAATCTTTCGAGTAGTTAACGAGATATTAAGAGTTAAATTTTCGTTTCTTTTGAAACAGTGAAATATTTAACTTCGAATATCTCAAAAACTAATCGATGGATTTCGTTCATATCATACCTGTATATGAAGACAACCTTTGTCTATAATTGTATATAATTTCGTAAAAATCTGTGGAGTAGTTAACGAGATAGTAGGAGTTAAATTCTCGTTTCGTTTGAAACAGTGATAAACTTCCAATATCTCAAAAACTACTTGATGGATGTGGTTCATATTACACCTGTATATGGAGACTTCTTTTGTCTATAAATGTGTGAAATTTCGTAAAAATCTATGGAGTAGTTAACGAAATATTGGGAGTTAAACTTTCGTATCGTTTGAAACAGTGAAATCTTTAACTTCAAATATCTCAAAAACTAATCGATGGATTTGGTTTATATTACACCTGTATATGGAGACAGCTTCTGTCTATATTTGTTAGAATGTTCGTAAAAATCTGTCGAGTAGGAAATGAGATATATAGAGTGGAATTTTGGCTTCTATTGAAATAGCGAAATCTTTATCTTCAAATATCTCAAAAACTACTTGATGGATTTGGTTTACATTACACCTGTATATGGAGACAGCTTCTGTCTATAATTGTTAAAATGTTCGTAAAATTCTGAGGAGTAGAAAATGAGATATTTGGAGTGGAATTTTGGTCTCGATTGAAATAGCGAAATCTTTAACCTCAAATATCATAAAAACTACTCGATGGATTTGGTTTATATTACACCTTTATATGGAGATTACTTTTGACTACAATTCTATAAGATTTCGTAAAAATTTGTGGAGTAGTTAACGAGATATTAGGAGTTAAATTTTCGTTTCGTTTGAAACAGTGATATCTTTAACTTCCAATATCTCAAAAACTACTTGATGGATGTGGTTCATATTACACCTGTATATGGAGACTTCTTTTGTTTATAATTGTATAAAATTTCGTAAAAATCTGTGGAGTAGTTAACGAGATATTAACAGTTAAATTTTGGTTTCGTTTAAAACAGTGAAATCTTTAACTTCGAATATCTCAAAAACTAATTGATGGATTTTGTTTAAATCATACCTGTATATGGAGACTACCTTTCTCTATAATTTTATTAAATTTCGTAAAAATCTGTCGAGTAGGTTACGTGATTTTTAGTGTTAAATTTTCGTGTCGTTTGACACAGTTAAATCTTTAACTTCAAATACGAGGGTCGTTTGAAAAGTCCGTGCAAAGTCAGAGAGATAGCACTACTGGCGCGTATCGAGGTTATGTTTAGTTAGTTGCATCTCTTAAAAGAACACACACCATGTTTCAGCCAGATCGGTCTATTTCTTTGTGTTTGGCATTCGTTTGAATCGAGGAAGTCGAGTGATTTTCAAATCGTGTGAAGTGTTGCAAGGACGGTTTGCAGCTGTTCCAGAAGAATCCGCAGGACTTTAAGCGTCGTTTCGTCACTGTGGATGAAACATTGATACATCACTACACTCCTGTGACCAAAGAACAATCTAAACAATGGGTTACCAAGGGGGAATCTGCGCCAAAAAAGGTGAAGACCGTTCCTTCGGCCGGAAAGATTATGGCGACTGTCTTTTGGGATTCGCAAGGAATAATCCTCATCGACTATCTGGATAAGGGTAAAACTATTACAGGTGCATATTATTAATCGTTATTGGACCGTTTGAAAACCGAGCTACTAGATAAACGCCCACGATTGGCCCACAAAAAAGTCCTTTTCCATCACGACAACGCACCAGCTCACACCTCAGCAGTTGTGGTCGCAAAATTAATGGAAATAGGGTTCCAACTCGTTTCACATCCCCCCTATTCTCCAGACTTGGCTCCCTCGGACTACTATTTGTTCCGCAATATGAAGAAATGGCTGGCGGGAAAAAGATTTTATTCAAACGAGGAGGTGATTGCAGAAACGAATGGCTATTTTTCAGACTTGGACAAATCCTATTATTCGGAAGGGATCAACAAACTAGAGCAGCGTTGGACGGAGTTATAAGCCTAAAAGGAGACTATGTTGAAAAATAAAAAAGGTTTACCCCAAAAAATTAAGTAGTTTTTATTTTTGCACGGACTTTTCAAACGACCCTCGTATCTCAAAAACTAATCGATGGATTTCGTTTATATCATACCTGTATATGGAGACAACTTTTGTCTATAAATGTATAAAATTCCGCAAAAATCTGTGGAGAAGTTAACGAGTTATTTAGAGTTTAATTTTGGTTTTGTTTGAAACTGTGAAATATTTAACTTCATAGGTATCAAAAACTGCTCCATGGATTTTGTTTATGTTTCATCTGTATAAGGAGAAAACTTTTGTCTATAATTGTGTAATTCTTAGTAAAAATCTTTCGAGTAGTTAACGAGATATTTGGAGTTGAATTTTGGTTTCGTTTAAAACAGTGAAATATTTAACTTCAAATATCTCAAAAACTAATCGATGGATTTCGTTTATATCATACCTGTATATGGAGACAACCTTTGTCTATAATTGTATATAATTTCGTAAAAATTTGTGGAGTAGTTAACGAGATATTAGGAGTTAAATTTTCGTTTCGTTTGAAACAGTGATATCTTTAACTTCCAATATCTCAAAAACTACTTGATGGATTTGGTTTATATTACACCTGTATATGGAGACAGCTTCTGTCTATAATTGTTAAAATGTTCGTAAAAATCTGTTGATTAGTTAACGAGATAAGAGTTAAATTTTCGTTTCGTTCGAAACAGTGAAATTTTTTACTTCAAATATCTCAAAAACTAATCGATGGATTTCGTTTATTTTTTATCTGTACTTGGAGACAACTTTTGTCTATAATTGTGTAAATGTTCGTAAAAATCTGTCGAGTGGTTAACGAGGTATTTAGAGTCAAATTTTCAGTTCGCCAAATGTGAATCTTCATATCTCTGTTTTATTTTTCCAATTTTAATGATTTCTTTATGGAATGGCAGAGAAATTTTTTCTCTATTAGCAACATAAATTGCACTTTTCTTGTAGGAATAGTTATAGAGATATTGAAGGTTAAATTTTAGAGGTTTTTAAACGGGGTCAAATTTCAAACCTTTATATCTCTTTTTGTATTTGTCCAATTTCAATGATTTCTCTGCCGAATGACAGAGAAACGTTTTCTCTATATCCGACGTAAACTGCATTTTTGTAGTATGAATAGTTTCAGGCAGGGCCGGATTTTCCTATAGACTAACTAGGCTTCAGGCTAGGGCCTCAAGATCAAGAGGGACCTACATTCAAATTGTTAGCAAAATTAATATTACACTATTTTTAAAACAACATATTATACAGGGTGATCCATTTAAAACGCACCAATTGCTAATAACGTTTTCGGAAAGCGGAATTTCGAAAAAACCCTCGAAGTAAACTATATGTTTTTTTTTTGTTTAGTTTTCATATTTTCTACCCCCGATGCTGTATCTTCATTTTTGGCGGAGTTACGGCCAAAAACCCGATTGGTGTTCCATAAGGACCACTGCTTTTGACAATGATTATGAAAACTACATAAAAAATTGTGAAAAATGGTGTTAACCCCGTTTCAATATCCCTAAGATTAGTTGAAATATTTAGATCAAAGTTACATTTTTATCTATTCGTGATCGGTTTTCGATATTAATTTTCCACCAGAAATACACGTTTTGGAGGTCCTCTGACTGCAAAAAATGTTATTTGTCACGTAAAGAACAATAATAATAATAATTGAAGATTTTAAAAAGTGTATTGCAATGTAATGGTTGTGAGTGAATCAGGATAAATTTGTTTTATCATCAAATAAAAGCAATCATCACATCATTTTAATGTACCCCGTATGCAAGACTTCTTGACCTATGACTACGGTAAAAATATCTTGCCGTGATTTTTTTAATATTTCTCATGTAATTTACAAACTTAAAACTGGGAAGTGAAGGGGCCTTATAAGTGTACGTAATAGCCTAGGGCCTCTTTTCATCTAAATCCGGCCCTGCCTGCTTGCTCTCCAACCTGACCCCAATGGATTGAATTTTTGCTTGGGATGCCATTACAGGAAAAGTCTATGAAATGCCGGTCAATGATCTTCATTCTTTAAGAAGAAGAGTAATTGAATCAATTACTTTTCACAGCAATCCAGTGCCGTTCGGCCATTGCTGCTGTGGAAGAAAGATACCGATTCCTCATTTTCTTTATTATTTATTCATTTACTTTTAACTGTCATTATTTTCTATTAATAAAGTAGTTGGAAGGCACTATTAATTTTTTTTTATTATAACCTACCTAATAATAATTCATAAAATGGAGATCTTTAGACGTGAATATCTCATAAACAAAGCGCTAACGGGCATACCTTCAGAGGAAAATTTTGTCTTGTTTTGAGGTCTTAAATTCATATTTTCAATTAGAACAGTTAACCCTGAAACACCCTGTATATTGAGAAATATTTGTTACTAATTCCAATAATAACATTTCACCATGGCATAGCATGGGTTTAAATACAACAACAGTAATATAACAGTAAACAACAGTGCAATATTTTGCATCAGTATGCTGCCAAGTTCAGTGAGATGGTTGTGGTTGCTTCTTGCTTACCAATTCAGAAATTCTTGGGGCAGTCTTTGCAAGGGCACAGCGAAGATCATTTTCCACAACAAGTCTACTTCGGTATTTAGACTTGATTACCAGCAAGCTGGAAAACCCTGTTTCGCAAAGATATGTTGTTGGAAAAGGAAGAAGAAGGCGCAGCACAGTCTCAGACAGAATAGGATTTAACTGTAAACACTTAATCCAGAATTTTGTCAGTAGCATCGTAGAGAAATCTGTTCTCGCTGCATCATTGTTAATTAGGTCAATGAACTCTTCTTGCGCTGTCTCCGGAATATCTTCAACTTTCACGGTGAATGGACTTCTGGCAAATGGAAATGGGGTGTCAGGTAGATTAGGAAAGTATGATGAAATTTCGTCTGCAAGCATGTGCAAATGTTCTTTCACAGAAGTTATCATCATAATTTTTTTGTCTGGCTCAATGTCATTTTCCTCAAAGAAGGCAGATAATGTAGGAAACATGTAAATTTTATTTTTATCCAATTTATTTTTCCAAAGCTAAAGTTTCATTTGGAATGATCTAATTTTTTCGGACAAATCGAGGCACGTTGCATTTGGTCCTTGCAGTGATAAATTTAAGTCATTCAAGATGACAAAGATGTCCACCAAGTAAGCTATTTTCTGCAGCTCAGTTTTATCGCTAAAAAGTGCTTCGAATTGCGAAATATGTATTTTCCGATGGCTTTAGGCGACCCCTGTGTTTTGGTCGTTCGACCCCCGCCGGGGCCGCGACCCACAGGTTGAGAACCGCTGTGGTAGAGGGAGGACTCATGCTTCTCTAAACGTATAGTACATAACATTAATGCCACCTAAATTCCAGAAAAAAATACAGAGATAAATAGTAGTTGCAAACTTTTTTTATATCACCAAATTCATATATAAATATTAATGTAATAAGCGATAATTGAGTGAGTAGTGTTTCAAGCCAGACTTCGGTAGTAATAATTAAACAATATTTAAATCTCACCAACTATTGTGACAGGACAATTAAGTTCTATAATGATTCTTTGGCTCATGAAGATTTTTATCGCTTCTAGACAAATGGCGACGATTTCAATTTGCAATATTTTAAATTTGGGGAGAAAGAGGAGACTTTCTGAAAAAAAAAAATATATATATATATACAGGGTGATCCATTAAAAACGCACCAATCGCTAATAACTTTTTAGGACAGCGGAATTTTGAAAATTGACATTTGAGTAAATTAGTAATAAAAAGTCAGTTTGCAAAATCCCAGTTTTCTGCATTTACACCCCTCTGTTCGGGGTAGGGTTTTATTAAAAACCAAAAAAATCCAAATGATCTTGAAGCTTAATAAATGCGCAACTTTTTCTGAAATTATGTGATTCCTTGATTCATTAACCATTGAGAAAATGCAGTTGAAAATTTTAACAAAAATCATCGAGAACGAAATTTTTAGACATTCAAGTAAAAATTTCATTGTTATAAGAATCGTTTTGAGGCTCTGTACCAAGCAAATTTATAGGAAATTTAATGCTCTTTCGTTTGGAATAAACAAATTTGTTGTAGAATAAAGGATAGAAAAGTTACGGCCATTTTTATGGCGAAAAACGCGAATATCGACGGAAAAGTTAAAAATGCAAATATCTTGGACACTATTGAGAATCGGGCCAAAGTGAATAGAATATTTTTTGTTGCATTTGAGCTGCTGAATCACCTCCCGAAGTTTCGACCACTCCTCCGTATACACCCTGTATAACGGAAATACAGTAATGAGGTCATTCTCGTAAATATTGAGGTTTGGAAGTGTTTATAAGTTGTAAACCATAGGATATGCGTCGTAGGTACAACAAGACCTTGAGGCCTACCAGAGGTTAGGTTGTTATACGATAGGAAAAATCTATTCGGCACTATACTTCTCTTGAAGCAATTTTTCCATTTTCAATTAACCAAAATAAAATTATTGTGTAACATAAAAACGCTGCCGAATGTTCAGGTAAAATCAGAAGGATTGTAAGGAATGAATTAGCCTCGGCCTGTTTGCAATCTCGATGCTTCCCACCTGATTTTTCTACGTCAATGACCAATTCCAATTGCGTTGGAATGGGATCACCTTTTCTCTGTGTTATGACTGTGATGAGACCCCAGAGATTATGCACCGACAGGTACAATGTAAGAGATACTCATTTCCTGTATCTCAAGCAAGTTTGGTTCCGCCCTCCATGCTGTCTGTGCGCACACAACAAAGAATGAATTTTCTACTTTAACAGTTCAGCAACATCTGCAGACTTTATAAGATCGAGCTGCAGGATAGCAAACATGTCCTTAAATTTCGAGATCTAACATACCGTATTTTTTTGCTTCTTTGATGCGCCAAATGAAGTCATCTAAAGTATATTTCTTGTAGCTGGGCACACCATGTTTGAAGTGGTAGGCTTTAGAGAATTTAAAATTTGCTGAAACAATAATGAATTTAATTTATATAGTGAAATAGAAAGTTAGATTAAATTGTAGTAACTAAATCGAAGATAGGTCAAAATAATAATAATAATAATAATAAGCCATTTATTGCTCTTAATTTACAATATAAATACATGATTGGATATAACCTGTAAGTAAGTAGCAATTCAGCAAATTTGCTGTGGCACCTTTTAAAGGTATTCAGTTCAGTTTATTTCCGTTACAACTATATTAAATTCTATAAATCAATGCAAATACAAATACTAATTGAAAACATTAACTAAAATCAAATAACAAAAATACCTGGTTGAAAACAAAGAATTCTTCATTAATGAAAGTAAAAGTAAAAGAAAATGATAACACTACTTCTCACTTTTTTTAAACATGTATATATATTTATATTAGGTATTAAGTTTTCTGTTATTGCAAAAGATACTCTACAATTCAAAAGCTTTCTCTGTAGATCATTTTCAAAGTTTTCATTCTTTATAGTTGTGGAATCCAAAGCTTGAACATATGCTCTATTTTTCCATGTTTTTCTATAATTTAAAATTTCTAATTTTATTTTAATGGCCCTATGATCACTTCTGATATCTATTCTCCTCTAAATCCACATCTTTTACTATCGTCCTCTTGTTAACTAATAATCAATTTCATTTTTTACTTTTCCATCTGGACTGCACCAGCTCCATTTTCTTGATTCACTTTTTTTGAAGAGAGTATTCATTATATACAACTTATTCCCTTCCACAAATTCAATTAGTCTTTGACCACTTTCATTTCTTTGCCACAGTCCAAATTTTCCGATGTACTTTTCTCCTTTATGTTCACCTACTTTAGAGTTAAAATTACCCATTAAAAGTAAATATTTACACATGTCTTCTTCTAACGCTAATTTTACATTTTCGTAAAATTCTTCGATTTCCTCTACTGCTGCGGTTGAAGTTGGGGCATAAATCTGTATAATTTTTAATCTTCCATTGCTTCCTAATTTCCAAATTAATTTTGATACTCTACGAGTATAAGATTTGTAACTAATAATGTTTTTATTTCCTGCTTTGTTAATTAGAAATCCAGTGCCTCCTAAACTACCGTTTCCGTTAATATAGAATATTTTATCATCCTTTTATTGTATACATTGTTCCCTATCTTTAAGTAGCGATGTGTAATGTTTCATGTACTCCTTCCTTCTTCTCCATACTTTTATTATTGATTTTTTTATGATCATTATGATAATTTAATTGCTATATCTCCCCTCGATCACTGACCGAGTTGCCGCCTTCTAATTCTAATATCGCATTCTGCGTATTTAATAGATTAGTTATTAAAATGATTCCTTCATCTCCAACCAACCTCTTTAATTTTTCTTCCGTATTTCCTTCTGAACTAGTTGTATACAGTTTCTGGTCTTCTTCCAATTTAAACATTTCATTTTGTATAATGATTCTATTTTCTCTCACACTTATTTTTAAATTTTTCCACTTTTTATTAAGTTCTTTTTTTAAAGTTAGTAATTTATTTCTTTTTTCACGTGTCTCCTGTCAGATATCTCTTTCAATAAAATTTTTCGTGTTTTTTAGTTTATTAGCGTTCTTTATTATATTCCTTATTATAGCATTATTATTATATTTCGCTAGAATAATTGTAATTCCCGTCTTTTTATTTGCTTTCAAAATTCTAGTAAATTCTATATTTCCTCGTTGATCTACATCTAATTTTGCTCTGACTACAGTATTTAACTGCTCTTCCAAGCTAAGTTCCTCATCGATCTTTATGCCTTTAAATATCAAATTATTTCTTCGATTTAAATTTTCTACTTGCTCCATTTTCTTTGACAGTAATTGTTTTTTTTTTTCCAAATTCTGAATGTGTAATTTTAGATTTCTATTTTCTGTTTCTAGTACTTTCATATTTTTGGTAATTATTTCCAAATCGTTTTTTGTGGCTAAATTTTTGGAATCTATTAGGTTGCCGAAAAGTTCCATTAAGTTTTGTACAGACATTTTTCCTACTGATAAATCCATCTTAGCTTCTCTTAGTATATCTTAATAATAGGAAACAAAAAATAAGAGAAGAATTGGCGAGAGTTGGTTTGGTATTAAAACAGGCAAAAATTTGCACAATTATATTGTGTATCTAATGTTTATTATTTACCTTCTAGTGATTAGTCCACTGTTAGTAAAACTCCGGTAAACACAAATACATAACAATAGCACACACACACTCACATGAAGGCACTGTTCTCCCCCCCACAATGAATATTGGTGTTTTATAAGAATTAAAAATAATTATTTCAATAATTACAAATATCTCTGTAATCCTTGCATAAATTTTCTTGAAATTTTCCAAACTTATAATATTCTTCTTAAATCATAATTAGTCCAATTTTTGTCCACTCACTTCGACTTTTAACCAGTGAAAAAACGACAGAAACATAAACACGATGTTCACCCTACTACACTCTAAACTGAACTCAAGGTCAAAATACAATTGTTAAAAAATGACTTGTTCTTTTCGACTGAGCAAAGGAGACGGAGAGCTGTGGAATCAGACAGGTTTTCCCGCTCTTTTTGCCGAAAATATTATATAAGATGTTTTCAGGGAAGGGATTAGCTATGCGGTTAGCGTATTAGATTCCCAAGCGGAGGACCCGAATCCAGCTGCTGACCCTTAGATTTTCTCTTTCCAGGAGCTTCTTACAGCTCACTGTCCGCAGATGGACAGTGTAACGAGAGAACACTTTCCGGAGGCCGGCAGAGCACTGAAAAAAGCTCTGGGCTCCGATAACTTTAGATGTTGACGCGCCTTAAATCATAAAAAAAAGAAAGATTTTTTTTCATCGTTCCTTATCAAATTCTGTCTTTATTGAGTCTTGCATGTGTGGTTGCATGTAGTTCAGATGGTGGTATGTGCACTTATGTAAAGAAGAAAACGAACATTGAAAATACGACATATTAAAAAACCATAGAAATGCTATAATTCGTAAACAAAAGAATAAAGTGTTAGATTGCAAGATGCATGCCATCACTGAAAAAAGTAAACCAGGTTCCAGAGAGCTAGATAAAAAGTCAGTGAAATTTCCAAGATTACTATCTGGAACCCACAGCAAATATAGACCCTGAAATATGATATTGTAATAAATTGAACAGAAAAATTTGTGCTAAATTCAAGTTAAAAGTATATATCTTAAGAGCTCAATTAGTTGGTAAATCTAAAATATACGGATGTTCCATTATTTGAGACAACTGAAACCACACCAACAAAAATATTCATCTCGTGTCTGAGAGAATTGATCATCATTTTAATTTTTTTTCTCTTTGGTTTCGAAAACTGAAGAGAGACTAATAAAGCAAATGATGATAATCCGGTAGTGCTACGCAGAAAGAATTTGTTAAAATTGTCTTAATTTTTTCCATGAGGCTAGGAACAATGGAATATATAGATAGAATGTACTGGCATTATACTCATTCCAGATTGTACATCTTTGAGTATATCATCCACTCCTAATCCTTCAGCCGAATATTTACTTCAAAAAACGTTCTTACTGGAGAAGAGATAAACAATTTAATACCCGATCGGTCAAGTTCTTCTGGTGATTTATGTGATACCCATTTCACATATTTCAAGATAAAACCTAATTGATGGCGACGGATGTCATGCTTCAAAGTTTGTGTAGATTTCGTTCACTCTATTTCCAATTAAGTGCTAGAATCATCATTACAGGTTAGCCAGTGCGAGATTTTTCTTAGATTTGGAAGCCGTCATTCTAAATTTCTGAATCTTCTTTCTGTATGCAAGCAGGATAATTCTCTAAATTTTCACTTGCTTGCACATAGTTAGAACTCACACAAAATACAATTTAGTAGAATTTTTTCTCTGTTCGTGTTGGTACCAGGAAAACAAACAATTCTCTAAAAATATGTTTCATGAATCTTACGTAAAAGACAGATCTCTAATGATGAGCAAATATGATGTAAGTAAAGCAAGTACGAGGGTCGTTTGAAAAGTCCGTGCAAAAATAAAAACTACTTAATTTTTTGGGGTAAACCTTTTTTATTTTTCAACATAGTCTCCTTTTAGGCTTATACACTTCGTCCAACGCTGCTCTAGTTTGTTGATCCCTTCCGAATAATAGGATTTGTCCAAGTCTGAAAAATAGCCATTCGTTTCTGCAATCACCTCCTCGTTTGAATAAAAAATTTTTCCCGCCAGCCATTTCTTCATATTGGGGAACAAATAGTAGTCCGAGGGAACCAAGTCTGGAGAATAGGGGGGATGTGAAACGAGTTGGAACCCTATTTCCATTAATTTTGCGACCACAACTGCTGAGGTGTGAGCTGGTGCGTTGTCGTGATGGAAAAGGACTTTTTTGTGGGCCAATCGTGGGCGTTTTTCTTGCAGCTCGGTTTTCAAACGGTCCAATAACGATGAATAATATGCACCTGTAATAGTTTTACCCTTTTCCAGATAGTCGATGAGGATTATTCCTTACGAATCCCAAAAGACAGTCGCCATAATCTTTCCGGCCGAAGGAACGGTCTTCGCCTTTTTTGGCGCAGATTCCCCCTTGGTAACCCGTTATTTAGATTGTTCTTTGGTCTCAGGAGTGTAGTGATGTATCCATGTTTCATCCACAGTGACGAAACGACGCTTAAAGTCCTGCGGATTCTTCTGGAACAGCTGCAAACCGTCCTTGCAACACTTCACACGATTTCGTTTTTGGTCAAGCGTGAGCAATCGCGGCACCCATCTTGCGGATTGCTTTGTCATGTCCAAATGTTGATGCAAAATATTATGTACCCGTTCATTCGAGATGCCCACAGCACTAGCAATCTCACGCACCTTCACTCTTCTGTCATCCATCACCATATCATGGATTTTATCAATGATTTCTGGAGTAGTAACCTCAACAGGGCGTCCAGAACGTTCAGCGTCACTTGTGCCCATATGGCCACTCCGAAAATTTTGAAACCACTTATAAACTGTTCTAATCGAAGGTGCAGAGTCACCATAATGTTTATCAAGCTTCTCTTTAGTCTCCTGAGGCGTTTTGCCTTTCATAAAGTAGTGTTTAATCAACACACGAAATTCTTTTTCGTCCATTTTTTGAAAATCACTCGACTTCCTCGATTCAAACGAATGCCAAACACAAAGAAATAGACCAATCTGGCTGAAACTTGGTGTGTGTTCTTCCAAGAGATGCTACTAACTAAACATAACCTCGATACGCGCCAGTGGTGCTATCTCTCTGACTTAGCACGGACTTTTCAAACGACCCTCGTAAGTCTCTACTTCTCCACATCAATAACTTGTTTCATTCGCACACGAGAATATCAGCCTTTATTATGCAGGAGATTGCACACGAGAATATCAGCCTTTATTATCCAGGAGATTGCACACGAGAATATCAGCCTTTATTACGCAGGAGATTTATCCCACGGTATTCTTACTAATTTGCCCTGCGCACTCATCTGATACAAACATTCCAAACTTAGTTCCCTCAACAGTTCTCTACACCACTCTTCCACTGCTTCATTATGTTGTAGAATATTGTAACAATAACGAATTTTTTGTTTGTCCTTCGATATTTGTATTATTTGTTCAGTACTTCAGAAAGCCTTTTACTTTCTTCTGCTACTTAATTGTCGTTCACTTTCAAAACTGATTCTGTGTCAATTAAACTGTATCGTGCGGTAGTCTTTTCGTCGCTTGAATAATTTCATTTCTTGTTAGCTCCTTATTTGCGCAAAATAATATTATTTCAGATGACACCCACCCGAGAGGAAGGTGTTGATTTAACGATTTCTAAAACAACATTTAAAAACTAAAAAAAAAAAGAATTTTTAAAGAGAGATTTTTAAAGCTTTAAATTCTTAAAGGGATATTTGTTCACAGATTAATTAAAAATAAATTGAAAATGTTTCTGACATGTGGAACTTTTAATGATGACAAAATAATAAGAAAAGAAGATTAAATAACTTATAAAAACATATGTTCTCCACAAATCCTGACTGCACGGATGTATTAGTCTCCCTGGAATACCTGGTATTGCAACTATTTTCTTTTTCTTTTTCTTCTTTTTCTTTTTTCTACTTAGCAATTCATCTTCAGGAGGCTCATCAACCGGCTGTTTGGGCGTTTCTCGTTCCCATTCAGCAATGCAATCTGTAAAAAAAAAAGAAAAGTCTTTCATAACTTATAAAGAAAGTTACGCTATATTTCTACACGTATAAAATTTAAAAAGCTCCAAGGCTACTTCGAGCCTCATGCTTTCTCGGGGCCAGCGTTAAAAGTTATGTTCAAAAAACGTAATTTAATAATAGAAAATGGTTTTTAGCCAATTTTCTTTCTATTGCAAAAGAATTAGGGTAGAAAATAATGGAAGTCTATGAACTTATCAAACATTGTAGTGTATACTCAATTCTGCAATTAAATTGGCCGAAAAATAGATTTAACAAAAAAAAAAATATTTTATGCTTATGCTGCCAGAACTTTGCTAAGTATCAGAAATAGAAGTCTTATTCTTGTTATAATTTTCTCAAAATAAAGATTTACAAAACTGAGTAAAGTAATGTCTATTTTTCATACATACTCAACGCCGAAATTCCAAATTAGGTTCGAGGATGGGGGCGGAAACACTTTATTAACATTTTTCTAGCAAATAAAAACTCGGTAGCTAAACGCAGCTCCCCTAACTACCATCTGTGTCTTACGTCCACGCTGATAACCACTGCACTGAACCCGCCCAAAGTTTTAATATAATTATTGTTTTCGATGCCGTAGCTTAAGAATTTGATTTCAATTTTCTAAAATTAATTCTAAAAAGTTCTGAAGGAATCGATGTCCCAGAAAACTTCTCTTATTCAACATAATTGCCAATAGAACAGGAATGGAAAAAATATTGTTTTAGGTAAAAATTCCAAAACAAATCTGAAGGAGTGCAAAATTTCCTCTGACGAGGGGTAGGAAAAGTCAAAACTAATAGTATTGTACTTACCATATAAAATCCCTATTTTATTCTTTTTGAATTTGATCTCCAAATCTGACTGAAGATAGGGCAATGTGTAAGCAATCGGCATTATCTCCAAACACCTGTTCAAGCGAGCCGCTAGAACTGTAACATTTACTTCATAAATATATAATCTAATATATAAATAGAATATAATATTCGCTAGAAAAATAAAAGAACGGAACATTGGTTATTTGAGAATCCGGTTTCATAACTTTCATGTTTTTCATTTGTCACTTCGGAGATTAAGTACCACTATTTTGACAAAGATGAACCGATATAGTAATGACGTAAAAGGTTAGAAAATATAATCTTGGACACGTCACAAAGAACTTAATGTATCATTCATCTTTTCAACGTTACAATGATTTGTGACACGTGAATTGTGCAGTAAGGTTGAGGAGTCTAAAGAAGACAAAAATTACTGATAACGACCGTTTTGTTTTTCGACCGTTTTATTATCTTTGGAAATTTTGAGTTACGGTCATTATAATTTATGAACAACAGTTATGATGATATAACTTCACAAATTTTATAATATCCTGAAAAAGGTAATAAATTTACCGAAACGTCGGTGGGGTAAAAAATTGTCTATAAATTTTATTTGACCGCACATCAAAATTCGCTAAGATAATTACTGATAATGTTATATTGTAACCAAAGTAAGGTGCTAAAAGGATTATGCAACAGTTTGAGGATGGACAGAGAGTATTAGCACAAAAAACTTCTGAGGATTGCAAAAAAGCGCTTGAAGAAGTAATGGTGAATCTAAAATCCTGGACACTTCTGAACGGTCTGTCGCTATCAGAACCAAAATCAGTTCTCTGCCCTTTTACTAGAAAGAGGAGATCGGGCCTTTCCGGAGAGATGGTATTGGAGAACTGGAAATTTCCATGCCAAATGTCCGCAAAATTCTAAGGGTTGACTATGGACAAAGTAATTAATTGGGAAAAACACATCGAAACCTTTGAACTAAAAATAGAAAAGTACTTAACACATTACGAGCCTTTTTCCCATAGTAAGTGGGGGGCGGACCCGGAGGTTTTCCTAATGTTCTACAGGGCCACAATAAGAACGGTGCTGGATTACGGGTGTTTTCTGTAAGGTCAGGCCTGCAAGTCTGTCGACCCCTTCACGTTGTACAAAATAAATGTATCAGATTGTGTCTTGGATTCTTGAACAGCACACCTGTGGACGTAATGTACGCAGAGGCTGGCGAATTACCGCTCGCTTGTAGAATAGAAGTACTGTCCGATGTCTTAAAAAAATTAGCCGCGAACCGGATAATTTATAATAAAATAAGTCAATTAAATACCAAAGTCCACACACACAAATATTGGACAAAAAAGAAAGGCCCCGTTTACACAGAAAGTTTTATCAGAATCTCTACCTTTAGAGATAAGGTATATTCTAATAATAAGCTACTAGATGTGTACAATTTAAAATACGAACATATATTGACCTAATTAAGTGTTAATACTGCCTTCGACTTGAATAAGGTACCAGAAAAGATGAGAACCTCGGCCTTCGAAGATTATATTTCTTCCCATTATCCTGGCTCATATCGTTTATTTACTGATGGGTCCAAAATCAATAATAAAGTCGGAAGTGCTGTGTGTGATCCGGTTCGGAACTATTTTACTATAATTAAATTAGAAGATGAGGCGTCCATCTATACAGCGGAGCTAATTTCTATTTTAACGGCTTTAAAATACATTTATTCGTTGACGGAGAAAAAATATACCACTATTAGTGACAGCCAGAGTGCTTTGTATAAATTATCACATATACACAACCAGGCTGCAGGAATGAATCATATTATCGCAGAGATGTAGAAATTATTTATTATTATTATTTATTTACAAGCTTATAGGTAAATACCTTTAGCTGGGAGTTGTAACAAAAATGCACAAACAGTTAAAAATAAAAATAAAAGTAAATAAATGAAAAATACAAAATAAAAAATAAAAAAAAGTAAAATAAATAAATAAAATAACATTTCATTAATATAGTATTAAAATAAAGAAAACTATTCTTTATGAGGTAAAAAAGTGGAAAACTAAAAAATAACTCATAGACATATGTACTTAAGTGAAAAATAACTCAATTAGTTAACCATAAATTACTCAACAGTTATCACTAGGGAACGGATTCGTATGTATTTACATATTTTTTTTCTAGGCAATTTACAGACGTTTTTCAACTAGAAGTATTCATACTGACACTTTTTAAGCCGTTTGAGTCTACTTTTATTTCACATATTTCCACATATTTGGATGTTATCGCATATTTATACATATTTGATTAAAATAAATAAATATTTCTACATATTTAATCAAAATATGTACATATTTTTTCATATTTTTCATTTTGGGCATATTTTCATAATTTGGAGGTGGTTGACAGGAACTGTGAACCACAGACTGTAGGGCTGTGAATCACAGTGGGTACAATGGTTATTGTAATTTACACATAATGCTGCTAAACAGTGACGGGCACTTGTTAGTTCTTTGAAGTTGTCTGACGTTGTCTGTTCTTTCAACTCGTTCGTTGAAGTGTCCAATTCATTTCGTTCGGTCACTTAGTGTACTCTTTTTTGGGTGAAATGCCACGAACATCGGCCTCAAACAAACAACTGGTTGCTAAATATCTTCGCGAGTTTCCAGCAGAACTTTTTCGAAGTGATGGAGACATTTTGTACTGCACAGCTTGTGACAAGCGCGTTTCTTGCTCTCAACGTTCCCAAGTCACCCAACATATTGCCACCGGATCGCACATAGAGAATAAAAACAGAAAGAAAGAGAGGACGTCCTATCAAGCCTTCCTTACATCTCCATCATCAAGTAAGTCTACTCTGAGTACAGATCTGTGTCGGGCTTTGGTTAGAGCAGATATCCCTTTCCACAAACTTAAAAATCCTCATTTCAAAGGATTTTTAGAGACCTATATTGGGAAAAAAATGCCTGACGAGAGCACTCTGCGGAAAAACTACCTGGAAGATATCTATAAAGATACACTAACCAAAATTCGAGAACATATCAAAGATGGACCGATTTGGGTGTCAATTGATGAAACCACTGACGTTGAGGGCAGGTATATTGCCAATGCAGTTATTGGAAAACTTGACAGTGATGCTGATGTGGATATTTTTTGAACTGTGAGGTTCTCGAAAAATGCAATCATTCCACCATTTCACGATTCTTCGATGCCTCAATGCATATCCTATGCCCCAGTGGAGTTTTGAACGAAAAAGTTCTTTTGTTTCTCTCTAATGCTGCCCCCAACATGGTCAAGGCTGGGCAATCTATTCAGGTATTTTATCCTAAGATAATTCATGTGACATGTATTGCTCATGCCTTGCATCGAGTAGCAGAAACTGTCCGATCTTTGTTCAGTGACGTAGATGGACCGATCTTAATCTCCTCGGTTAAAAAAGTGTTCTTAAAAGCACCAAGTCGCATTAAAATGCTAAAAGATCTCTATCCAGACTTGTGCCTTCCACCAGAACCAATATTGACAAGATGGGGTACTTGGCTGGAAGCAGCTCAGTATTACTATGAAAACTACAATAAAATCAAGAATGTCCTTTCACATCTCGAAGACGAAGCAGTAGCGATAAATACAGCCAAGTCTTTATTCGAGAAACCTAATTTAAGGAACGACCTTGCATTCATTTCTGACAATTGCGTATTTCTTGCACAAGCCATTACCCAACTTGAGTCCCAAAATGTTCGACTGACAGAAAACGTGTCCAACGTTAAAAAAGTCATCGAAAAGGTGGAAGGAATACCTGGGAGTAAGGTAGATCTGATCAGATCAAAACTGGTAGAAGTACTGAGCAAGAACAAAGGGTGGGAGACCATCTGCCAGATTTCTGATATTATCAGTGGAACAGAAGTCACCTCAGAACATCGTGTACCCTTTACAACCAACGAGATAACTTCTTTCAGCAAGGCACCTATAACATCTGTAGATGTTGAACGATCTTTTAGTCGTTACAAGTCCATCTTACGCCCAGATCGTCGTCACTTTACGTTCCAACATTTGAAATTTCATGTGGTTGCAAACAATTTCGAAGAGTGAAGTTTTCAAAATTGAAAATTTAACACATCTTTTTATAAATAGTAATAATGTTCTTTGTTGTATAAATCATTATAACTTGTAATATGCTAGCAATGAAATATGAATGTATTTAAAAGTTATAGAATGAATGCAAGAAAATGATTACAGAAGGATTACGTGATTTTAACTTCGGTTAAGCTATAAGGATGGTAGGAGCACAGAGTACTGATCCATCCATTAGCTGCAGTTTATGTAAATAGTTGTACACAGTAGAGGGATGAATGTGTGAAGCGAATGTATTTATAAGTAAGAATGGAGAGTGAGTGATATTCTAGTGATAAGCACCTAGTCGATGCAGGCTGTATACATAGACGATGCTGGCTGTATGGCGAAAGCCACTGCCAAAAAAAAGGAAAAAAAAAAAATTAGCAGATAGTCTAAATTAGTCACAGAAAGAGCTAATTTTTGCCCTCTTATATCCCTATTAATAGTATTTCTGCGAGAACTTACAATGAGTACGTAATTTCACTTTTCGTTCACAAGTTCGAGCACGCTTCTTCATTCTAGCATACGATGCTCGCATTCGCCGGGTGACATTTAGCTCTACAATCCTTGTTATAATATCATCTAAAATACTTACTGCAAGAAAAAAATAAATTGATTTTATTATCATTGATGTATTCAGGACTATCATTTTATTTTTAAAATTTCTTTTTTCGACTAAATTCATTTAATTGGGATTATATTTAATCTATGATTATTACACATCTTCAAGTAGCTCATTTTCAGTTTTCAATTTGTGAAAGTTATCTCTGAAGTATTCTTCGACCCCACTTGTTTCATGTCAATTACCGTTGACTCCATCTGGATATTTGAAGCCGGTTTTAAAGAAGCTTTGAGCAAATAGTGCTGGCCCTTAGAATTTCTCTTCCTAGGCGCTGCTTTCAGCTCACTTCCCGGTCCGAAAGCCGGCAGCGCACTAAAAAAAGCTCCGGGCGCCAATAATCGTAGATGATAAGCCTTAAATCGTAAAATAAAAAATGCTTACCAACCATTATCTCATGTTTCTTTCTCTGGACACATCTTGATGTTGTAAAGATGTCTATAACTACTGAAGTTAATCCTGAAATCAGATCCAGAAATAATTTTTTTTTTTTAACTGTGAAATGATGTGACAGTTACTAAACAAAATTCTTTAAGAGACACTTTTAATCATGAGCGAGATATGACATTAAGTAAAAGCAGCCATTACTTAATTGCGTAAATAAGTAATTGACGATGTTACAGTTGTAGCCAAATTAAACCCTTTATTTCATTTTAAACTTACTGAGTTATATCTCTTATTTAGAACTGTCAGAACACTAATGACACCAATAGATACTATTTATTAATACATACACTCAACAGCAAAAAAAACCGGACACTCAGATTTTGTCTCATAATTTTGTTAAATACGTTAATCTTTTTAATTTATGGTAAGAATTGGTTTATTTATAAGTTATTTACACAAAATCTGCCACAAATGACTAATTTTTATTAATTATTAACACAAAATTATAAAATAAAGAAAAAATAAGAAATTAACACATTTTTTTTAAAACTTTATTCTTCATTTTTATCAGGTTTTCTGACAAGGAATGTTCTTCTAATAGCGGGTATTTCTCCCTCCTCTATGGCGAAGGGCCCTAATCCTGTCAGGCAGAGAAGAAATTAAATTTTGGACGTATTCCACCGGCAGAGCATCCCTTGTACTCCGAAGAGCAATTCGGAGCTGATTTAAGTCACTAGGAGGAGGATGACGATGTCTAACACGCCTTCCTAAATTATCCCATAAATGGTCTATGGGATTCATATCGGGAGTTCGTGTAGGCCAGTCTAGAACTGTGATTCCCACTTGCTCCAAGTATTCGGTAACAATTCTGGCGGTATGAGGGCGAGCATTATCCTGCATCAAAATGAATTGGTCACCAATAAATGGAGCCAATGGGATCACAGCCCGTAGGAGCACTTCCTCAATGTACCTCCGAGCAGTCAGAGCCCCCATTATCAATGAAAATCGGTTCAGTACGGGCGTGGAAATTGATTCCACCCTAAACCATAACTGATCTCCTTTCGAAAGGTCGTGACTCGCGAAGAGTACCTTGAACAAATCGCTCCCATGATCGTCTCCACACTCTGTCTCGATCGTCTGAGTGGTATAGACCAAAGCGAGACTCATCTGTGAATAAAACTGTTCCCCATTGCACTACAGTCCAATGAAAATGCTGGTTGGCAAATAATCGCCTTTCTCTACGATGCCTTTCCAGGAGTTGGAGCCCTGTCGCGGAGCGCCTTGCTTCAAGTCCACGCTCCCTCAGTCTCCGCCATACTGAGTCCGAGCTAACACGCGTATTTCGCGCCACTTGAAGCCTGTCCCGAACCTCAGGAGCAGTTAAATGGCGGTCTCTCAATACTGAGAGCGTGATAAATCGATCGTCAACTTCAATTGTGGCCCTTGGTCGGCCACTGCCAGCCCTCCGTTCATAACTGCCAGTCTCCTGGAAACGCCGAATGCGTCATTAATGGCGGACTTCGCTACTCCAAGCGTTTCTGCGATAGATCGGACGCTCCGGTCTTCTCTTGCCAAGGCATCAGCTCAGGCTACGTCTACATTCGAAAGAACCATTATTCTGGACCAAAATAAAAAAAAATCACGTCTATTAATGACAGAAAGGCGCGGTTAATAAATTAAAGATCTTTAAAGGAGCGAAAACCTGCTTACAGTTTAGAAGAGTTCCGTCAGGTAAAGCAGCCTCAAGACAAATAAGCCACATCTGAGTCTTATCTCATGCCCTACTGATCCAGAAGGGATTAGTTCAATGGACTTAGACCCTTCCTTCTCTGTAATAACCAGATTACCCACAAAAACAAACACATCACTGATAATCAGCTTTTAATATAAAAAATATTAAGTGTCCGTTTTTTTTGCTGTTGAATGTATATTTAATTTAAGGTGCGTCATCTGAGATTATTGGCACCTGGAGCTTTTGTTGACAATGTTCTCTCCTTACAGAAAACACATCACTGGACAATGAGCTGTAAGAACCTCCAAGTAAGAGAAAATCTAAAGTCCTGCTGGCTGGATTCGAATACCATACGCTAACCACTCAGCTAATCCCTTCCCTTCTAGCGACTATTATCTGCAGTTTCATTATTGATTGTTAAAACCATTAACTAATTAACCATTAACCCCTTATACAACTGTCCTACCGGACAGTTTTAATTTGACTGATTTTTATTAGACCAGTTCCATTATGTCTTTGGGACAATTCATTACGACTTCCAAGACGACAAAAATGAAGACTCGGTTTTGGTTTACACCCTGAACAAAGTAAATTTTGGTGCCCCCCTTTTAGCTAATTATTTTCTTGTTGTCTAGCATAAATTTGTGAAGTAATTTCATTATGTCTCTTCGTAGTCACATTAGTCTGCCTAAAAATTATCTCACTTCGAAAACCAGAATTCATTATGTTTTGTTAAGTTTTACATGGTAAACTGATCATTTTAAAAGGATATTACAATTTACAGATGTGTTCACTCCGGATATTTTACGTTACGCGAAAGAAATTTTGTCCCTTTACTTTCGTTTGAGCAAATTCGGCAGTAAAGCACAGAAAGGTTGTTTTTCCGCGACTCATACTAACTTATTACCAAAACAGCAAAAGAGGCGTACCTTGAAACAATGGCCGGAAGTCATACATTTTTCTCCTCCTTATTCCAACATATCTATCAGTAATTCATTATGAATATTTATTTCCAGAAAGAAACAATGTTTAAATACTTACAAATAAATAATAAATACTTAAAAGCGTAACGTTGAAAAACACCCAACATTGACAATTTTTTTCTATAAAAGATATAATTCCCAAATTTTCTTTAAAATATATGGCAAATCCTCCTTTATAACTGTAATTTTTTTGCAATAACGTACATTAAATAGATTTCGAAAAATACGTTGTTGAAAATGGGCAAAAACGGCATTTTCAGAAAATGTTCTTGTTCTTGTTGTTACCTTTTTTGTAAACACCGTAAACAAACGCGTTAACCGATTTTCATGAATGAGGTGTCATTCGATTCGGAATTTTATGTAGATGTGCCTTTCGGGGGTCTCGACGTTGTACATCGAATAGAAGAGGAGTTAGCCCCATGTATGTAAGGCCCTCTTCAAAATTATTATTACTATTATTTTTATTTATTTAAACTTTTATTGTACAACAGAAAAAAATACTTTAAAAAATCTAAAAAACGTGAATGCCTTGGTCAAAGACCGTCAGGCGAGCTCCGTACAATAACAGTACAATAGACAAAATATTTTAACCAAAGTTCTTATTACAAATTGAACAATAATATTTTTTATACTAAATTTAAATTATATGATAAATGGATTTTAGTTTATTGTATTGTAAATATATTATATTGCGATTGGAGAGAGAGTTGCAATTAAATTATTCATTTCTCAAAATACAGTTTTATTTATTTATTTTTCTTATTTTTTATTTTATTATTTTATTTTTTTAAATTTCTATAGCCATAAGCGTGATGCACAAATTTACTAAGTGCAACCCAGTTGCAACCGTTTAATAGTTCTAAACATTTAACGGAAGTTAAGTATGCGGAACCAAAAAAACGCATTCTGAACTCCGCCAAAGTAGGGCACTCCGCCATGAAATGATGAAGGTCCTCAGCTGAGCGTGCTATCGTTTAACCACGGTTTATGTGTCAAGTTGAGCATATCTGATCTTACTTTTATAATTAATTTGCAATCTTGAAATGTTTGTGTACACTGATAATGGTTAGCCAGTGAAAAGTTTAAAAAGGGGTAAACTGAATGAGTAGAACTATTTTTAGCTGCTTCCAGCAATTCACACCTTCCATGATCAACATTATAATAATGTTGTTGATCATCATTATTACTAATAACTATGGAAATCTTAGTCCGATTGTAATGAAATTTGGCAGGAAGAAAGGGTTAGGGGTCCCCTACGTAACAAAGCGACGTTCTGCTCTTACTCCTAATAGGGGGAAGTGTTGCATTCATTTCAAATTATCATAGCGTCAACAGATTTTCGTGAAAGAAGCATCATTTTATTCAAATTTTAAGTAGACTTTCATTTTAGAGGTCTCAACCATGTGCATCTTTAGGCGGGGAGTTCGCCTCCATGCGAGTAAGACTCCCTGTAAAACAATTAATGCTAATAATTCTATTAATCTTAAACCGATTTTAATAAAATCTAGCTCGTAGGGATAGATAAAGCTTCTCTATGTGGCATTATCACATGTTCTTACACCTACTAAGAAGAATTACTGCAATCGTTCGAACCGACGTGTGAACCGATTTACATGAATCAATTACCATTCAATTCGAAATTTTGTGTAGATTTTTTGAATTAAATAATTTAATACAATCTATAGGAAAGAAATTAGTTCCGCCAGTTATTAACAATATCTGTATAAATCTTGGCTCAGTTTTGATAAAATTTGGCAGGAAGAAGGGGCTTCCCTATGTAACATTAAAGTCTCATTCTGCTCTTACTCCTATTAAGTAGAGAGATTGCAATTGTATCTAATTTTCATTTTTAGGAATTAACGATTTTTAGGAATTCATTAATTAATGGAAAATCTATGGCATTGATGTCAAATGTAAGCATGATTACCCAGAACCAGTGCGTTAATAAAACGTTCAATTCTTCTTAGTTCATGTGAATCAGCAAACATTTATTTGAGAAAAATCAAATCTCTTTTTCTCGTTTAAGGAACGTCAACATCTGACGTTGTTGGCATCTGACTTTATCATTATTTTCTGTCATAATAACTCAAAAATGGAAAATATTAAAAGTCCAAATTTAATATTCTCACTTGGAACCACTTAGGACCTATAGTAACAAGCTTTTTGAAAAAATCGAAAGCTTTTTTTGAGGTAGTTTTTTGAGATTTTCATGATTATAAATTACTAATAACTCTGAAAATCCCAGCTCAATCTGGATAAAATTTGGCAGGATGAAAGGGTAGGGCTTCCCTACGTAACATTAAAGCGACGTTCTGCTCTTACACCTATTAAGGGGAAGTATGACAATCGTTTCAAATTATAAACGCATGAACCGATTTTCTTGAATCAAGTGCATTCGAATCGAAATTTGGTAAAGATTTTCATTTTAGAAGTCTCGTCGCTGTTCCTCTTAAGGAGGGGAGTTTGCCCTACGCAAATAAGTCCCTCTCTAAAACTATTATTACTAATATTTCTGTAACGCTTCAACTTAGATTGACTGTAATATGTAATAATCTATAATAATCATAATATTAATCACAGTTAAAAAAAATGTTATAAAAATTCAAAAACATTATGAGCTAAAAAATTCATAAACTTTTTTAAAAAAATGCTTACACCAACAACAATGATTTTGTTTTTTTAATTTATTTTATTTTATTTTTTAAATGAAATCGTCGGTTTATGTTCATTCTTCCATTAAATTGAATGATTACTTGACCACTACTTTATGTAGTGGTCAAGCGATCATAATAATAGGTAATAATTAATCTGGCTTTATAGTAAATAATTTAGTTTTCTTCAACTACATTCTTAATCTAGGTGCTCTTCTCACAATGTATATATGCAATATAAAGCAGATAAAGATATACATCTTTTTAGGACAGCTAATTAATAAAGTATTTTACTAAAAGTAAAATAAAGGGACTGCATTACATCTCAATTGAGAATGAATAATTATTGTTGAATAATTGATTTGTTATTAACTGTGTGTAATTTGTGCTCTCGAATACTTGTGTAAGACGAATTGAAGATCCAAATTTTGTTTTAACTCGGTGATTCAAATTTCAACAGTAAGCAAATCTACCTTTGTCTTTTTCTACTTTAACGTGCTTGTATATGTGATTACACAGAAAAAAGAGCATAATAAAGATCAATCAAAAGAATAATTTGCAGTAGAGTTAAAATAAAGTGCCTATATATGAAGATACAATGTACATTTTATCATTATTATAACAAAAAAATTATTATGATTGAACTGGCCAGGCCAGCATAAGAGTCTGTGACATCTAATCAATTCAAAAAAATATTAATGAAAAGTTAATGCTGTAAAATCCTTAAATGATATCAATGAAGTATTCATGAAATATTGGGTACTTGCTGATTTCTGTACCTTTTGGCGTTTAATCAACCCTTATACTTAACATTTTAAACTGTAAGTTTTTGTTAAAGATATTAATAAGTTAGAACTTTGAGAATACCAGTGAGAGAAAGTCGTGTGAGTGTGCACACCAGATTGTTTCATTAAGTATTCTTTTAAAATTTTGATTTTTGGTAGTTGCTAACTGACCATGTTTTTACTGGAAACTGCCGCATTATTCATTAACTCTCTCTGAACTCAAAACAAACAAATAAATAAATAAAAAGGATCCACTTTAAAAAAAAATAATTTCCTTCATTAAAATACCACTTTTTTGTATTAATAGCCTCAATTTTAACCTCAGAAGTTGACGCGCCTTAAATAAAAAGAAAAGAAATTGCCCAAATGCTCATTTAGAGTAGCCAGTTAATCGAAATCAATTTTACTTACTTCTAAACATCCTGTGCTGCTGGATGAACAGGCTAATCGACAGCAGACTGGCATCCTTCAAGAAAGCAACAGGACGCAGGATGGCTTCTAAGAAAATCCATCCTGTAGCGTGAGCTAGAAGAAACAATAAAACATAAATTAGTCTTATATATTAAAATGTGGGCAATGAAGTCACACGACTTTTTACTTATTAATTCAAATTGTAACCATTTTTTTCTGTAAACTTTAGACTTTTATTTTATCTTATTAAGCTAAGCAGTACGTAAGTGCAGTGTAAGTACGAGTTAGAGGAAGTAATACAATAATGTCGAATTGCCGAGTCCATCAAGCCTCTATTTTCAGAAATATAGTGCATCCAAAAAATAAAAAACAAATAGAAACTAGAAGCAAGCAGTGGCGAAACACGGCGACGTAGGAGTAACGGGGAACTAAGGAGTTTGTACAGGGGCGTCAACGTAGTGAGTTTGATAAACCTTGGACGCCTTCGTTGGGCACAACACATAGGCAAAATGAATAATGCTGAGGAAATACCATATAAGATAATTAAAGAAAATATAAATAGCACTCGTCGAGTGGGTAGACTGAGACCGCGATGGAGTGATGGTGTTTCTAAGGATGCGAGAACTCTCCTTGGTGTCCGAAACTGGATGGTGGCGGCATTGTTCCGGGACAACTGGCGATCTTTGATAGAGGAGGCCAAGATTCGTGCAAGCGATTTGTAGCGCCAGTTAGGAGGAGGAAAAGCAGAGGAACTTCAATATTAGGAGTAAGGATAATATTAACATATCGAGAAATATCTAGTAAAATATACAATTTAAATTCAGCAGTAAACAGCTTAGAAATTCTTTTCAATTAGAAAGTTTTTATTAAAGAGTGGGTTCTACAATCTCAATAAATTCTTAGAACATATCTAAAAAGAAAATTAGTTTAAACTATACTGACTTTGTATTTATAAAATGTTTACTATTTGGCTAAAGTTCATATCGCAGAAAGAATTACTGATGTTTGTGTTATTATTTTTGTATCGACTTGTCTTTTATATTTGTAAACGGTGTACAGAAATAAAATACACTATATATTTCAAGCTTCATGATTAATTTTTTGGCTTGAACTCATCATCCAACATTATCCAATTATGTCTTAAAGAAGGTTGGCCAATTTTCTCCGCCAAACAAACTATGGCGTTTTTAGATAACAAGAGTTATCTAACGATCTTATTCTAAATTCTTTCAACACATGGTGTGCAACAAATGTAGATATCTTTAATTGTACAGAGAATAATTAAAAGTTCAATCCTTCCTGCAAGGTTGTTATTAATGTCTCCTCCTCCTCTGAGTTAAAATCTTAGAATTAATATAGAATTTTTCTTTATCAAATTTAAGGGTAATCGGGTCCGGGGCTTAATAACGTATCATCTGCGTAATACAAAAAGATATTGACTTTCATTTCATTTATTGATACTCCCTCTTCTAGATTCTCTTGTAGATCGTGGATAAATATTTTTGTAGAAAAGACACATCCTTGCTTTAAGCCAATTAAGAACAAATCAGTCAGTCCCTGGTCACTCCAAATCGTAGATTAAGCGAAGCTCTACATAAATTTTAAATCATATTTATAAATTTTTATTTACATTATATAAATGTAACATTTGTATCGATGCTGTCAGAGGCTTCTTAAAGTCTTCCAACAATAAATGTGTATTCTACTTATCAGCAAATTTGAATTTTTTAAGACGAAGGAACTTGTATGTTACAATATCCCTATGGAAACCCCCTTGACACCTTCAAAAGTTCATTCTTTTTTTATCCATACTTTTAATCTCTCAAGAATTACTCCTAAAAACACTTTGTATGCCGTATTTTTAGTTGAATACTTCCATAAATTTAACTTTGTTAAATTCCCTTTTAAACATTATGACTTTTATACTTTTTGTAAACTTTTGGATGTAAACTTTTACGGCTACTGCGCGGGGAAAAGACATTTTCTTCGTGATTTTCATCGACTTCCGAAGCTGTTAGGTTTCTGACTCTTGGGTTTTATTTCGAAGTATTAAAAGTTGTCCCTGAGCTCCAGCTTTTCAGCTATCAATACTTTCACTTTATTCAACTTCGCAATTTCGTTACATATGCATGAAAGTATGTTTTAATTTTTTGTATTCTAAAATACTTTCTAACACTATGTTTAGGTCAAAATTTGCCAACTGGAAGAGCGATTTTTTAGTCATACGTCATTTTCACGAAAAATAGTTCGATTGATTTTCTTTAAACCGCATATACTATTTACCCACCTATGTAACGCCGACTACGTTTATTCTAAAACTTTTTGCGACAAAACTGGATCGTGCTCTCGGTTAACTGCTGTGTTAAGTTAAAGCACCCTTCAGAATAATTAACTATTCCGCCTCCTTTATGAAGTAACTACTACAGGCTCAGGTCACTCCCTTTACTTACGTTCTCTGTACAAAATATACAATAACGCGCTGAAATCATTCAACAATTGTTTTGCAATATCACTGAAAGAGGGGGTTGTTGCTATGATCCGTTAACGGTGAGGTAACCATGCACGGCTACTGCGCAAGGAACTCAGGGAAGCTGACTTTTTAAAGGCCTCCAACTGTTCTCTCGTTACGGATAACAGTGCCCATCTCAGAAAAGTGAGCTGTATAAGCTCTTGTGAAAATAAAATCTAACGGCTGGCAGGAGGATTTAATGCGAAATATTAGCTTGGGAATCCAGTGCGGTAACCGTTTAGCTAATCTCTTCCTTAGTTATCTTAACGTTCACAGTAACATTAACTTAGATAATCTTTATATAATTTTAGGAACGGGAGATGATCTAGTGGATATGAAGGACTTTGTAAGTGGGAGATCCCGAGTTCGAATACCACGTATAGCTACTTTTTATTTGTTAGGAAAAATGTTAGTAGTAAAGTATGTGCTTCCGCTCCCGTCCACAAAGCCTAATTGGTAGTAAGACGTTAAGCCTTCCTGAAAAAAATAGGCGATTACTTCATTATTTAGCTATATAAATAATACATATAATAGGGTCACTAAACAAATATAATTGTAGCTTTTAACCAACTTACTTTTTTCACTTATTTCTTTAGCAATACGTCGCATATTCATTGTCTGATTATGAAAATCGTAAGAGCCAGTAAAATTATCATTTTCAACTAATCTATCATACTCAGATTTTTCTAAAAAAAAAAAAAAAAAAAAAAAAATCGTTGGAAATAAATCTAATCACTCTACGTCTACAAAAATGATATTAATCTTGCCCTTAAAAAAATGTAAAAATTCACTCTGTAAAGTGTTTTCGATTAAAAGAATTTCATCGCTAAGTTACTTTTAGATCTCTGCTGAGAGTACACAAAGGAAATAAAAGGATTCAGCTCCGTGTGATTTTCATTTTTGAACAAGAATGTTCTTGAAACAAACATACAGTATTTTATAACAAACCACTTTTTTTTGGACAGGGAACCTGAAACGTTTATTGCCGGTGAAAACTGATTATACCCAAGACTCCTTTTCCTTTTGTGAAAGAGAATGTATAAAGAAAATAAAAAATTCGGTACTCCAGGTGTAATAGTTTTCAGGCGGATCCATTGGGAAGTTACCAGTATTTTTTGATTTTCCGTTTTAGAATTACACATATTAACAAAGCGTCTTAATTTCTAAAAATCATTTTTTCATACTGAAGGGTTCTTACATGGGTTACATGGGTATAGGTTTATACCCATGTAATTCTTAAGAAAACAAACTTCTCTCTTACCAGAGTATGTGGAAATTAACAAATATAATTTATTATCTCACGTAGCAGTTCAACATTATTTTTATGCATAACTTTTCCACCAGAAAGTTGCCTATTTCTGAACAGTGGATAATACAATTATTTTGCCCTTACTTCTTCGCTTGTGCAACACATCTGATAGTATACTCATGTTCTTTGCGTGTTCCAGCATGTATTTATCTTTTACGAACGACCTCTTGGTGGGGCCTGCAACTATTACATGATATATTTTGAAGTTTTATCATCAAGCATCCGGCTAGTTTGTTTTTTAATGGAATGTATCTCTATGTATATAATTAACCAATATAAACTTTTTTTGGCACATCGTCTACTACGGTCATTAGCACCTCAAGTTATAATAACTAAATATTCCAAATAAACTATATATTTTGAAGATGTGATTTGAGGAAGCCAGTGTAGAGCGAAACGGAAACATAAATGAAGTGGAAATTTTAACACCAAACTGTTTGTTTAATCTACCTCTGATGATGGTTAAAAGTCCGAAACCGGTCAGGGATGCAATAAACACGCATGATACAAAGTATAAAATCAACGAGATCTGTACAGTTATACTAATTTACATACGTCTTCAAACACATTATATTCACCATTGCATTATATCCACCTTTGCATATATACACTAAATTATGAACACAATAAATTAACATTAAAAGGAAAACTGAAAACTAAAAGTATTATTTCTAATAACATTACAATTAGAATTACCTGAATAGAATACATTCGCCAAAGATTCATCAATGTTTAGCACAAATGCTCTTCTATATAAAAATTGAAATAAATCTACTCCAATATCAGTAGAATCTTGATACATTCTCGGTATTTAGTTATAAATTTATAAAATTTCTAGTATATAATAAATTAAGCCAAATGTCATGGAAACTTTATCAAGTAAGCGGTTTTCATAACAGAGCAAAAATCTTACAACAAATACTCCTAGAAATTCACACAGACTAACGAAAAAAATGGAACTATTGGTTTTTTGAGAATCGCAATAACTTCCTATTTTTTTTTTTTATTTTTTTTTTGCAGCGAAACATTCCATGAATTCCTTTAAATTATTTTCTTCGACAAATCTTCAAACTTTACTTTCGCCCAATAAATATGGATGGTTCCTTCGCCAAAATATTAAGCCTAGAATAAGATCACATTCAAGTCCAGCCCAAAAGCATGCACTATACTCAATTAAATTATAGAAATATGAACTAAAAAGATAGGTGACTGAATTTTTTTACGTGATCATTATAATAAAAGAACTTTGTTAAAGGGATCTAGACGTCACTACACTCAACCCTTGAGAATAAGATCCAAACCAAAGTGATACGCCTAACTACTGTTCAAAGAATCTATTGTTGTTTGGTCAGAATTCAGAAGGTGTGATACTTAATAATTATGTTTCCATATTAACAAGAGCACTTCAGAACATATTAAAAGTTGTGCAAGGAGCTTCTTCAGCTTCTACGATGTGGCATGCCTAGCTTGTACTGTAAGCTTCTAGTGGATTCCAGAACATCCTACGAGAGTATAAAAAGTGAAAGGGCGGCAGTCCAGGAGGAAGTCTTGGAGCAGTATTTATTTTGAACTTATGTACTAAGTGAACTTTAGTGAATTAGTTCAGTAAATAATCGTATTGTTAATTAGATGTTATTTACAGTGCTGTGTAATAAATCAGGTTTGTTTGAAGTTAAGCGTGTTTTATCATTACGAACCTACTTATTGAGTTTTTAAAATATTAAAAAAGTGTACAATATGAAAGGAATAACATTAGAAATGGTGTAAAAATATGAGGATTAATAATTGTTAAACATAGATATGTAAGAAACATTTATTATGTTAATTTAATTGTCCCTATTTTCTGCCTTTTTTTTTCAAATTTATTGTCTCTTTATATAAAAGTCAATTGGATTTTTACAAATAATAATTTCACTTATCATTTCATCGTTACAAATTTTCTGAACGCAAATACCGCACTCACAATTTTGTCTGCTTACGCCCTGCAGTGAAGAGGTAAATATATCGCCTTTTTGTTATTGTACGTGGAGGAATTCGCCATATTGTTTTATTTGAAGCAATTAACAAAATATACTTATTTATAAAAATTTAACACTGAATTGTCACTGCTCGATCCTTCACCTACTTGTACTTACTTATAAGTAGGTGTATGCAGCCACTGATAATTTTTTTTATAAAATCTAGAAGTTTTCCTCTTAGTATTTATAAAAAGAATTTAAAATAAATAATACAGAGTATGAAACTAAAATTGTAAAAATTTAAATTAGGAAAGAGATTAGCTAAGTGGTTACATATTGGATTCCCGGATTCTAATCCAGTTGCTAACCATAAAATGTTTTATTCCTAGAATAGCTTCTTACAGTTCAATGTACAATGTACAAAGTTGTCTATAACGAGAAAACACTGTTCGGAGACCGACATTGCACTGAAAAAAGCTTTAGGCACCTTTAACCTCGGATACGCCTTAAATTAGAAAAACAAAATTAAACTAATAATCAGAGATGAGAAAAAAAATTGTTTTCTTTCAGTAAAATTTGTTTTGTAGATGATTTTTTCGCTTTTCGTTCTAAATCTTGTACATCCCAAAGCCAGAGTTTCTTGTCAAAACCGCTTGAGAGGAGGCACTTTTTATGGGAGTCTATGTCCAAAAATTCAGCGGGAAAGGTCGTCAGACCAACGAATCCTTGAAATTTATGAGGATATACTCCGAACAATCTGCAACAATATAAAATTCACTAGAAGTCTGATGTGTAACATTCATATGACTTCCGTCTCTACAATAATTACCAGTTTTGAAAGATTTAATTAGGTTTAATAGCTAAAAATTTAAGTGCTAGAGATCGTGTGCCTCTAGCAAGCCCAGTCTTCTTCAATTCGGATCTTGTTCCTAAAAACTTACAATTATCCCCAGAAACCCCATTAAATAACATTTCCCAAAAAAAGAATGTTCCAATTAAGACAGATTTGCAAAAGCACTTAGCATTCAAAGTTTCATAAAAACCGTTGGAGCCATCTTCGAGAAATTTCAAAACACTAAGAAAGCGACTCCGTTAATTCGCGTTATAGTTAATCAATTTTTCCAATAATTGTTTTCATATTCTGATTCTACAGAACACGAACGATGGGTCCTTGAGAGGAATGCTCAAGATGGTCAAGTTCGCTAAAAGTGCCTCAAAAAATAAAAATAAATAAATAAATCAAATAAAATAAAAAATACAATATGAAAAAAAAAGTGAATGTAATAAATAAATTTCTGGCCAAAACTACCAAATAAAAAGTAAGACGCTTTTATGTTGTGATAAAAAAAAGGATAAAGTTCAACTCGAACGTAAGTACAGAATAATAACATGGCCGTAAATTCTACATTATCACTTTTGTGCAAATGTAAAATACAATCATGGGAAGCTCACTCTAGAATATATGAATCCTTAGTGAGAAGTGTACTTATGTACTGCGCCTCGGTGTGGAGTCTGCGCTACATTCAAAATTTAAATAGAGTCCAGGCATCATATTTTAAAAGACTGTTAGGGGTTATCCGCTCGACGCCGGCTTTTGCTGGAAACAGGAAATTATTCGATGGCAAGAGATGTGCTGAAGGCAGCTCTACTCTGGTTGACACGTTTGGAAATGATGGATAAAACAAGACTGCCAAAAATATGTTTTAAGAAATTATTAGAAATTCACAACCACGCTACTAATTGTGAAATAAAATATAATTGGGTAACTCAGGCCGCGGAGCTCTTTAATATCACAGGTTGTTCCCAACTCATAGACCTGTCTGGACCTCATAGACTGTCTGGAGTCTTTGACAAAGAACAAAATCTTATCAATTGTCAAGGTGGCAGAATCCCATTTAAGGGTGAATGACCTGCAACTTCTCTCGCAGTCTGGCTTCAGCCTGTTTTATAGTGGCGGCATGTTGAATGAGGGCCCTCAACCATATTTTTTATTAAAAGATCTCTCTTTCAGGGTAATCCGCTTGTTTGCTCAAATAAGGCTGGCCGGAAAACACATAATGAAATTTTCAATGAAGGAAAATAGTGTAGTAATTTTCAGTGATCGGAAATCCCAGAGGATGTAGTGCATCTACTACTGCAGTGCATCTACTACTGCAGTGCCCTAAATACAATGTAAATAATAAACAACTTTCCATCCCATTGACCGGTCCTAACTGTGAAAAAATAAGAATAATTTTATCCAGACAAAATATACAAGATTTCTATAAAATATATAACATATTTTCTGGCATACTCACTTTAAGAGACCAGCATGTGAATGAACAAATGGATGAGGTATGATGTGTAATTAATGACTGATACTGGTAATTATTACTATTATATACTCCACAATACAACAACAATAATTTGTTTTTCAAATAAGATAACGGAGTAATATTTGTAATATGTTATAGTTCATATCTGAATTATACTCGATTGTTAATATTTTTACTATTTTTCTATGTAATACATATATAAACACTACTCTTGTAACCAGCTGTAGCTGAATACAATAAATAAATATTGATTGATTGAAGTACAGAATAATATGGAACACCAACTTTGAGCTTTCTTCTACTTATTGACTTCTAGGACATTCTATTTACCCACAGAAGCACGTGATTTTTAACGGACGCACACTCTCACATACACATACCATTTACCTGATAAAATTATCATCCCAACTAGTTACGATAAGTCTTTCTGTTACTGCTTTAATATTATTGCAGGCCACATTGTGGAGAGCATTGAAGATGTGTGATTTGTGTTGACTACCTTGCCAGCTTGTGAAGACTAAGTCACCTCTCAGGGAACCTGCCACAAGTTCTCTATCATTAGAAACAGACGCTAGTGACGTTAAATCGGATTTGGACTCCCCATTCTGAAACAATTAGTTTTGATATACTGTTTAGGAGCATAAATATGTATATATGAAGTAATATTGTATAAAGGAAGTATTAAATTACTTGGTTAATTATGTTCAATTTTCTGGTATCAAACACTGTGACCACTCCAGCACCACTAGCAGTAGCTATGCGATTTCCATCTTTATTCACGATCATATCCGACAAGTAATCGTTTACTTCGTCTGAACTACGCCGCAAAAAGCCAGTTTCCTTGAAAGGTTTAATGTGTCTACTGTCCCATACTAAAATTTTATGATCACTTAACCTCACAACAAAAATATCCTAATTAATAATTATTAACTATTCAACATGTAAAAATAACTCACTCTTGACTTGTCCTTTATTGTCACCCGTGCAAAAGTACCAGTGGTTAATGCACTTGATATTTGTCAAATTCGAGCTACAACATTAAACATTAAAAAAAAAATACATATATAAACGCATACAACTTTCTCGCTTTCTGCCATTCTTAATTTTAATCAAACCTCCTCCAAAATCTTGCATAATTAATTCAGGCGAAAACATTTTTAAAAATAATAGTGACAGATCTACATTCAGTAAAGAAAATTGTTGATATCACTGCGAGAAAATCACAAGAACTGGACAAATGAACTGTATCATTTTGATATTCTGGCCTCTGAACTTCATTAACTTCAGGATTTTGACCACCAATTTGATTCTTATTAATATGATATAAGAAAATTTTCTTTTCATAGGAGCTCCTTAAGAGTTCACAATCCATTGATAGTGTTGTTCGTACGGACAGAATACTGTTCAGAGGACGACAGTTCCCAGAAAAAAGCTGCGGGCGCTAATGAACACAGATTTTGACGCGCCTAAAATTAAAAAAAGGATGTATATACATAACATTTAATGTTATAATATTACTTTTAAAAGAAGGCTAAATTTATCCTTCCACCAATCCAAAAATAAATTTTCCCGGGACAATGTTTCAAATAAAAGTGTATTTTATAATGGGTATTATACATTTAGTTTAAAAAAAAATCGCGTAAAACCAAAATATTATAAAAAGTTCATAGTGATGATACAAATACAGAGGCGCACAAAAAAAAAAAACACCGGACACCAATAGCTTCAGAAATTGAAGCACCTTATTTTAAAAAACAAAAACATGAATAAATTATTCATTTGATATTATCAAACTATTGCAAAACAGTTGCAAGAATATGGTGTTCAATTATGTAAAGCAGGGGAATCCCGCGGCCCGCATGTGGCTAGCCTTGACTAATTTTATGGACCGCGAGATTCGTTCCAATTTTACAAATGTTGTTTATTACCTCCAAATGGAACTTACTGACTTACAGTGTAATAAAGAACAGAAACACATTTTAGGAACATCAGAATCAACCATGTGAGCGCATTTGGATCGACCTACACTTGCGAACAGTTTTTTTTCGATAATAAAATTTTCAAAACAAAAAGTTACTTTCTACTCGTAACTTTATGAAAATATGTACAATTAGTACTAGTTTACCTTCTCAAAAGTGCAAAATTGCAGCTATTATAATATTATATAATATTAATATGCAATTTTTGAAGGAGGTATAAAGTGATAAAGTTTGGGATCGCAAGTAAATATTTTTGGAGAGTACTGAGTAATTTAAAAGTTCGATACAATAAGTTCTCAAGTCAGAAATAACGAATGTCTACGCAAAATTTCTGAAAGGAGAGAAGTTAGAGGAAGGATGGATACTACCTACCCAATAAAACTACGATCATTAATATTACCCAGAAGCCTAGAATAACACGCCCCATTGGCTTCATTTATACAGTGTAACTTTTACGCTTACTTATAAAAAACTTATTAGAATCGAAATGATTGCAGTAATGCCAGACGCAGCATATGATGCAGGGAAACCATAGCAACAGTTCAGTAGATATCAACATTCGAAATGAGACTCGATGCATCGATAATCATCTAAGGCGAGTCTAGTTTGGATATGGCTATTACAGAAGGAGTATGGTTGGGAGGGGTATATGCTAAGGAGGTTATGGCGAGGCCGTATACTCTACTGTTACCATTAATAAATAGATTTGCGTGGTATGTATTACAATACTCGTTCAGATCAACAAACGCGCGATACACGGGTCTCAATTTCACCCTGCTTAAGAGAAAGTCGTGTGATTGTTTCTAAGATTTATTTTTCTATAATATAAATATATAAGATTTTATTTTTTTATTTTAAATATTTATTTATACAATTATTTTTTAAGATTTATGTGTTTTGAAAAATTGTATTAAAGTATTTATTTTAATGGAAAAAACTTTCTGGACTTACTTCTCATCATCGTTGCAGAGATTTCCAAAATTATGCATTTGGCGAGAATTTACATCCACCATTACAACTTCATACTGGCCGCATATTGTATAAAGAGTATCCCCACTCTTGGAGAAATCAATGTCAACACAACTCTCTTCCTTGTAACACTCAACCTGTGCTATGCACTCAATGCCTGTCTGGTCAAACTTCACACTGAAATAAGACTTAGTATAGATACAATTAAATAAATAATTAAATTTAATTTATTTACTTTCTTGCAAGGATTCGCCAGAAAGTATGTTTGCAGAAATTCGAATCCTAGTATGAATGAAAGATAAAAATATTTAGTCTTAACTTGGTTAGTTCCTCGCAACCACATTAAATTTGTGCTTAAAAAAAGTGGCCGCCATTTTTTTCAGGTGAGCTGAACGATTAAACTATAAAATGTCCTCAACGGGCGGAGAAAGCACATATTTTACTATTAACATTTTTTCTAACAGATTAAAAGGTCTCGCGGAATGGAACTGGGAATCTCCCACTTACTAACCCACGCTTCATAACAATTACGCCAACACCCGCCTCTTATTTGGGTTTTAAATTTCTTAAACATATTTATTTAAAAACAGCTGATAATGTGTTTTATATTTACTTTTTGGCAAAAAATTTTAAAGTGGATTATATCATAGATCATGTAGGCATAACATACTGACCTTAAAAGATTGACAATTTATTAAAAAAAAATTTATCAGTCATCTGGCAAGCTTGCTTTCTTTAATTCTGATATGGGATTTTCAGCTATTTTCATAGATTGGTTCATCAGATTATTAGTGATAGTGCCAAGATAGGTGACAGCCAGATGACACAACAATCTAATAAACAATCTCTTAAAAAGAAAGAAAATCCATTACCGGGCAATAGCTTTGACGGATTAAAAAACATTGAAATATTTTACTTCATTGCAGATCCAATCATGTTTTCATTTCTCACATTACTGCTAGGTTAAAGGAAAAATAAAAAAAATGATATAACATATTTCAGCACTTCAATAAAAATGACAAAAATAAATCCTACAAGGTTAAATCGCCATTGATGGTTGCGACGCAAGCGATATTATCCTTTGGTGAACAACGTAGAGATGTTGGGGTGTGGCTGAGATCAATGCTTACAGAGGAAAATCTACTTTTAGAATTGACCAACTGCTGTTCTATCTTTTCATCAATATTATCTAAAACAAAGAAAAGACGAAATTTAATTTCTAACACAAATATATTTATGAAAATGAATAGCCTAACTTAAATTTCGAAAAATTAGATTAGAAAAATACCAGTCAACCGGTAGTGAAATTGTGCAAGGTAGCTTTTTTGAGATTTCTGTAATTTTGTGGGCAGTAGCAAAAAGGTTTCATTTAAGTTAGACGTCAGCTGATTTGAAACTTTTCCCTTAGGGATTACTGATCAACATAAGGGGTGCTGAGGGAGCTGAGACGTCTCTTCAACAGTATTTTACTATGGTGACCATGCAAATACTGACATCAATATGTCTTTAATTTTTTTAATTTAATTAAAAGGTTCAAGCAAATTTATTAATTTAATCTGTTAGGGAATACGGGTTCACAACAGATTTGTTTTCGAAGGTGCTTTAGGCTTTCCTATAAACGCCATAAAAAGGCCTAAAACTTTCATTTGTAACTTATTTCTACCAAACAATATTGTTTTTAGATGCATCTCTTACGCTCAAGAACATTGCTTCATTATGAACTGTTGTATACCTAAGCTAATCATAATCAATATTATTTAAAAATTCAAATTTGTCTGTATCGAGGGAACACTGACCGGAACCAAAGTACTCTAATGTAGACGCTCTTTAAATAATAATAAAAAAAAATAGAAGTTTTAATAAAACTTGTACATTAGGATCTTAATAAATTGCAGTAAGAAAAATATTGTACATAACGTTTTTTGTTTACAGCCCCAGGACAAACGACATAACAAAAACTCATTATTTTTAATAAATGTTTTAATCCTTATTAAAACAAATTAACTGCAATATAGTTTTTGATAAACGCGCAAGTTATAAAAAAAAAAATTGAAACATTTTCGAGAAAATAATTGTGAAATATATATATAAAAAATAAACAAAAAAAAAGAAATGCTTATTACAAGCTGGTCAAAAATATCGCTAAAATGCTATGTTTAAATATACCTGAACCGTCCGCATGATCTGATTCATCTTCTGATCCATCTCCTTCTGTTAAAATAAAAGATTGAAAATAATAATAATCTTCCAATATATTTAAGGTATAAAATGAATTTTAAAAACAAGGCAATTTTTGATTATATTGCAGTAACGCAATTGACCCTAAACCCTATCCACATGTTTGATGTTTGCAAATACGACAAATTAATCTTCAGATTCTGTGTAGAGTGTTTCAACTTACAATGTGTCCCATTCAAACAGTCTGCCAAGTAGAGATTTTTCTAGAAAATCAACCATGTTGCCTTACGACATATTAATAATTTTACTAGTTCCGGAAAAACAATGTAAAGCGTTAAAATCAGAGCTTTCTTTAGAGAAATCAAATTGAAAGATAAGCTTGATCAGCCCTGAGCAGAATGGTTTATATTATGAAACAGTGACAAACTATTGTCACTTTGTTGTTTGTGCAATGTTAGCTTTCAGTTGTTGGAGTGATAAAACGATCTTAGAAAGAAACGTTCAGAATTTCCTTCATGTGATGTTGATGAGACTTTAAGAAAAGCAGTCTAATCAAATCAAATCGTAAGTAGTGGTGCACTACAAATGAAGGTAGGGGCTAAAGATACCTTAGTCATCAGAATGCTAAGGGAAGAAATCGATATTGTGCGTTTCTTAGAACTGTGAAGAAATAATTCATCATAAATTAGTTTTCAATATCATGAATTCTGACCTTTAATATTTTAACTATTTAAAAATAATTTCATGCAGACTAAAGAAAAAATAAAACGCTAAATGGCCCTCAATTTTTAACACCATTCAAGGTAGTCCAGACCTATTCCATTATTTTCCACAAATACTCTTTCTTCGGGGAGGAAAATTTAATAACTTCACTGAAGTTGAATCTGCAATGCAGAAATTTTTTATTCCAAAACCAAGAAATGGCATGAGTAAGGTATCCTACACCTAACTGTTCAAGCTTAAAACAATCATAATGGGGTAAATTTTAAATATAAATAAAAAAATGATTCTACATTGAAAAAAGTTCATTTTTTTTATACTCCACACATTAGGTTTTGTACAACAATAGTGGACTGATACCCAAGCTAGAATCCAGGTTATCTTCTTCTGCCTCCTCCTCTTCACTATCATCTGGAGAAATAAATTTTTTATTTTTATTTTGCTTGCATTTCTAACTAACACATAGATACAAGCATAAAAATCTTAAGCGTAGCAGAACAACACTTCGTGAATGAAACTTACCTACGCTTGAATCAAATTCCTCTTCGTCTTCACCTTCACCGCAGTCACTGTTTACTGCGCATAGTAAAATATTAAGTAGCTTTTATGTCTATTAAAATACTAAGGGAAGACAGTGAATCGAAGCATAGATATAACATACAGAGCTGGCTGTAGCATTCAAGAGACATTGAACAAAATACATTCATACACAATACAAGAAGACTAGAAATAATACTAATGGAGTAGCAATCTGGTTTTCAACCAAACTAAGTATTTAGAAAAAAATAGGTTTATAACTTTAATTCTTAAATCTAAAATAAAGTTCTACTCACATATCCAACAGCATCACCCCCTTTTACTGCAGATGAGATTTATGGATGGCCCTTTCTCCAAGTTAGAACTAGTTCAAGTACTTAATGCAGGTAATAATAACATAATCCCGGGAAGTTATAGAATTCGGTGTGAATTTTTTAAAGTAGCCCAAATGATCTATTATGTCCGCTTATAAAGGGTGTACACGGAGGAGAGGTCGAAACTTCTGGAGGTAATTCAGCAGCTCAAATGCAACAAAAAATATTCTATTCACTACGGCCTGATTCTCAATAGTGACCAAGATATTTGCATTTTTAACTTTTCCTTGTTATTCACGTTTTTCACCATAAAAACGCCCGTAACTTTTCTAACCTTTATCCTAAAACAAATCTGCTTATTCCAAACGAAAGAGCATTAAATTTCCTATAAATTTGCTCAATTTAGAGCCTCAAAACGTTTCTTATATCTAAATACTGCTCTAGAATATTCACATCGGCCAGAACTGTGTGCGGAAAACCATGCCCAAAGGGAAGCAATTAAGTTAATTAACAGCTCAAGTTTACTTCGGAAACACAGGAAAGAACATATACTGTTCGGAGCTGACACAACCGGATCAGAGATCGGCCCCCACGTCAATAAGTCTTATTGAGTACCACATAGCGCACAGCGATATGATATTGAATTATGAACTCAATAAGTAACATTAACAATAACCCTGTTCTATCACAAGCTTCACAATTAAATTTCACTAGCATCCACAAAACCTCGCTGCTAGTTTTAGTTTCAGTAGCTTTACTTACTTTCATAATTTTCCATTACTGCTGCTACTTTAGGTGCTTGAACAACTGTGGATTTGAGAAAAAGGAATTTTATTTCACTATCAGAAAACTAGGCAAATAAAACTGTTAAATTCAGTAACTATACTAAGTAAAACTGCTAGCCTTTTTTTTTAATATAGTACATATGTATGTAAGCGTGATTCATATATTGTGAGAAGGTTATATAACCAAATTCATAAGTCTAATTAGGAAGGTTGAAATAATCGATTAATTTCTAATGAGAACATTTCTTTTCATGACAATCCTTATACTTCCTATTCACTTCCTCTTAACGCCATAAAAAGGAATTTTCCTTCTGAATTTGGTCTGAAATATATTAATCATTTTTAAGCCTCCCCCCTAGAAGCAGAAAATGTTTTTATCGAAAGATGTGGGTTTGTGTTTTGTAAGATGTAAGTACGACTAAAAAATAAACGGCAGCAAACCCAAACCTCGTATTATTAAACCGGTTAAAATTAAAAAATAAATTTGAAACATTCGGCACTTAATACATTTTCATAAAACATAAAACAATAGTAAAGAAACATACTTGCTACACGAGCAAAAAAAAAAAAATCTTGGATAAGTGAGGAAAAGGTTTATAACTTTTTCTAATTTTTTTGGTTGAATAATTAATCAAAATAAATTGCTGGATCATATTCAAAAATTGGATAGTGAGCCTCCCAAGAGATCGATGTTCTGTAAGTTGGAGGGCTTAAGAAATATTGGACGACCAAAGACAAGATAGTTGGAGAGGTTTTTACTGGAGGTCAGGGCTCGATACAAGGTGTACAGCCGAAGTTTGCGTATGTGTCTAGTGGATAATTAATCCATTATACCGATCTATACCGACTAAACTAAGGTTTAGAGAGAGAGTGATATGGGGCGAAAAGGGGGTGATAAGGTGTGTTATTGACTACTAAGTCAATAGCACTGTTTCGAGTAGAAAGTTGATATAGATATTCTCTTGAGGGATCTTTGAGGGAATACAAAAATAGAAATAGTCCGGAAGGCTACTTTTAGGTTGCCCTTATCGTCTTTTTTTGGAATTGGTCAAGTTTGGTGAATATGATCACCATTAGGTTATGCCATTGGGTGCAGTGTAAATAATAACGCAAATAATCGGCATAATTGATTTCAATTGAATGGGAAGGGGCATAATTTGTGTTATCTCAGACTAGTACATCATCTATAAATGATAACTCACTAATTTAATTTTGAATTTAAAAACAAATGAAAATAAGACTGAGAAAGAAACTAATAAAGAATAGTAGGGATTGTAATTTTTGAATGTTATCCAACTTGAATGTCGGAAAGTATATGTTAGGAAGGGCGCAGGCGCAGCTGCTACTGTGTTGTCACCTCCCGCATCCTTTTGACACAATTTTGACTGGCGAAGTGTAGGTGGTATTAGTAATACCGATCCCGCCGCCATCTTTATTCGTGTTTTAGTTCTATATATATATTTTTTGGTAACTTATAATATGTTTTAAAAGTTGTTTAATTTTAAGCAACCGAAGGTTCATCAAGGATGCTTCAGTCATTGTAAACATTTTTGATAACTGGAAGAAAACCAGTTTGTTTTCTATTGGATTAATTAATGGAGTGAATTAGGGGTAAAGACAAGATATTTTCAGTGTGACGCCCTTAATTGAATTTATAATAATGGGGATGTGACGTTTTTATTTTACTTTAAAAAATAAGTGTATTATTTTCTTTTGTGGCCAAATTAAGTTAAAACAGTGTTTTTTAGTGGCAACGAATTTGTTGAAAATTGTTTACAGCACTGTGTGGATGCAGTACTAACTTCAAGGAAAGCGCACCTCGTCGAGTTAAGTTTTTAGCCAAGAGACCAGCAAGATGGTCTGCAGGCCTATACCTAGTGACAAGGTAACTACAAATTTTTTTAAAGTACTTTTTAATAGAAATTTTATTTATTTTTACGGAAAAATAGAGATAAACCAGTTGCTTGTAAATGCTTAACTTTTTCTAACGAATTAGAATATAGTTAATTTTTATTTGTTAAGTGATTATCGGAGCAGTTCTTTTTTAACAGTTGGCTGAAATATTTATTCTACATTTTCACAAAAAATAATTATAAGTAAATTTTTATTTTTATTTTAGGAAAACCAAAATTTGTTTGAAACATATTATAGAATGTAGCAAAATGAAGGAAGTCTCATAGCTTGTCTTATTTGGAAAATTTTATCACCTACTTTTGAAATTTTGATTTCAGTTCAGTTTTAAAGTTTAGAAATATTCAATATTTTGGGACATACATAAAAGAAGAGGAAACTAAATATTTCAGAAATTTCATAATTGATCCGTAATAGCTTAAATAATAATAAAATTTGTGTTTGAGAGATGCCCAAATTGATGTTTAAATTGTGTAATGAATTTCATTGTGGAACATTATTTAATATTGATAGCACATCCAGGAAATTACTTTTAAATTGTAATTCGCCTTGCCTTTTCTGTTAGTTTGCAGAAAGTCTCAAGATTTGTTTGAATTCTCTCAAACAATTTTCATATTCTGGTTGGGATTTGCTTTTTATCCTTATACAGTGACTCCCACTAATATTGGGACAGTACGTACATACAGAAGTACAAAATTGACGAAAATTAAAAGTGGCACCCATTTATTCAAATTTTTATAAATTCATTTCATTTTATAATTACTATTAATTAAATAAAAACTATTTAAATAAGTACATAAAAATGTTTTGGTAGATTAAAAAAAATATATATAATAATAAGTGCAAATTCTACCTCTCATAAATATTGGGACACTATTATAATTTATAGTTTGTCCAAGGTTTTGCCCGAATATTTATACAATTTGTAAATATATACCTTAAGCATATATTCAATATGAAATTAATAATTAAATTAGTTTATATAAATCAAGCCACGTATAACATGTCGCGCAAAAATACAAATACAACGATTGAACAAAGAAAAATTGTAATTTCTTTGCACAAAGACAATAAAAAGTGTTAGAGAGACGGAAAAACTGATCGGACCTAAAACATCTACTGTGTGGAACATCATTCAGCGTTACCAAAAAGAAAAAGAATTGTTTCAATCCCACAAAAAGGCCGTCCTCGACTGCTCTCTGAGAGAGAGCAGCAGAGAGCAGCGTTATATTTTAAAAGAATTAGAAAAGATCACCGACTTAGTGCTCCAAAACTTCAATGTGAAATTTTTGACATGTTCAGAGAGCAAAAATGGAGCAGAAACTGTTCGGAGAGTGCTAAGAAAACTCGACTATCATGGTAGAGTAGCCTGGAAGAATCCTTTTGTCAGTAAGATAAATCGTGCTAAGAGAGTGAAATTTGCCGAAAAATATTTTAATGAAAATAGTGAATTTTGGAATGATATACTCTAGCGATGAATCAAAATTTAATATTTTTTAGCCAGATGGAAGGGATATGGTCTGGAGGAAAGCGAATGCTGAACTCGAAAAGAAGAATTTACAGCCAACTTTAAAGGGTTTTAAAGCTGCACCACCGGGTGGAGGTGGGTCAGTTATGGTTTGGGGCTAGATGTCCGCATCAGGATCTGGAGAATTAATGTTTGTTGATGGAGTGATGGACAAAATGGTTTATAGTAATATATTAAAAAATAATTTGAAAAAAAATGCCCAAAAATTGGGTATTTTAGGGTCTTTTAAATTCTACCAAGAGAACGACCCCAAACCTACGGCTTGGGTGATACGCCAGTGACTGTTATATAATTGCCCAAAAGTATTCCAAACCTCTCCGCAGTCTCCAGGTCTTAATCCCATTGAAGATTTATGGCAATATTTAGCTAGTGCTTTAAGTAAACGAGTAATATCTAACAAAAATGAATTAAAACGATGTTTCCTGGAAGAATGGGAAAAAAACACCACCTGAATTAACCAAAAACTTGTTTCACCTATGCCTGATCGTTTGAGGGCTATTGTAAGTCAAAAAGCAATTATTAAATTATTACCAACCAAATATTAAATAGTAGGAGATTTTAAATATTGAACATTTAAACTCTAGCACTTCTGGTGTCCCAATATTTTTGAGAGCCTTATTTTACACTTTTTCAAAAAGTGCTACCTAACAGTTTGGAATTTCATCGATTTATACTTATATATAATTTCTACAGATGTTGCTAATGTAATTTAAAAAAAAAAAATCCCAAACTTTTGTATGTTGTTTTCATTTTCCTTTTAAATCATTTGTAATAGGTGTCCCAATATTAATGGGAGTCACTGTAGGTGACTTTAAATAGTTGATTTATAGAAAAACTGCATGTAAAAAACCTCAGTCCTGTTTTGCTCCTAAATCCTATTTTGCGTTCTCTGGTGGCTGAACTGAGTATTGAGACTTCTTAGAAAGGGATCTTCTACGATGTTTAGAGGTTTACTATGCCTCTTCGTGTAACTTCATTCGTCTTTGTCAAGTAACCAAGCCCTAAGCTAATCAAAGTTTCTCTCCCACGTTCCTCCCAAGTGTGGTTTAGGTGTGTGTGGGTGTGAGTGGTGCCTCAGTTTGTCTGAAGCCAAAGGGATTCAAGTGTTGCGTCAGTGTTTTTTTTTTTTTTTTGGAATTCTCCTTAGGGACCTCAAGATCCCTAAAGAAATTACTTGTCTGCTTCGACCTATGGGAGTAACTCGGGTTTTAAGCCTGGATATAGCTTGAATTCTGATAAACTATCCAAAAAAAGGTACTGTCGCACAATCTTCTTTTTTCCTAGTTCTTAATGGCAGGTTTCAGCCTCTACAAACCATGTTCAAATAGGTGCCGTCTCATAGTAGAAAATAAAATTTTGTATTGAAATCATTTGTTAGTCCGGCATAAGTAACGGAAACGATGTTTACTTAGAGTAAGAAATTCTCCACCCCTTACACAATAATAATAATCCAGAAGAAAGAAAGAATATTTTCGATTTCAGTCATTACTTTTTATTTTTGCCAAGCTTTCGACCTAAGGGACTTAATTATAGTATTCTTTTACATTGTTAAGGTTGGTGGGTCTTCCATCCTGTCTGCTTATGTACATAATTGTCTATAACATAAGCCCTGAAGATGACCTGAAGAAAGGTCGAAAGCTTGGAAAAATAAAAAATAATGACTGAAATTGACAATATTCTTTCTACCCTCTGGGTACATCGCCAAAAACGGTAAACAATCTCTACAATAATAATAATAATGCTGATTTACAAAAAAAAAAAAATCACAGAAATTAAATAAATAAAAAGTATTTACTTCTTAGAAGCGCCCGTCAGCCAGAGGTAGACGTTTGAAAGACTTACACAAAATAAATCGTAATATCATTTTTTATTTTAGTTACAAAAATTAATAAAAATCTGGAAACTAATTGAAAACAAAAAATAATTCAAGAAATTGAATTTAAAAATTAGATAAAGAAACATGTTCAAGTACATCAAAATAAATTAGGAATATAAAAAAATAAAATAAGGCGTAGGTTGATTTAGTAGTTATGAGTGTGGCTATGTAAGTGGGAGATTCCCAGTTCGAATCCTGCGTGTAGCTCTTTTTATTTGTTTATATTGCATAAAAATTTGCGTTTATATAAAAATGTTTACAGTAAAGTATGGGCTTCCGTCCCCGACCACGATTCCTAATTGGTAGTTGTACGTTAAGCCTCGCATGGAAAAGTGGGCAATTACTTTTTTACTAGAAAAAATTATATTATAAAAAGTATTAAATAAAAAAAAAGTAGAAATTCGTATCTTTTTTAAAAAAATTCAACACCTGCTCTATTGGTACCGATAAAGTCAAGCTAGGCGTTCAAAATGAATAAGACCTTTACAATCTTCACCCCATATACAAATAAAGTATTAGTTTTTTGAAATCTTTTCGTGCTCCGCTGATTATATTCTTTGAGTTACAACTTGCTACTTTACGCTCCTATCATTTAACTGGAAAAAGTGCATTCTAACCAGTTGTTTCAAAATTTTAAGAATTCACAGACTTGACTTTGGCGACCAATTCTTCTTTCCTTTGTGTGGTGTGAGCTAGAGTTTATCTGTACATTCGTTAAAGCCAAGCAGTTGCAAGTATCTCCGCAAAAGATATGTATATTGTGCCGTTGTTAGGGGTGTTAGAGAAGGTGGTTGGTATCGTTAGGCTGGGATACCCGCAGGGATGCCATGATCCCTTATCACTTAAAAAGTGACTAATCACTTTCCCCTACGAGAAACTTTAAAGTCTTAGTCTGCTCTCTTAAATTTGATGGTAGCTTTCTGAAGTGCTTCGAATCACCAATTTGCAGCCATATTTTGCTATTACTTTCTTTGCCATACTCATTTTTTCCTGTCAGGCCCCTCCTCTTACTGAACTAGCCTCACTAAGCCAAAATTGAGGCATTCACTGGATCTTTAAATCTAAAGAAACGGTTAGTCCTTGTAATAAATAAAGGACCAATGATTCTTCATAAGTTATTCTTTGATAAATGCTCTGAATAATAACTTTATTCATATAAAAAAAAACTTTTATTTTCAATAGAATTAATAAATTTGCTAATGAGTTTATCACATTACAATAGAAATATATCCTATTTTTGAAGCACCCTATAAATTCCATTAAAATTTCAAAATTTCTATTAATGCTCTAAAATGTATACATATCTACCAGACGGGTTCGCCCAAGAATCAAGGGGAAATGTGGGAATCATGGTTATATTCTCTAATCATTTTCCGCAAGTCCATCTTTATGGGATTTTAGAAGGATTTGCAGCTTTTTTAATCTCTATATTTCGCCTGCTTTGAACGGATTCCAAACATTGGCGTCTTATTCAAGTTTAGATCTGACTAGGCATTTTTGTTATTTCCCAGATGTAAACATTACAAATTTATCAAACCTGTTCGTTGGCCTAATATCGTCCATATCAATTTCCAAGTATTTATGGTTTCTTCTTAAACATATAAATTAATAGGTTTAAAACCCTCTTGTATTTTGAATGAAAATTCAGTTTCAAAATTTTGAGAAGATCGCCCAATTTGTCATCAGGAGTATGAGAAATGAACAAAAATTATTCACGACATATAAATAGTCCGACAATTAGATTGACTTTCCTGACGTATTAAAGTTTTACTTTAAAATCTACTGGCTTGTTGAGAGTGACATTTAATTTCTCAGAAGTTAATGGACTTCATTCATCACGTGAGGAGTGACCAAGCGAGGTAGCGGAGTCATAGACGTTCGTACTGGATTACTGTGTAAGCGAGAGTGAGTGTATGGTTTAAGCAAAGGAGAGCTAAAATTTAAATGCGGTCTATAAACCCAAATATTGCACGAAGTCACCTCTTGGCCTTGTGTATTGTGTGAGTGCAAGGATATTATCAACAATAAACTATAGTTCAAAATGTACAAATAGCATAACATATAAACAACAGGATTCCCAAAACTAGAAATAGCTGAAAATGGACTTGTTTTTCTTTATCAAATATAGTACGTTAACGTCCATTTTGATATAAGTTATTGATAATTATTGTATTTTTACATTTTTTTTGGAGGTCACATATTTATGTGAGATTACTTTTTCAGATAAAGTGTGTTTAAACAAAAACCTTTATTGTCTAACCTACGCTTCTGGCACAAATGTTTATTCGTATCATTTTTGCCTATTTTTTAAAATTATTAAAAAAAAAACAAGTTGGGTTTCAGTATTGACAGTACGTACTTCACGAGTCTGATAACTAAATAAGGAAAATAAAATAATTTCGTCTCAACAGCTTTTTTTAAAAATTAAAGTTGCGTCATTATCAGAGTTGTTGTTGCCATTGGCCATTTTCAATGCAATGCCGGCTTCGAGACGGTACTCTCTCGTTACAGACATTAGTACGATTAGTATCTAAAGTGAAACTCATTCTTCCCTCTTTATAGCAGATTGAATCCTGACGCAAAAATGAATTGCAACAATTAGACTTTAATTCGAGATAAGTTATTCATGGTATTTTTCAGAAATCTTTGCCTAAAATCTTTATTTTGATTTTATTTAAATTAAGTCCTGGATGTTAATGTCGTTGAGACGGTCACGGCCTTACAACTCAAAGAAATGGCTACATCTCCTAAGATAGCACTAAGGTATGATCCCTTTCAGAGCCAAGCACTTACTAATCAGGGTTCTAAAGCCATTCCTTGTGAGTAAGGACGTGTGTTTCTGCATTCTGGTTTACGAATATTTGGACAGCTGTACCAGGGTATCTCTCTCAATAGTATCTAAAGTTGAAACTCATTTTTCCCAGACCGACATGTGCTTCCCGAATTAGGCAGAGGCCCTGCGCTTCTGTTACTCTTTTGTTTTCGATCTACAGGAGGAAGCTCAGTTTTGAAACACCCTTGGGATCTGACTAGAGATAAAAATTCCCCATCATAATTATCCATTTACCGCAAGGACTTTTCACTATTTCACCATGTCCTCAAAAATTTATTCAACGATTTACTTCTAACCCCTAGTGAATAATTGCATACTTATTATTGTAATTCTGTTGGTATACTACTTTTGTTTGAAATATTTTCAAGGATATTTAGTTTAAAATCTCTTCTATGAGAGAGGTGGTAATGATAAGGTAAGGCTTTTTTTCAAAAGTACCATTTCAGAATTATAATAGTTTTATCTCTCATTGTTCTTAAATATTATTTATAAGAGTTACATATACTGCTAAAATTCCGCGTTGGAAGAAAATAACTAAGTTGCAAGTAACATCTACAGAAAAGGGAAGGGATTAGCTCAGTGATTCACTGGATTTGCACACGGAAATCTTAGGTTCGAACTTAGCTGCTGGTCCTTACGTTTTTTCTTCCTAGGGGCTTCTTTCCGCTCACTGTCTTGTGATAGACGGTGTCTTCTGTAACGAGCCCTAGTGACCTCAGTTGTTAACATGCACTAAAGACAAAAAGGATACTTAGTGGTATATTTCACTCACTTTATTAAGGTCTCAGTAGATGTGGTTAGCTCAAGAATAGGAACTTCGTTTTTAATTCAATATATCAAAACGTCCATTGAAGGTTCAAAAGTTCCGCATAATTAGAGATATGTTTCAATTATATACTTTTATTTTATTTTTGTTTCAGATAAACCTTCGTCTAATATTAGTAAGCGGTAAAACTGAAGAATTTCTTTTCAGTGCGACTGAATCTGCCGGAGAAATTGCACAACATGTATTTGACAACTGGCCAGAAGGTAACCAAAATCATTTCATTCAAATAAACATTTTAGTTCTAACATTGTCGGCTACTGATTGCAGTTCCTGTTATTTCGAAAATATTGACTGGTTCGCTTTACCTTTTTGGTTCCGGATCATATCTATGGCTATAAGTATCGGACTCCAGATGCTCCTAAATTTAAAAGACAAAGTTAACTTGTTCACCTAGTAATTTCTATTCATCTTTAAATTCTATTCTATGGGCTTGCATTCAAGCCTCACTGAAGTAGGCGGCTTCATTATGCTCTCTGCCTTGATTGGGGGGGCCTCAGGCCAAGTTGTTAAAGCGGACTAACTGCCGATCCAGGAAGGCTCAAGTGAGCCTTCTACAGGTTCCGAACCATTCGGCAGTGTGCTGGTATCAGCATTTTAAGGCCAAGGGTTTGCAGCAAGTTGGAACACCTAGTGAAGAAGCATAACTGCATAAAGGAAAATTAAAATCATCTATGGAAAAATGCCTCATTTCATACAAACATTAAGCGCTATGGTGAAGTTACTTTTTTGCTTGTTGTTACTGTATGTAGTAAATTTTCCTGCATAGTTCAAGCTTAAGATATTAAATGGAAAATGAGAATTAGTTATTATTAAACAGATGTTTTAATATAACTTCCGTTCTCCGACACTCATTCAATATGTGAAAAGAAAAGAGAAGAAAAAAGGTTGCAAAGGCTTGCATTACAGAGCGTCATTTTAAAAAATACTTCTTACCCCCATATTTCTGCCAGGAAATTGGAAAATGTTATTTAGATGTGTTCATTATTCAGGGGTAGTTTTATTGTATAACAATTCATGAACACTACACCACAGCCTATTCAGATAAAATGACCACACCAAGATACTGATCAACAATTGTGCTAAGTAGGACGGGAAATCTTAAAGACCGACAGTGTAGTTAGTCAATATATTTTAGTTCCGCTCAGTGGCAAATATTGTGAGATTTACTTCATGTGACTACAATTTTAGATATAATAGTTTGAGTAACTCGTATCCTTATCGAATTGAAGAAAAAGAGTAAAAACTAACCAAGAAAACAATTTTTTAAATTATTTTTGGTTTAATTTCGTTGACACCAATTTAATTTAGTTGCTGTAACTTAAGCTTACTGTTATTTCGAAATTTAAAGTTCAATATAAAAAAAATAAAAAAGTGTTGCCTTCTTTGTCAGGCGGGCTTTACGTCCAACTACCAAATTAAATGACGTGCTCGGAGGCGACTAGCTAACAAACAAAAAACAGTTTTCATCTTAACTATTAAATTAAATCCAAGGGCAAGACCGAGTGCGTAACCAAGTACTACATTGCTTCTTAGCTTTTCGGGCCGCGCCTCAAACCGCTCGGCTATCTGGCGCCTTATAGTATAATGGTTACTTTTTAAAAAATGTATGTTTTATTTTTGCAATATATTGAGGTAAGTTAAAAAAATGACCGTTTCAAGGGTTAAAATGAATTTTTTCTTACATTAAATTTCCTCGTAACTTTCGAAGTACAGTCAATAATGTTCTATGGTTAGTTGCCATCTAGAAGCCAGCTGTTCGATTCCCTGCTGGTACCACTCTTTGGGTTTCGACTGGAAAAAGTCTTCTACTCCAGTTTTTACTTCCTCTAATGTCTTAAATGTTTTCCCCTTAAGAAAGTGAGCCATTGCTCGGAAAAGATAAAAGTCCGATGGCGCAAGATCAGGGTTATAGGGTAAGTGCAGTAGAAGTTCGATGGCATCCATTTTAGGAAGTTTTTGCTTCGTGTGTCGGGAAGTATACGGCTGGGCGTTTTCCTGCTGCAGCAATACATTCTTCCTATTCACCAAAGCCGGGAATCGCCTCTCCAAAACTTCGTGCATTCGATGCAGCTGTTCCGAATAAAGCTCAGAATCGTCAGAACGTCCTTTCGGAACAAACTCATAGTGGATTTCACCTTCAAAATTCCAAAAAACCGACAGCATTGTCTTCTTTTCAAATTGACATCGCCTTGCGACCGGTAGAGCAGGCTGGCCTCGGTCTATCCACAGTCCTGAGGAGTTAGCAAGGTGAGCTCATGTGGAACTTCTCTACTTGCTCTCTTCACTTCACCTAATTTGTGTAAGTGGCAATTCACTTCACTGTGATAAACTAAGTTCAGAGGATAGCTGCCGTGTACATTTTGTAGGATCATCTTCAATAGCGTGTCGTAGAGCCTCGCTGTCTACAACAGAAGGTCGCCCTGAGCCTATCTGCCTTTCCAAGCTTGTATCGCCACTTTCAAATTTGGCGAACCACCTTCTTACAGTCCGCTAATTCAGGTTAGATTTCTCTTCAACTTCCCGTATCAAACGTGGTTTCGGCAGCTGTAAATTTTCTTTTCCAGTAATGTCGCGAAATTACTTGAATTTCATACCTCAACGTCATTTTGATTGAAACATGCTAAACAAGTACTGAGCCTAACAGAGAGACATTATGTTTACAAAATGATTCAATATAGTATTAGGATTAAAAAGATACCAACAACATTGGCCAGAGTGAGAAAGAAAGGTGAATAAACGTCGGCTAGTTAAAAACGGTCATCCATTGGTTTTATTTCACCCATTGGGGTTTAATTTATTGAAATTAAATAAAGATTTATCTTTTTACGTAAAAAATGAATGATTAGATAAATGTTACAATTGCAGATTGGGCTGAGGAAGCAGTGGCCAAGGCTGAAATTCTTAGGCTGATTTATCAAGGTCGTTTCCTACACAGTAATGTAACTTTAGGAGCACTAGGGCTCCCGTTTGGACGGACAACTGTTATGCACCTTGTACCGAGGGAAAATTTGCCAGAGCCAAACTCACAAGGTATGATTCCTCACAAGTCTTATCACATTCAAACACAATTTCTTTTACAAAATTATGTGCATCGCCTCAGTTTTTTTTACTATTGCATCCTTCCCACTATAACTACCTTTTAACAGTGTTTCAGAAATTTTGTAAGAGGTAGTGATAATATAAATTATTCTTGTATTTAAAAAAAAAAATATTTTTTCAAATTTCCCTCTGCTGTCTAAAAAGCTGTATTTACATACATATCTGTATCTAGATCCCCTACCACTGATCATCTACCTCAGACTATCGCCTGTAATACCACTTGTCAGATGGATTTTTTTGAGAGAAGTTATAAAATATCTAATTTGCAGGCGATCTGTTGAGGTGCTAGTTTATGGGTGCAATCTTTCATCTTTCCTCTAATTTGGTGATTATCGCGTACAGTGTTGCATTATAGTCGCCCTGATTTTTTGACCTTTCTAAGTTGCTTATCACTTCTATAGCATTTTTGAAACCTACACTGGGTAGTTAGCTAAATCAAATGCGTCTTCCTATTTTATTTCAAAAAAGCTTCAGCATTGTAATTTTATTTTAATTAAAAGTAGTAAAAATAAGTTATACTATACTATTATTACTAAGTTGTAAAACTAAGTTACTATTGTAACAAAGAGAAAGTCATGGTTTTCTAAGCTATGGTGAGGATGAGTGCGTACATCCGTTGAAATGAATAGAACACCATACACGAAGAACGTTGCAATGAACATTGAAAGGTTGTATTTATTATTATTATTAATTATTAAGCGCATATTAAGAATTCCAATGAACATCACTGCTTTGTCTTGTATTGTTCGAAAATTGTCTTTGTGGGTTGTTGATGTTTTTTGTAGCAAATAATGTGTTTGATGAGTTATGTAGGTAGAAATGTTATTAATTGCTTGAGAGTGATGGTACATACGGTACATGTACTCTAAATTCAAAACTGGCACGAACAATCTAAACATATACACCAACTTACTACAAAATACTTAATAACCTTTGACTGTTGGCAACACTGAACTCTCTACAACCAACACATAAAACCGATCACACTGAGTACATAAGCAGGCTGGACAGAAAATACGCCAAATTATAATAATGTAAAGTACAGTACAACCTCGATTAACAGGCCCTCGGTTAACCGGGATTCGGATTAACCGGGATCATGTTGAGTCATCATAAGAACACCTGGATCGGCGCCGAAACAAAAGTTAATTTTCGGTGGCGACAGGAAAATTTTTTGTCTTCCGATGTAACATAATTGTAGGCGTGCCAGCAACTCTTTTATACCTGAATTTCTTGAAGGGTCATTATGTATGTATGTATGTAAAAACATAAGTCATCTCTTGCTGAATTGATTGAATCTTTTCACGATAAGGACCTACCAACCAGTGACAAAGTTGTGCTTTTTAAATTGCGTACACTCATCAGAGAGTGGTCGTTTAAAAAAAAAAAAATGAAAAATTTTTAAAAAAGAAAGAAAAGAGAAAAAAATTAAACAAAAAAATTAAAAAAAATAAAAATACGTATGTAAAAAATAAAAACAAGGATTGCCGTCTAAGATAGGAGTTGATCTCTGGGACGAAACGGCTTTTTAATTTACATATTTTCACATGGGCATCTTACTGATCAGTCTTACCTATGCACCCGTATAATACATACATTCTTATGTACATATGTAGATTCATAGGTACAAATGTACTATGTAATACTGTGTATTCAGTTTAACCGGGATTTCAGTTTTCCAGGGTGGGTATAGCCGGAGGTCAGCCGGTTAATCGAGGTTGTACTGTATTATATTGTCAAAGGTGAATAATTTTTGTAAACTACATTACTACAAATTCATTATGATATAATTATTATTAAGGTAAGTGGGGGGAAGATGCCACACTTAACACTTATTTCCGTTTTGTAGGAAACTGGGTTATCGAAAAAAAACACCAAATGTATCAACACCCAGGTTGTTTTTTAATCTTAAAATCTTTAATTAGTATATTAGATTAATTGCAAAATCATTAAAAATGCATTTGAATGAAATTTGTCAAAACTGGCATCTTCCCTCATCATGTGGGGAAGATGCCAGTTGATGCGGGGAAAGATGCAACAATATCTTAAGATATAAATTGAGAAAGAAAAAATTACAAATTTAATGTTAGGTAAACAGCAAAATATTCTCATTAAACACTGAGGGGAAGGAACACCGAACAAAAGACATTTTTTGCAATGCAAATTGTCTTTGCTGCAAATTTCATGTAGCCATCTCTTGCATGTTATGCATTGAAGCCAATCGCATTTTGGGCCCTTCCTATCATAAAAATATCCTTTACACTCAATAAAAAAATCATCGTCCTCCTCTTCAATGTCACTCTCACCACTGGTCATTGCCAAATTATCGGGAGCGGAGGATGCTGAAGATGAACTGTCCTTCCCTTTCTGCAGTACTTTTCCCCCTTTTTTTGTCGGCAGAGCAGCCTTTCTTCTCAATGCCTCCCGTTTCTCCACCGTCGTAAGGACTTAAGCAGTTTGTTTCTTTCTTCGAGTTTGCTTGTGTTTCTGAAATCTGGGAATAGGACTAATTTCTTCAAAAGAAGTGATGGCACCGCTGCTGGTTGTTGAAGCTATTGCCAGAGGTGCGTTAACTTCTTGTGTGGCATTCAAATTTTCTTTCATATTGTCGGAAATGGTATAAGCATGTTCTGGAATTTTTTGCGGATCGTATAGATAAATTCCTCATGCAGAAAATCCCACGCTGCCATTTCCAACAGTGGCTGCCCTATTCCACGCGGCGCTCAGCAAAGACCCAAATTGAAGTCTGGTGATTCTGCGTCCCGGGTTAGAATGGATCCAGTTGTTAAGGGCCTGCTGCCAAAAAGTTTTGTCTTTGATTTCTATTCCCTATAACATGATATTAGTTAGTTTTTCCTTTTTATTTAATAGTTTTTAATGCTGGGTCAATATGACCCGAGGTGACGGCTTATGGCACTTCACATAAGGTGACGGCTCAAGGGTTAATAATATTAATGTATTATACAAAAACTATATTTCGTGTGTCAGTAATTGTTTTATATTATAAAATATATCATTATAATGTAATAATGAATGAGAATCAATATGAAATTGAAACACTTCAATAGGTGGCATCTTACCCCAAGCACTGGAGGAAGACGCCACATAGGTTTATTTTTGTACTAAGGCTTCAGTCATGTTGTTTCAAGCTAATATTCACTAAGATGTACACGACACAAATATCACGGAATTATTACGTTTAATCTAGTCAATCCGTCACCAAACCTTAAGTATCGACAACGAAATATTATGTGTCCTCACCAAGTTCATAGTGTTGAATTTTCAGTTTAATGAAGATTAAACTAGATATAAATAAAAATATTCACATGCACGGTATTCACAGTTGTTTACTACACACTTTAATGTAGGAATTGCTGTCATCCAGTTGTAGATATGCAAAATCTGACGATACTTGCATCTTCCCCCAACTGGCATCTTCCCTCCACTTACCTTATACGAGGGTCGTTTGAAAAGTCCGTGCAAAAATAAAAACTACTTAATTTTTTGGGGTAAACCTTTTTTATTTTTCAACATAGTCTCCTTTTAGGCTTATACACTTCGTCCAACGCTGCTCTAGTTTGTTGATCCCTTCCGAATAATAGGATTTGTCCAAGTCTGAAAAATAGCCATTCGTTTCTGCAATCTCCTCCTCGTTTGAATAAAATCTTTTTCCCGCCAGCCATTTCTTCATATTGGGGAACAAATAGTAGTCCGAGGGAGCCAAGTCTGGAGAATAGGGGGGATGTGAAACGAGTTGGAACCCTATTTCCATTAATTTTGCGACCACAACTGCTGAGGTGTGAGCTGGTGCGTTGTCGTGATGGAAAAGGACGTTTTTGTGGGCCAATCGTGGGCGTTTTTCTTGCAGCTCGGTTTTCAAACGGTCCAATAACGATGAGTAATATGCACCTGTAATAGTTTTACCCTTTTCCAAATAGTCGATGAGGATTATTCCTTGCGAATCCCAAAAGACAGTCGCCATAATCTTTCCGGCCGAAGGAACGGTCTTCGCCTTTTTTGGCGCAGATTCCCCATTGGTATCCCATTGTTTAGATTGTTCTTTGGTCTCAGGAGTGTAGTCATGTATCCATGTTTCATCCACAGTGACGAAACGACGCTTAAAGTCCTGCGGATTCTTCTGGAACAGCTGCAAACCGTCCTTGCAACACTTCACACGATTTCGTTTTTTGTCAATCGTGAGCAATCGCGGCACCCATCTTGCGGATAGCTTTGTCATGTCCAAATGTTGATGCAAAATATTATGTACCCGTTCATTCGAGATGCCCACAGCACTAGCAATCTCACGCACCTTCACTCTTCTGTCATCCATCACCATATCATGGATTTTATCAATGATTTCTGGAGTATTAACCTCAACAGGGCGTCCAGAACGTTCAGCGTCACTTGTGCCCATATGGCCACTCCGAAAATTTTGAAACCACTTATAAACTGTTCTAATCGAAGGTGCAGAGTCACCATAATGTTTATCAAGCTTCTCTTTAGTCTCCTGAGGCGTTTTGCCTTTCATAAAGTAGTGTTTGATCAACACACGAAATTCTTTTTCGTCCATTTTTTGAAAATCACTCGACTTCCTCGATTCAAACGAATGCCAAACACAAAGAAATAGACCGATCTGGCTGAAACTTGGTGTGTGTTCTTCCAAGAGATGCTACTAACTAAACATAACCTCGATACGCGCCAGTAGTGCTATCTCTCTGACTTTGCACGGACTTTTCAAACGACCCTCGTATTATAATAATACACTGTAAAGTATGTTCCACAGCCTTGAAGATGACCTTACCTAGATCGAAAGCTCGGCAAAAAAAAAAAAAAAATATGACTGAAATTGGCGCTATTCTTTTCTTCCTTTCACGCCTTGAATAACATTGATCAGACGGGCGTTAGTTTGGGTCCTTTACTTAAGTCGTCTTGCATAGTTTTCTTTCTTTAATTTCTTCAGAAATTATTATTTGAGTTAAATTTCAGATATTTTTTATTTTACTATTTTATGAACAAGTAGCAATGGAATAAAAAAGTTATGAATTGTTTTGCTGTGACTGAAGAGGATAAAGTGAGAAACAAAAATTCTGCTGCAATACACAAACAGCCTTCAATTGTCTACATTATGGTCTCGGTTTACTGCAAAGTAGTGAGAAGTTGATTTGATTTATGTTTGAAATTAAATTATTTTTGTACGATTGATTGAATGAGTGCAGTGCAGTTTCTTAACTTGAATTATTATTTCAAATTTGTTTAATTTAAATACAATTCTATCCGAACTGTATTTATGTTTATAATATTTATATGTCCTACATACTAATTCCTAAAATAATAAATCAAAAAACATTAAGTGCTCCTCTTAATTATTTGGTGTTGGGTGTACAAAAAGGACAGAATGCCATACTAGCGGTGTGATGTTACCATGCGTGTACGTCCTGACAAACGAGGACGTACTAGTTGCGCTCGTCTGTGCTCTAGCCTAAGAGGAAGTTGTTGAAGTATTCCAAACAGCATGCCAAGTATATTGTTAGACATAACAATTTTTTTTTTCCAGACCAAAGGCAGAAGAGCAAGGGCGCTGGCAGTAGTTGCTGTTCCACATGCAGTATCCTCTAGATGTCCATTTGAAAAAAAATAGTATATAGCTACACCATGTCAAGTCACTTGTTTTATTTACAAAATAAAAAGTTTTTTGAAAATGCAAAATGTTCAAGAATATACAATAAGTTCATTATTTGTTACCATATTATTCAATTTATATGTACTTTTAAAAAATCTTATAGAAGAGAGAGATCATGAAATGTGTAATTTGAAAAAATTAAAATAATGAAAATTAACGACTTGGCAAATAATATAAAACAAATGATTAAAATGGGAATCATAAAAGAAGTCCCTAAGACTTGAACTTTTGTACTGTTGTGATATTTGGAATAGAATAACGATTTTTTAAATATTTAAAAAAATAAATAAAAAACGGCATTAGAAATGCGACTGTCTTTTTATGTGCTGTATTTATATGTTACGAAGTTATAATTTTTCTGTGCGTTATAGTACGGTATAAATTAAATAAGAATAAATAAAAAAAGTGTTTTTATATATATATATATATATATATATATATATATATATATATATATATATATATCAAGTTTATCTAAAAAGTAAAAAATTAAATATATTATTTATCAAGCTGTTTTAATAAAATAATGATTAAATAAAAAATCTATTATTAAGATTTTTTTAAACAATGAACTACTATTTTAAAATGTGCTATAATGATTTATGAAATGTTTACTGAGAGAGTTGGCTGAGAACACAATGATTACAGACGGGTAGTTTTTTGTTAGTGTTTTTTTTCTTCTTTTTATTTATTTTCTCATCTTGCTTTTGTAAATGTACATTTTCTTGTAAAAATAATGATAATAATAAATTTTCCTTTTTATTTTTTAATTCTGTTATAGTTCTGGTAATTCCCTTCTTAATTTAATTGTGCTGATGCTGAAATGATTAAATACTGTGACCCCTCTCTCTCTCTCACACACAAACAGAATTCAATGTAAATTATTAAAAATGGGCTGTTATACTCTAAAATGTTTTTAGCTCTAACCAAACATGACATTGTCTTATTTTGACAGGGTGTTTCATAATGATTTATATGAAGTTTCGGTAGGCATTATTAGTGACAGACATTGGTGAACTAATAAAAAGAGCAAAATGGAAGATAAATCATGCAGAAAGATTATTCTTCACGTTCTTGTAGATCTGGGACGATTTAAGTGGATTTCGTCGTAGATCCAGTTGATATTATTAAGTATATTTTATCATCAATTGTGTAAGTGTGTGGTAAAAGCTGGTACCTGGTTGAAGAGGAAGTTTATCTTTCCTTAACCATGGGAGTGTAAGTTTTCACTTCTCTCAACAGTATATACACGTTCATAGAGGAGGATAGAAGTACAAAATCTTACGGATCTGCCAAGTTTTGTTCGGATATATTATTCTAGGCGTTTCGTCAGCTTTAAGACAGCTATGAAATTGGTATACGTGATTTACGTAAATAAGAATACTCTATTTAAATAGGCGTATATTGTCAGCAATATGAACCAACGTTGAAAGTTTAGTCGGATCAATTGAGACTCTTCAAATAAGTATGGAGGTTCAATTCTAGTACAATAATTTCTGGGGCAAAGTATTTAGTTATAGGTCCGTTATTTAGTTATTAGATCCGTTAAATAAACAAGAAAAAAAAGATAAAAATGGCTATAGCTTAAGAGTAGAAGTATTTTCTGTGTACCTTGAGTAGAATTTCACAGTGAAAACGTTCTAAAGTCCCGCACATCCGTTAGAAGTCCCATCCCTCATTTAAGGAATGAATTCAAGTCGTGCGTTTGGTTACAGAGTTTGATGCAACTGGTTGTGTGTACGGGGGGAATATCAACTGAGTATGACAAAAATAAAATAATCGTTTCTAGATGAATACCATGCCCACGCGCTCATATTCAACATTTGTAATTATTAGTAAAAACAAATTGCTTTGAGCTGTTGCTCATCCTGGGTTAGTTTCCATTGAGATTCAATTAGACCATTATGAGACACTTAGTTTTTTATATTTTGTTTCAATTACTAATGAATAACATTAATTTATGAATACATCAATTTGATGGTCTAAAATATGACTGTTCTAAAAGTGTGCTACCCTTTAAAAAAAAAATTCAATGAAATTTAACTTTGTAGTTGAATAATCTGCGTGTGTTTCATTTTTCTTTGTTATATTTAATCACTGAATATGTAAAGCAGCCGTAGGGGACAGGATTTCGCTTAATATTTATATTTGTTATGCTTCAACGTCTAACTCAATCCTAAGTGATTAAATGGCGTAGGTCATTCAGCACAAAGCTGTCGATTTTATTATTCTTCCATTTTAAGGCCCATGAACGTCTTAGATAATTTGCTACAGCATTGCTTGCTTCTAGGCAGTGTTTTCTCCTTAAAGGCACTTTGACCAGAAGTATCTCTAAAGGCTTCTAAGAAGAAAAAATCTAAGATCATCATAACCTGGTATCTCCAGCGTGCCACTCCAGCACTTTATACTGATATAATAATCCCTTCATTGTAACGACTGGGTCTACACCCAGTTCAAAATTTCGCTTCCAATTCATAAGTTATCATCTAAAAACTAAATCTAAATTTTTCACAGAATTCGCCATTGCATAGGAGTACTGCCTACTACTTGGAAGACAGGTTCAGCACTATGAAAAAGGATCTGATTGAAGAAAAATGGCAGGTAGGTACCACCTGAAAAAGTTGCAAATATCTGCTAGTCTACGTAATAGAAATGTCCGTGCCATTGATAAGCGCTGATGCACAGCCTTTCTGCATGCCCATCTACACATGCCGAGTTCCTCCACTAGGCATTTATTAGAGTTATTGCTGTTTGTTCAGAATTTTAATTTTAGCCTTTCTTACTCAGTTGTTCCCAATAAATTAAGTTCATCTTTCAAATTAATCTTATCAAGAAATTTAAAAGAAGAGGCAATTATTGCAATAATTTCAAAAACTGTTTTTCAGGTACTTTTATACGAACACATATTTTTTTAGTACACAAAATTAGTAGATTTTATAATTTTGTAAATTACTTTACGATAAGGCCCAGAGAAACATTGAATAGCGTGGGATTTCCTCGCTAAAAAAAAAAAAAACGGATTACAATTCTCCTGTTACAGCGAAGTTTTGATAATTGGAATGACCATTCTGGATTTTGCTATTTTATACTTGATTTTACTTTTTAGTTTTACTTGTTTAAAACATTTTATTTAGCTTAAAGAAATAATTTTTTGCTTGTTTATAAGAATGAACTTCAATTCCTATATCTTAATTTCATCCTAAAAGTTAACTAACTTTTTACACAATTCGTCTATAATCGTTGTGTGAGCTCAGCGTAGTTGTTTATGTAACAACGCACTTGTTTGGCATACAACTGAGATTTTATATAAATTTCAAATTATTTATTTATAATGTATATTAATTTTATTATGGATTGTACAGTTTCATTTAAATATATTTTTTTTGCGGCAAAAAATAAGGAATTATATTTACATAAGAATATATTTTTTTGTTTTTAAGGGAATTGTTTTAGAAATATAAATGCTGTTTATAATAACAAAGGCTTGTAACACCTCAGTATTCTTTTTTGTAATGTTGCATGTCTCCATAAAAATTCGTTTATATTGGTGGAATACATAAATTATACAGAGGTATTAATGGAATTTTCCATCTCATTAACAAAGAATCGAAAATTGGGGAAAAGAACAAATCTCAAGTAATTATTCTAGTTTTTTAAAGACTCTGCTCTGTTTTCGAATACTCAAAAATTGACGTTAAAACATTTGAATATCAACTTGAGAATTCGATGTTTTTAATTTTACTGATGTCATGTTTGGGACATATACTTGAATGGTGAGAATATGACATATTGATGTTGTTTGAATATTGATGAAACCAAGGCAACATAACTGATAATTTAAATTTAAAACAACTTAGCAAATAATCTCCAAATAAAATTTAGGAAATATTATTTGTTGCTTCCAGTGCTAAAATAATTTTTACGATCATTATTTTGTGATTCACTTATTTTTTGTTATAAAAAAGTAATAAATTCCCACAGTAAATAAGTCTTGTGAGATTTGGTGAAACGTATTGCTTTTGTTTATTTAAATTTTTGTTTGTTTTTACTTTTTCTGGAAGAATAGCCCTAAAATAAAAGAAAATACTGATATCTTTCGTAAATGTTTATTTTCGTTGTTCATTTAAATAATTTACAAGAACGACAAAGAATATTACTTCCACATTACCATTCTTACCGACAACTCGAAAACTCTAATGTAATATACTATTAATTTAAAAAACAATGACATACTAAACTAAAATGAATAAAATTGTGGGCAAAATAAATTACGTACTACAAAATTTAATATTTCTTAAAATTAGTGCTTTTTATTTCAGTGTTTCAATATTATACACTTTCGATACAATAATAGGTGAACCATTATGTTATGTCTTCTATTTTCAGGTAAAAAGTTTCAAACCCATTATATAGGCCTATTTTAGTATAAATATGTAGTTTGTACACCAATTAAAAAGATTAACCCATTGATTGTATCAATCAATAAAATAGAAGGGGGACAATTCAGTAAAGTTGTTAAATCATTTCGCCCCCATTCACTGTATCCCCTCCAATTTCTTGAAACAGTGTTACAAATATAAGTAATAGACTAGTTTTGGATGATAATCAGAACGGATAATTGCCACTTTTCTCCAGCAGTTGCAAACAAAGAGGGAGGGATTAGTAATGCGGTTAGCGCATTGGATTTCCACGCGGAGATTCTAGCAGCTGCTGACCCTTAGATTTTATTTTCCTAGGAGCTTCTTACAGCTCACTGTCCGGTGATGGACATAGTTGTCTGTAACAAGAGAACACTGTCCAGAAGCCGACAGTGCTCAGAAAAAAGCTCCGGGCGCCAATAACCTCAGATGTTGACGCGCCTTAAATAAGAAATAATCGCAAACAAGAGCGTGGCATTGTCGATTTTTGCAGAACTTAGTTGGTATAAAATATTCTTTCTGGAAAATGTAAGAATATTTAAAATCTATCTTCTTTTCTCCACGTTTGTCTTTCCGATTTTTTTGGATTTTCATCCATCCTTAGAATTGAGCTAAAACTTGCACTTATTAAAAGAGTCTCTACCTCCTAAAACAACGAGCGATGAGGTATAGAACAGTTTCCGTTGATAGCTGTAGATCCGGAATCGGTTAGAACTGGGAAAAAATTTAAAAAATATGGCAAGAATGTTCACTATTGCAATAATCCAAACACCCATACAACTTTCTCTTAAGCAATTTTTGCTGTTCTATCCATTTAAAAAAATCTGTTGTAACACTCGCACGACTTTTTTTTATTTCTGGAGCTAAGTTACACATTTTTTTTTTTTCAACTCGGAACATTTGGATACTATTTAATGCTAACCAACATTGTAAAGTTTGAATCATTCATTACTATGAAATGTATCTTACAGCAGCAACCCCTGCTGAAAACTGCATTAAATGAATTGTCCTAGCAAAATGATAAAAGAAAAAGCTATAAAACTATGTGTTTTAATATATATATACGATGTTTAAAGAAAAGCTTAGGAGCCATTTTCGAGTAAGTGAACACTCTATTGAATAAATACGTACTTCCAGTCCATGAATTCTCTTTATACTCGATTTTAACAACTTTTTTAACCCTACTTAACAGTACACAAGAGATAGGGCAGTATATTTTAGAAAAAAGGCACTTGAAAGAGAAAATATTTGTATCCCCTTTGCCAGAACACCCTTAAACGAGTTTTCTGGAAAAAAAAAATTAAAATAAATGATCTACGTAAATAAGTCAAAATGATTAGAGGAAATCATAGGAATCGTTAAGAAAAATCTTAAAATTCTGTATTAATATTCTCTTTTGAATAGAAAACACAAAGTGCTGATAACATATTTTTTCCTACAAAAAATCGCCCCTTAATGTTAATTCGTTCAGACTGAGTAATGAGATTAAAAGTTCATTTTGTTTTTTAATTTACGGCAAATTGAAAAAGGTTAGCATTAAAAACTGGGAAATCATTTTTTAATTGAATTTAAATAGTGCTTTGGTAAATGAACATAAATAATAGACATGTTGAGTGTTTATTAAGAAATAAGCAGAAATGTTTTAAAAAAATTAAGTTTCAAAAATTATGAAAGAGAAAAAATATTAATGGTGTTTTGCCATTGTGTTGTCAGCCATCATTGATAAATATGATTATAAATATTTTTAATTTTCATTATTCCTTGATGTGAAATATGTATAAATAATCTATTATTATATATATATAAATACATTTTATTTTTATTCAAATAACTAGATGTTTATTGTACGTGCCATAACTACAAAAATGAATTGTTACTATTTTTCAGCTAAAAAAAATATAGCTTACCTGGGAAAATTCAGTGAATATGTGTAGATTGTATTAAATTCTTCATAAAAAAAAAGAAAAGAAAATAAATAAATACCTTTGTGTATCTTTTTATGTATGGGAGAAGTGATTTATATTAATTAACAAAAGTACAATTGGAGGAGAACAAAACAAAATAAAAAAAACTAAGGTCAAAAAATTGTGTAAATTACTGAGAAAGAAAGAATAATTGTTATAAAAAAATAAATCTACCTAATACCTAGTGTAAGTAAAGTGTATTTCCTATTATTTAAAAATACACTCGTGTGTAAAACTAAAATAAGAACACCCTGGTTATATGAGATATGGCCATTTCTACCTTGGAAAAATAAGCAAATCCAATTTTACTGTTTGGTACTGAACATTCGGTACCATGGCATGAGTTCATTCACAACCTTCTTTGTACTGGTCTTTTTAAAAGCCTTATTTATTTATATATTATTTGTTTAAAGCGATCTCGAAGAGTGCCTCTTTACTGCATCACAAAAACACTTCATACAGCGTTGCTGCACACTTCTTAATAATACAATAGTACAAAGGGCTGCATTACAACAACAAAGGGGAATTAATCTAGTTACTCCTGTCGTTCAAAACCTCTTAGTCTCGGAGTTTTCAATAGTATTAAATAAGAAAATGCCTGAAATTTATTTTTCACCCAAATAAAGCAATAAGCACATTGGTTTACGAGTATGTTCAATTCAGATTTAGCAAGTCAGATGTTAAAAGTTTGACGGTAAGTAGTACTACACCTGTTAATGATAAATAATAAAATTAAAACAAAACACATAAATAAAAAAGAAAGAATTTAGGGAAAATTATTTATCAGATTTCTGAAATACCCAAGGTGTTCCGTTATAACTTTTTGTTTGCACTCGAGTGTAAGTAAAACAAATATGTATAAATAAAAGAAATTATTAACTTATGTGTATATAGGCTGAGAATGGTGTATATTTTAAAAGACCTTGGAGTCTAGCGCAATTCTATGTTTGCTGTATGTAAAACTTTAAATATGGCTTCTATGAAATACAAAAACATAAATGAGAATTATTATTATTGTTTTTATTAGTTTTAAATGTGGCGCGGAGTGCAGGTGATTTGTGTTTGGGCTGCCTCAAGTGCGAAAAAAATCCCAAGTTTATTTACTGTACAATAACTATTTTGTATTATATACACATAAAAAATACAAAAATTTTACATGAATATACATATATATAATTGTATATATATATATATATATAGTGCTTTTTAAAGTGGATATATATATGTCCACTTTAAAAAGCACTTAATATTTGGATATACATTATAAATATATTTTTTGTTGTTTAAATATGCTGTCGACACAGATGTTACCATTTTCATCTAACTTACTGTATACCTTTGAATTAAAAAGGTTATTATAAGAATTTCCATGTGGTGAGGTCAAATGAACAATTCTTTGCATTGTAATTTCATTTGCTTTTTTTACTTTTACGGCTTGGTAGAGAAAGGGACTTTCAGTCAATTTAAACTTTTATTCACAAATACAACCATTAACAAAAACATTAAAATCATTAACATTTACAAAAATCATTAACAAAAACAAAAATTTTTTTTAACCAAATTGTACCTTTTTTATTGAATCTCAGTTAAAAGGTTGAAAATGATTAAAATAATTTGTATTTTGGCGTCAGATAAAGTTTTAAGTTTGTTGCTTGTTTAAAGTAAAATGTTCATTACTTTTTTTTTTTTTTGCTGTGCGCCAAAGACGGACTGGAATCTCTCCATCCTACTCGAATTCTTTTTTCTTTAAGAAGACTCATATTTGCATGTCATTTGGTGGAACGTGGGTCAAAGTATCTACGCATCTGTCTAATGTTGTATTATTGTTTCATTTCAAAGCCCCAAAACTGACTTCACCCATGCAGCAACTTAGTTGTCTAGTGTATGTTATCACGGTTCTTCTTCGAAATTCTTAGACCTCATCGCAGCCGGTCTATAATTGACAATAACTGGACTCTTATATTTTCTCTCACTCACTCGTACACTTACATTATCTGAAGCTAGCCGTTAGCTCTGCTTCATTTTTTTTTGCAAGATTGTAACCTATGTTCATTTAATTTCTCTTTTGTGTTCAATTGTTACGAACAAGTTTAACATTTTTATTAAGTGATTTCAGGTTATTATTTTTTGTATCCAAAACTTGAATTATTTTTTTCTGGAAAAGTGAACTTGTATCTATCGTATCTAACTATATACTGTAATCTTTTTAGCACTGAAAGCAATTATTTGAACTTAGGTATCACCATAAAAATGATTGAAATGCATATTAACAGAAGCACATATATGTGTAGATGGGAAGATATCCGTCAATTGTTTTAAACTATTAAGTAGTATATACATAAAATATTACTTCTAAAATAATATATGTAAAATATATATAATTTATAATCTTTACATGTATCAAATATTAAGCATATCACATAATGCATATAAACTGCCCGGTAGGGCAGTTGTATAAGGGCTGATCGTCAATGACTGCGTGACAATGCGTCATGTTGGAAAACGATTTTATACATTGTTGATTTTCGATTAATTTTTATATGATACTTGTGGATAAATAACAGCTTTCACTGCTGATAATCTAAAATAATAGTTCGAAATGTTCACTCTAAGAAAGAATTGTTAACTCCGATAGAACTTGGAAACTAAAAAAAAGAAGGTAAGAAGAATAAACAAAAACTGTAAATTAAGATTGAAGTGTTCTTGAATAGTCTCTTTTTGAATGAATTCCTATGTTGATTTATTCATTCTATGAAAAAAAGGATATCTAGTTGAAATTTGGTGACACTTGAAAACAGTATATAAATAACCCTATTATGAGGGCATTTATATGTTAATTAATATTTTATATATTTCACTTGTTTTAGTTTTATGTTACGCTTATCCAAGTGAGCAACCAATTAAGTTAATGGGTACATTTTTTAAATGATTTTAAATCTTTAGATTATATTAAAAATAAATTCATACATAATTTTAATGTGGTGTTTTTATCGGTGATATTTACACTGATAAAATGAGGTATAAACATTCATACGATTTTCCCTCGCTGCAATTCTCGAAAGTTATTACATATTTTCTTTAAACATTCGAGTTTTTAGCTTCCTAGTTCAAAGAAACAATTTGGCGACTGCCCTGTGAAAACCGCCGTGAACAGACAAAAATATTCAATTATGTCGCATTTCCGGTCTCTCTAGTGGAATCGTAGAATGTAGAATGACTATGTAAAGGACAGCCTAATTCACCTCCCCAAACATTTTTCTGCAGAAAGCTTTAAATAAAAGTGATAGATCTACACGTATGTTAAATATAAGCTTGATTTAAATACAGCAGTTTTAATAAAACTTGAAAATTGCAAGGGAAAGTTGTACTTTGGTTAATCGATTTTATCCAAAACCTTGTGAGCTCACTTATAAATTGCTGCACCTAAACTAAATATCAAATTTTCATTTTCCGTGATTTTAGAAATTGCTGCCGTAATTTAGAAAAAATTCGAAGATCTAAAAAAAATTGTAAATAAGGTTTAGAAGTGCAATAAGAGAAAAGTCATGTGAGTTTTTCCTCCCCATTTTTTAAATTAAAATCACCACAAACTATAAAATGTAAAACGTTGTTAAATAAGTACGTTTTACTGTTTTACAATTGATTTTGTAATCGTTTAATTAATTTCGCTAATATTTGAGTATTTAAAAATAAAATAGGCACTTCCAAATCCGGAGAAAAAAGTGCACAAAATTGGGTAATCTGTCGTAGGCAACACATTCAAAAATGCCTGTTCGCTTGTAAATATGAATTATATATAAATATATTTTTTCTGTTGAAAATTTTGATGGTTATATTAAAGAACTGTATAGAACAATGTTTTAAGCCATTTTACACTTATTAAGGATTTTTTTTTATTTAATTTTTAATTTACAAAAAGGTTTTTTTAAAATTTGCATTATGAAAATGAGAAATATTGGCTCTCAATAGATTTATTTGTCAATATTTGTTTTCCTTTAATTCACGAACTTATAGTTTTGGTAAGGATGATCGGTCCTCATTTTATTAATCGGGAAGTTCACATTTGCCATTTTCCATCAAACACATCCCTGTGCCTACAGATCGATTTGGATCCATACAAGCGGAATGTTGTATTATTAATGAACAATAACAAAAGTACGTTTCTGTATTTTTACAATGGAGTATATGTTCAAACATGGAAATTGACTTGTTTAATTGTTTAGGTTATTATTATTATTTGTTTTTGAAGGCAGGTTTTCGGTTTTGTATACAAAACTTTGATTACTCAAACTATATCAAGTTTCACTGGTCTGCTCAAAGATCCCATGCCATATGCTATCTTTTATCTATACTACGCCTTGTGTCGCAGTATCCTCCCACCTGATTTTGACCTGCTTTTTTTCTCTCCTGGTACAACTTGGAACAACACATTTTTGGAAATAGCTACTTCCTTCATTCTTGTCTTGCCAGTTCATCCTTATTCGTATCTTCCAATAAAGGAACTTTAAACTGAATAGCCGGCAATAAGCCTCTCGATTACATTATAGTTCATTTTATTGTCAGATCCCAGTAGTACCACTAGTACAATTAGTACAACTTAAGACAAATTTTTTCTTTTGTAAATTTGATTAATTTCGTCTCCATTGTTGAGGGCCATCTTTCTTGAACAGCTTCTTTGAGTTGAATTTTTTAAATTACATGTATCATTGATATAGGTAATTGATTTGTGTAATTTATTGATTTGTGATTTTTTTATATAAGTGTATTTGTTTGTACATATGTATATTTTTGTAAACCTCAGTATTAATTATTAAAAATTTTATGGCCTTTTATGTGGAACTACCGAGTTTAATGGATAACTTTTGAAAAAGTTATTGTAGGTTTTGAATGTGTCTTCAAAAAAACATTCAAAAAACAAAAATAAAAGAGAGTCAAAAAGTGTATTTGTTGTAATATTTGCGGGGAAGTATAAAGAGAACAAACTATTAATATAACTTTCTAAGTATCGGACAATTCGATTTTTTTTTTCCTGTTTGATTCACCATTCATAGAGCGAAGGATTCTCGAGAGCCTTAAGTTCCTAGCCAACCTATAGTGCGGAGATGGTTAGGTGAAGTTATTACAAACAATATAAGCTTTGAGAAGTATGAGAATAGAAGAGGGATGCGGAATTAAGCAGGAAAGAATATAATTTTCGCGAGACTCAGCACCAGCAAAGCTTGAGTTTGCGTTTTTGGGACTTTAGCTCTTGCTGCATTCTAGCATTAATCTATACTTAAAAATGCATCTCATTCAAAGTATTTAAGTTTATTCTCAATCATTTATAATTATTGATAATTGTCAGATATATTACGAGGCATCACGTCGAAAGATTGAAGAGGCATTAAAAATAATTACAGAGACTATAAGGAAGTAAAATGAGTTTTCTTCACCTTCCTCAACATATACTGATGGAATAAATAGTCTAAAGAACACAAAAAATATATTTAAATACACATAGAAACGCCTTGGAACTTCCAAGAACCTCTAAAATGACTACCTTTTTTGCCTTCAAATGCTGACACATAATTTGTAGACAGATAGTCAAATTTTCATTAACTATCCTGCTTATGCATAGTTCCGCACCGCAGACACAATTCTGCGATGAACAGTTTGAGAAGTTTGATAATGAGGAACCTCACCTTCGGAAACGAAGCTTGATGTAACTTTGCTGCGAAATCTTCCCTTCTAGGTAGAGAAAATTTTCCGGCACGGGTCGCGTCATTTTGGTACAGGCTGGGGGAAGTATTGGAAAGACGGAGAGCAATAGTTTGGGATATCTTGTTCTCTAGTGCTCCCTTCCCTTCTCCCAAACATCTTCTTTAGCCGTAGCGAAGTTAGCTCCCTTTGTAAAACTCAAGCAAATACAAAGGTGTGAGATTAAGGATTACCTCATCCCGACATTGCGACGTCTTCATACAGTCTCTGCATGCTCCTCGATGCATTGTGCGGAGAGAACTACGAACAGATAGAGAACGGATTTTGTCCCCCTCACCGCATATTTAAAAAACATTTACAGATTCCGAAGACCTCAACCGGTGTATTTCCAGAGAAAAGTCGAAAATCTTCTCGAGTACATTATTTACAGGGGATAAAGACAAATTGAAATTCAATACAAAACTACACTTTATTTTAAATAATAAAGAGCTGATAGACACAAATCAACATAAACTGTCTATGACAACTAAACCAACCCTATTTCGCTTCAATATTTAAAACATTCAGGCAGTAAAATCTTAATAAAAATATAAAAATGCAAAAAGTATTGCGAGATATTCTATTTTCTTTCTTCCACTCTCACACAAAAAACACACTTATATCCTGACCTTAAAAATATTTCTTCCTCAAAATGTCTATTACTAGAATACTCAACATCAAAGGTTTTTTTCCCGTAAGAAAAGAGCAAGTAAAAAACTCCCAATCCCTCTATTAACGAGATCAGTAACACTTCAGCTAGACTTGTGAGACTTAAAATACATAAGTTGACGAAACAGATGGTGAAAATAAAATTAATAAAAATTTCCAAGGATCCATCTATTTCAGTCCGTACATTGTTGAATTTGCTTCATTTGCATAAGGGCATGACATACCATAAAAATTAATCAAAATTCCCAAGAATCCATCCATTTTAGTCCGTACATTGTTGAATTAGGTTCATTTGCATAAGGACCTGACATACCATACGCAAGCGGTGAAAACTTGTAAAAACTAAAACAAAAAAGTCAAGGTTAGAGTTAATTTAAATTTAAAATACGAATAATTTAATTAAATAATTTTTAAGAAATTATGAATTTTAAAAATAGTTCTTATTTTACCTGAAAGCAACTGTACTGAGCATAACTCCAAAAAACCAGTGGTAGAGTGTTTTCGCCAAATTTCGGAGGATAATTAGCGGAAATACTTCCACAAGATAGTTTAGGATGATACCTATAAAACACAATATTTTGTTAGTTTACATCATTATGGTCAAATAATGAATTTTCACAAAAATTTAGAGAAATAAAAAAAATGTACCCACATTATTTTCTCCCGATAATTTTTAAGGTTATTTTTTAAACTTCAATTTTTTCCTAAATGTTGGGCTTCAATAATTTTTATCGCACTAAGGAACTGCCCTTCACTCATGCTTATAATCACCAATTGTTTTTAATAATGATGACTGAATCAAATAGCCAGACACTACTTAATGATAAAAACGTCTAAAGGAATGGCAAATATACAAAACATTGCACTAAATTTCAGGACTGAACAGAATGTCAAATGATATAGCTAACTCTAGGCTAGCCGTGAAAAAAAATAAGAGAAAGTCAAATTAAAACTGTCCGGTAGGACAGTTGTATAAGGGTTGATCGTCAAAAACTGCACGAAAAAGCGTAACGTTGAAAAACACCCAACTTTGATAATTTTTTTCTCTTTTTCTATAAAAGATAAAATTCCCAAATTTTCTTTAAAATAAAGGGCAAACCCTCCTTTATAACTGTAATTTTTTTGCAACCACCCAGACCTAATAGATTTCGAGAAAAAAGTTGCCGAAAATGAGCAAAAACGGCATTTTCAGAAATTGTTGTTGTTGTTGTTGTTCTTCTTCTTCTTCTTCTTCTTCTTCTTCTTGTTGTTGTTGTTACCTTTTTTGTAAACAACGTAGCGCCTAAACGCGTGAACCGATTTTCATGAATGAGGTGTCATTCGATTCGGAATGTTATGTAGATGTGCCTTTTGGGGGTCTCGACGATGTACACCGAATGGGAGAGGAGTTAGCCCCCTTTATGTAAGGCCCCCTTCAAAATTATTATTACTAATTACTCTGTAAATCTTAGCCCGATTTTGATAAAATTTGGTAGGATGATGGGGTTAGGGCTCCCCTATGTAACATTAAAGCGACGATCTGCTCTTACACTAGTTAAGGGGAAGTATAGCAATCGTTTCAAATTATCGACACGTGAACTGATTTTCATGAATGAAGTGTCATTCGAATCGAAATTTTGTACAGATTTGCACTTTAAAAGTCTCGTCGCTATGCCTCATATGGAGGGGAGTTTGCCCCACCAAAGTAAGGCCGTTTCTAAAACTATTATTACCAATATTTCTATAACGCTTAGTCCGATTTTGATAAAATTTAGCACGAAGAAGTGATTAAAGCTCCTCTATATGGCTGTGAAGTGCCATCATGCTCTTACACCTACTAAGAGGAAGTACTGCAATCGTTAAAATTATCAATGGGTGAACCTATTTACATTAATGAATTGTCGTTCGATTCAAAATCTTTGCCTCTTTGCCTTTTAGGGAGAAGTACTGCAATCGTAGTTTATTTTTCTTACTCCTCTTAAAAGGAAGGTCTGAAATCGCAGTTTAAATTTGCTTTTTACGTACAAATACCTTCCTATTTTATATAAAAAGGCTTTCTCAAAAAAATTGTTATTGAGGATGGTTTGGGGACCGCAACTATAATCATTCTTTAAAAAGATCTCTCCAGTGGTAGTTACGGTTCCTAATTAACACCTTATCAGGTTATAATGATAGAATTGCTTATTCCAAATTTTAAAAAAACAGTAAAGCAGATATGTAACTTAGCAAAATAGACAAAAATGAAAATCTATCCAAAAGGTACAAAAATCTCCTTAACAAAAACTTACAGTTTAAAAAGTTAAGTATAAGGGTTGATTAAACGCCAAAAGGTACACAAATCAGCTAGTACCCAACATTTCATTCAAGCTTAGTTGATATAATTTAAGTAATTTTGCTGCATTAACTTTTCCTTCACATTTTTTAGAATTTATTAGATGTCACAGCCTTATGCTGGCCATTTTCATCTACAAAATATTTGTTCAAGTAGCACTGTAGATTGACATTAATATCTATTAATCTATAATAATCAAACTATTAATTACAGGTTAAAAAGAAAACGTTATAAAAAATAAAAAAAATTACGAGGCTACAAAATTTAAAAACTTTTTTAAAAAAATGCTTACACCAACATACATCAATGATTTCGATTATTTTATTTTTAATAAAAATCGTCTGTTTAAGTTCATTCTTCGATTAAAGTAATTGTTATTTTATGTAGGAGTGAAACGTTTATAATAATAGGTAATAAATTATCTGGCTTTATAGCAAATAATATAGTTTTCTTCAATCACACTCTCAATCTAGGTGTTCTTCTCACAATGTTATATATATGTTATGTAATATAAAATAAATAAGTATTGCATATTTTTAGGACAGCTAATTATTCCAGTATTTTACTATAAGTAAAATTAAATTACAATTGAGAAATGAATAATTGTTGTTGAATAATCTACTTGTTATTAACTGTGTGTTATTTGTGCTCACGAATATTTCGGTAAGACGAATTCAAGTCTGAAATATTGTTTTAAATCCTCCGTGATTCAAATTTAAACAGTAGCCGACTCTAATTTTGTCTTTTTCTACTTTAACATGCATGTATAAGATGTGACAACTTCAGAATAAAGGGCATATTAAAGATAAATCAGAAGAATAATTTGGAATAGAGTTAAAATAAAGTACCTATTTAAAAACGAAGATATAATATACATTTTATCATAATTATAACCAAATAATATTATGAACGAACTGGCCAGCATAAGGGTCTGTGACATCTAATAAATTCTAAAAAATGTGAAGGAAAAGTTAATGCAGCAAAATTACTTAAATTATATCAACTAAGCTTGAATGAAATGTTGGGTACTAGCTGATTTGTGTACCTTTTGGCGTTTAATCAACCCTTATACTTAACTTTTTAAACTGTAAGTTTTTGTTAAGGAGATAAGTATAAACAAAGTTGCACTTCTGGTCAAGCGAGTTTCTTAAAAATTTAGAATTACTTTCTACAAATTTGATTCTTATTAGTATTATACGGTTACTGATAATTACAATTGCAATATCATTTCTGATGAAAAGTTAATTTCGCTATCATCCCCTCTTCCTTAAGAGCATTAATGAGAAATTATTAAACTATAACTTAGTAGTATTAAAAAGAATCAGGCAATGCGCTAACAACTTTTTAAATTTGAAAACGTAGCACTTTTTTTGATTAATAATAACACACCTTCAAAGCTAATGTCGAATGTTACAAGAAACTTGCCTGAAAGCATAGAATTGAAAAGTAGAGCTGGGAAGTAATGATGGAAGTAGAGGACTCGACCCATCACCCAGAAAGGCAGGTAATGCAGACTCCAACCAATGAACAACCAAACAACTGCACCAATAAAATTATCTTCACCTGTAAAAATGTAACAATCAAATTAAAGTTTCACTACAAAATAATATCTAATGCTGCCATAAAAAACTGATACAAAGTTTAATCACAAGGATAACAAAGGTTTGACTGTCAGTCAGTATGAACTGTTTTGCTTACTTGTCTATCTGCAAACTTAAATAATTGTGAAACTTTAGAACACCTAATTATGGTCCATTTATTTGCGATGTTTGCTTTTGATTTGATTATTTCATTTTATTTTTATTTGTATTTTTTAAAATTATGTATTACTTTTAATGCTAAATTATTATTATTATTAATTGTTTATTTAAAAACTTAACAGTTGCTACTAGAGTTGCTAGATTAAAGGCGATGGTATTGCTGTAATAGTTCTTCTCACATGATGAGCACTAAGTTCTAAAACATTTCATTACTGGGAGTTCGACAAAGCGTTTCTTTCGTGTCATTAAGAAGAACAACAGACGATAAAAAGGAACACTGTTTTAGGGTTCTCACAAAACTGACCATTACAGTTTTTTTTAAAAGCGTGTTGGGTTTATAGGAGAATCACAAGTCTCTAAAGCAATTTAGACCAGTACAGATCTGAAGTTCTGTAGAAATGTTACGCGAAAGGTTTCAAATTTTGTTTACGGCAGAAAATATTTTCACTAAAGAGAACTAATTTAGCCGCCAAAATTATAGGGTAAGTGCGCACACCTCTAGGGTAGAAAGAAAGTGGTGATTGGTACATTTGAGAGAAGAAAACACAAGTTCTCTTACGGTTTGATGAGTTGATATTTGCGCGGCAAATTATCTACAGAATATTTTAGTATTGAAGAACCTCAATACTAAAATCTTTTATCAAGCACTCATACGGTGTTTCAACAAGATTCAGTAACTGCATCCGTGAGACAAGGTGCAAAATTTCCAAGATTGGCTAGGACTCAAATGTTACTGATTGTTAGTACAGCAAAAAGTGGCCCTTCAGTTAAAGGCTAGTCACGAATGACATTCCGATCTGAAAAATCAACAAAACTTGATAAAGAAGCCGGTAAGTAATTTTCTTCTGATAATTCAGCGTGCTTTGCGAAGGAGACAAAGTGGGCATTAGTTACAGAGACGTACAACTTCAATAAACATACGAGTAGTTTAATAATGCTTGAAGATGTTACTGTTGGCAGTCGAAAGTTTATTTCATTCTTAATTAGTTACATTCATCACCTTTGTAAGTATGAGTAAAAAATTAAGTAATTATTCATAAAAGTCTTTATGGCTGACATAAATTAATTAAATTTGAATTAGAAAGATATAATAACCTGAAATTTGTAAATGAATCTTTTTTCCTCGTTGTTTGGCCAAGGAGTCCACTGTGAATAGCAAAATAAACACAGCTAAAATCACTAGATTCACCCACCAGATAATTGGATTGCCTAAAAGATATATCCTATAGCTGTTTCCAGAAAAAAACTGCCCCTAAAATAAAAGATAAAATACTTGACAAAATATCCCAGTTTAAAATCGACTCATTATAAATTCAGAATAACTGAAATGAATACATAGTTCATAAATTTAGTTCTCTACGTATTTGTACCCTATAATTGATTGGCCACTGCCAGGGTCTAGAAGTCACTTCACCATCCTTGGGCTTCAGACCAGCATTGCCTTGCAACATTACAGCATGCGACTCAATCAATCTTTCAACAAAACTTGATGCATACACGTCAAAACTTACGTTTGGTACTGAAATAAAGTCAAAACCAGTAGGAAGAGAAAGTAAAAAAGCAATAACGTTTCGAATAATACAATACTGGAACACAACTATAACATAATAAATATAATCAATTATTGCTAATAAATAATTAATAGTGCTCATCCAAGTATGAGAAATGTGAATCCTTACATATAAAATTGTGTAGAGAAACAATCACACAACTTTCGGTTAATTAAATCTTTAAACAGTCATAAATGACAACTTTTTGAAGTTTTTTTTTTTTTTTTAACTATATTATCTCCGCAGAAATCAGGATCTAGAAAATGACTTCACTGAACTTTAAAGTTGTACTTAGTGCAGAAATTTAAAAGAGTTAGATCCATCCTCGAGAATAATTGCAATAAGAAAAACTTGTGTGAGTATTTTTCACCAGACTTTAATTCTAGCTAAAAAGAATAAGCTCACATTTAGGATAGTAATTTTCTTCTATATTCCAGTATCCATAACTGTCCCTTATATTCGGATTACAAGTAACTTCTTGTTGTTCAAACGCCCTGAGAGAATTGAAGCTTGGTTTTATACAAGCTTTTTCAAATTAACAAATGAAAATATTGAAACGATATCTTACCACGTAGGTAACTGCTTGCCAGTAGTAGTGAGCAAACAATGTTGTAGGTAATGGATTAACTTGATCTGAGAAGTAACAGTTTTAACAACGTCACCATGTGAACCACCCACTATATGCACTTTCCAAATATCGTTAGGATCTCCGGTTCCATTCTATAAGGCATAGCGTTTTTAAACGCTGTTTTATTTACTACTCCATAAATAAATGATTAATTACCTCTCCGTATCCAGTGACCTGGTAATGTTTTTTCGTTATGGGAGCTATTTCCCTGTGTGAGTGCAGGTTTCTGCGAGTAGGTACATGTTCTAACCTGACTAAATTTCCATGCTTTAACAGCACGATTTCATTTTTCAATGCAGCATTCTCTTCCTCGAAAGTCTGATAAGATTTAATCAGCCATTTATTATTGTCGTCTTTATGTGTATATGTGGTGACCTACGACAATAAGACAATCTGGCTTTTAGTGATATGTTAATTTTATATTCTTTTACTGCAAGCGGACAAAAGTGCGAAGATTTGTTTAACACAGTAAATATATTATCTGAGCTTTTTAGCCGCAAAAAAAGTTCGTCTTGAAGCTAGCAGATCGGATCGACGAGTTTACTCGTACATGTCTGAATTTAGCGCGCATTATAGAGATTGGTGAAGGCCACTATTATTATTATTATTATTTTTTTTTTTTATGATTTAAGGCGCGTCAACATCTAAGGTTATTGGCGCCCGGAGCTTTTTTTCAGTGCACTGCCGGCCTCCGGACAGTGTTCTCTCGTTACAGACAACACTGTCCATCACCGGACAGTGAGCTGTAAGAAGCTCCTAGGAAGAGAAAATCTAAGGGTCAGCAGCTGGATTCGAACCCGGGACCTCCGCGTGAGAGTCCAGTATGCTAACCTTATAGCTAATCCCTTCCCTTGCCATTATTATTATTATTATTACAATTATCACCACTTTATTATTATTATTACTTAAGAAAATGAAGAGAGGATATGAGGAAATGCATACCAGATTTTTTTTTTGGCCTTCTGAGCGGGCAGATTAGCCATGAAATATGATGTAGGGGTATATAACTACTTACTTATATTGGAATTTGATTACTGTTGCTATGTTTTACTAATGCCTTGAGTGTTACCAGATTAGCCTTCATCAGTATTTGTTGCAAATTAGTTGGTAGTTCTAACTTATTGTCCCATATTGCTTCCCAAAGTGAGTCCCGAACTTTACTCCTTTGGGAGCATGCCAAAATTAGGTGGTTTGAATCAGCGTCTGGTACTCCACATGTGCACCGCCTGTCAGGGAGAACCCCAATGCGGAACAGATGACTTGGAGTTCCGTTATGGTTCAATCTTAAACGGACTATAGCTGTATAGAATGTTCTATTTTCACTTAGCGTGCCATACCAGGGTTTAACTGGAATAGAGGGCTGTATGGCGGAGTAAAATTTCGCTTTAGCAGTTTTGCTTTTGTCGTATTCCTCCTGCCACAGCGCATAGTTACTTCGCCGGACTAGATTTTTGAGATCGCCTGCTAAATATGGCTCTGAGTAGGCTATTCCCGAGGTAATAGCATCTTTCGCTAAGGCATCCACCACTTCATTGCCGCCAATACTGGCATGACCCTTATACCAGATCTTAGGAGATGCCTTAGATCAAGAATTTTAATCTGAGGGCTGAATTAAAGAAGTTTGCTAAGGGTAGCCAATTTTTGCCGTTTAGGAAATCTAAAGCATCTATACTATAAAATGAAGGGAAGCCGAGCCTCTTAGAACGTAAACTACTGAATACTAGACAGACCAATAATAAATGCTCTCGGTTACACAACATACATTTTGTATCGGAATTCTTAAAATATTTATATTTGCGCGGCATAACATCTGCCTTTGCTTTAAAAACCCACCTTACTTAATAAAGCTGAAATTCATGGTTCAGTTAGGAATTTACAGTGAACAGGAGTTCACTGCAAACGAAAGTTTCGAATAGTGGAAAAATATTAAAACTCCTCATGTATACAGAAAATTTTTTTTTGTTCCCCAATCCTCTGATATTTTAGGCTATCTCAAGTCTCAGTTGATATTGGTTGCTATTTATCTTGTAGGACTGCCAATTACACAGAGGCAGCTCCCTCAAGTTTATCTTCCAAGTTGGCTGACTGTATAGGATTAATGTGATAAAGATCTGTCTTTGAGAGTACTTAGTACAAATGAGGTTTGGTTCTTTTAAAACGCTGCACTTTGTTTCCTTTCTCCCCAGAGGCAGCATTAATTGTAGGTGAAACAAAAATTTTTTTTTTAAGTTTTATAGAATTATCTACCTCAGTAGAAGAGCTTTCATCAAATCAAATCAAATTCAAACTTTATTTGTATAAAGATACAATGTACCTGTTACAAAGGAGTTCCATGTTCATGTTTACTTTATAAACCTTGTAATCTATAAGATCTTAATTTTAACACTTTTTTTAAATAATTAAAAATTGCATACATATTTTTTCTTCAAATTTATTAATCAATTTGCAAAATTCTTCTTTAGGATTGTTATATTTATTTATGTGGAGTGGGATTCTGAAACTTTCATAGACTGGGCAGCAAAAGGTGAATTAATGTTTCCGGTTCATTCTGATTACACATTAAACAATGATCTTTGGGTTTGATTGTATAAATTAGAAGAGCTTTTAGCCTTTATAATCAGTTTGTCATACCTAAGTATGGCAAATTTTCCTTATTTTCGAGCCTCCAGAAAGTTAGGTAATACTTGTTTTCTTATTTCAATTACATTTCGCGGAAAATCATCAGAAATATTCATTGTGGAGCCTTTTAATTTGTGACTATTTATAAGAAAAGTAACTTAGTACGTAACTATGAGAAGGCAATCAATATAGGCCGAGATTTATTATTTTCATATTTGCCATTATTCCGTCCAGTAAGTAAGTCAAGTACACATTTTAGTAAAAATCTTCGTAATATAATTAACCAGAGCTATCCCCTGTTAATTGTCAAGGAGTGATGGGTCTCCTTTTTTAGTTAATGACACTAATTTAAAGGCACCATTTCTCAAGAATGATGTCCTTCTCTCAAATAGTGTATAATAGGTTCAAAAAATAATGAAAACCACATAAGGATTTAAATGATAAATATTAAACGAGGACCCACAGAAGTGTTATTGTTACAGGCATCAATGCTAGCCAGTAGTTCTTATAGGACGATTCTAGCTTGTATCTAATAAGAAGTTTTAACTAAGTTGCTTTTAAGCAATAACTTTATTTGAGCCAGATCATGACTCACAAACAGTAAGTCTGATCTGGGATCCTTATATTTTACAACACATGTAGTGTTAAAATGTAATGATGGCACACAAAAAATGACCTGAGGAAGAAGGGCAACTTACTTTAAAATAAGAAAAAAGGTTATGAACTTTCCATGTAATGTCAGAAATGTTAATATCCTTTGATACTTCTTCACCTTTAACTGGGTAACTAGTCAGTTAAAAGTGTTATAAAAGAAATTCAACTCTGCGAATACATTACTTCCCAAAAAGAGAGGCAAAAGAAATTATTAAATTATTCGATGTCAGTATCTTCCTTTAAGAGTGGTAAGTTACATTATACTGCAATTACATTACTTACCCTTAAGATGGTTGAAAAATTAAACGGTGAATACGGCTTGATTGAAATATTTTTCTAAAAAGGAGTAAGAGCAGGATGACACGTAGAACTGAAGCGGGGAACTAGTTTCTTTTTTATCCTGCCAATTTAAATCAAAATTGGGCTAAGAATTACTTATTTAAGAAGACAAATTTCTGAAAATGTGGTTTTTGGCAATTTTTTCTCGAAATCTATTTGATATGCATTATAAAAAAAAAATGCACTTACAAACGTCAATTTCGAAAAAATAAAAAAATTGGGCAACTTTTCTATCAATTTATTCTTTCCGTTAAAGGTTTTCTTCAACAATTTAAACTCGCAATATCTCTTCTTACGAGCCGTAAAGAAACTAAAAAAATTTAATATGATTAAAAAAATGCTTTATTTCCTTAAGGTGTAAAAGCAACCCAACATTTGTAAAAATTCTAGTTATTTTGAAAACAATCATTTTAAATTTGTATTCATCATTAAATAAATGTATACGACACCTGCTGCTGTCTGGCTCCAACTCCTTCAGGATATAAATGCCAGTGCGAGTGCAGGTATCCACCACCGGTTCTTCCGTTCTTGAATGTGACAACTGCACCATATGCTACTTCTAAATGAGGAATTATTAATATTACATAATATTACTTTATGTTAAGGTTAATTACGAAATAATTTGAGATTACCTCTAGGCATAGAAGCATTATGAAGAGAATTGTTCGCCAGTTGAGACTGGAAAGCTGAACTAAAAAATCCATCACCGTTCCCACTGAAATTTATAAATACTAACGATAAAAAAATCATGGAAAATTTTGTATCAAAAATTACTCTGTAAGGCTACTCTGCCGAAAACCTGATTTTTAATAACATAGGAATACCAACAATGCTTTAAATGTTTCTTATCATATAAATAGTAAATTGTGGAACACTACATTGTTCCGAAAAAACTTGTAAGAGGTACGCTCAAAAGTGAAAACTTATGACTTTCTTCGACAGTTCTAACTTATTAAATTGCCTTAAAATTTGGACTTTTAACAAAATCTTGTTTAGCTTCTCTATTATATAGGTTCACTAAATCAAAGTGTAGAATGTAGGTGGGAGACATTCAGATATCCAAGAAATCTCTAAAATCAATTTGTTCTCCATCACAACACTACTTTAGAATTGCTTCGAAAATTATTTTTCGAGAAAAAATTGAAATAAAACTATAGATCTAACCCACTTAGAATGAATACAAATTATAAAAAATCGTTGATTAAAGTAAGGAGTATTTTTAAAACATACTTTAGATTAGGCTGAACGTTTGTTCAGGAGTAGTTGTCGGAGTGAATAGCTAATACACTTTTCTATAAAATCCAAGTCAAGACTAGGAATCGAACCTATTAAGCTCAAGGCAATAAACACTATTAGGGCCACATCTACAACCGATCAGTTAACATGACCTAGGGTCAAAATTATACCATGCAGAAATCTAAATTCTAATATCTGCGCTTACATTAAAAAAAAGTTAATTGTCATGTTATAACAAAGTATATATGAACTTACCTCTTGTTTAATATAGTTAAATGAATATAGAAGATTGTTACATACAGCAGTACAGGAAGCAAGATTAGTCCTATCACTCTTGCCAGGAAATGTTTTGCCATGCACTTCTAAAAAATAGCGATACATTATTTTTAATCAGCAACTTCTAATTAAGTTTAAAACATTAAATCAATACGATACATTAAGAGAAACCAGATTATTATAGTTATAAATCAAGATCGATTCAAAAATTACTTGCTAATAGTAACTAAGGAACACAATTTTCTCTTTTTAAAACTACAACCCTCATACAACTGTCCTACGGGACAGTTTTAATTAAGAAGGTAGATATGAAAAGGTACTCTTCATAAATGTACAGGAAAGTTAAAAGTGCAATATAGAAATGCGATTTCTCTCCGTATAAGGAACGACATGAAAAAAGCATTTCTTATTCAGAAGATCTCAAAATCTGTAAATCAGGACACAGAGTTGAGATTGAATGTAGTATGTGACTTAACAGTAAGAAGTTATAGAATGATATATGTATTATATTTGTACTAGTTTACTCTTAAGTAACGTTGAAGAGTGCTTATAGTGAAAATATAACTTAACTTTTTATGTTTAAATCCAGATTTGCCAACAATTAAAAGAAATAGATGTAAATAAATTTTACCATGGTTACATTTATGTCACTCATCAATTCCCACAACTGCCACAGTGTGTGAATCCCACAGAAGATCACCACGAACAAACCCACAAATTTGACACTCACCGCACAGGCAAGCATAGTTCCAGTGAAACACAGCCACGCCCACCATCTTCTGGTGAAAGCACTGTAAATATTAAAATGAATTATGACACATATTCTTCCCTCTTTAAAAAAACAAATTCAATAGGTAATAATAATAAATAATAGGAATAATATAATCAATATGAAAAAAGATATAGAGGTTTAAAATTTGAAGGATGTGCCAAGCCTCCAAAATTTAACCTTCTATATCTCAATAACTTGTAGCACTAAAACATTTCTATTTATACCACTTATACTGCAAACTTTTCTCTCTAATTCGCCAAAAAATTCTTTAGAATCGGATCAGTATAAAGAGAGATATAGAGGTTTGGAATTTGAACGATTTACAGAACATCTTAAATATACCCTACTTTATCTCGTATTGGTTGTAGTAAAATACTTTAATAATTAGCTGTCCTATTCCGGCGTATGTCTACATTTTATTAAAAAACGTATTATGATGTATTAAGTATTGTGAATGACTGCATAGGTGGTATTCGAACTGTGGATCTCCCACTTACAAAGCCATGCTCTAGAACACTAGACCAACACCCGCCCCACCATGGCAAGATATTCTTACCGTAATCACAGGGCAAGAAGTATTGCTTACGGGGTACATTAAAATGATGTGATGGTTGCTTTTATTTGATGACAAAACAAATTTATCCTGATTCTCCTACAACCATTACATTAAACTACATTTTTTAAAATCTTCAATTATTATTATGATTTTTCTTTGTGTCATAAAAATAACATTTTGTGCAAACCGAAGACCTCCTTTGGGACGTTTTGATGTGTATTTCTGATGGAAAATTAATATTGAAAACCGAAAACAATTAGATAAAATTGTAACTTTGATCTTAAATATCTCGACAAATATCAGGGATATAATTTTAAACTTCTCATAATGCAAATTACATAGTTTAGTTAGAGACAGGTTTAATTAATTTATAATTAAAGAAATTTAAACTGCAAATAATTTCAATTTGAAAACAAAAACATGATACCAAAAGGGACAAAATTATGTTGTGTACCTGAACTTGATTTTGAGATATTCGATTTCGTTAATAATAAAATATTTGATAACGTGGAGCTTATTACAGAAGCATAATCAGAATCATTATATTTAAATTACATACCGTTTTATCCTTGGGCTCCAAAATTTGAGCTCTATCCAATCAAAATAAGTTGTAAATATGGAACATTTTTATCCGAATTTAGCGTCCTATAGAGTGCCAATTTTCCAAAAAGTTTATTTCATTGACGAAGTTTATTTGAAATGCCCATAAGTGGCAAAGTGCGTGATACAGAAAAATATTGACCGATGAATATTATTTTTTTTTTGTATTTATAAAATAAAATGCTTGCAGGCAGCGGTAAAAATAATTTTTTTTTCTTCAAGAATGCATAACTTGGGAACTACAAAAGCAATTTTAATTTTTCAAAAACAGTTTTTTTCACAAAAAAAAAGTACTTTTAGAATTCATAATAAAAAATAGTGCTTCCCATTTGAAAAAAAAGTTTGTATCTCTAACCTGCATATCAGCAGCAGAATTTCGTATTTTATAATATCATTAAGATACTACTCAAAAAATAAAGGGAGTTACGATTTGAACTTTTTTTCTATTATCAATAATTACCGAGTAAAAGGGGGTGGACAACTTAGCCCGGACACCCTGTATATTTTTTTCTTATTCTAATTCCTTATAATACAATGAATGATTAAAAAAATTGCAACAAAATAAAAGAAAAAAAAATTAAGATTTCAAACTCGATTGTTTTTGTTATTATTATTTTTTGTTCGTAATAAAATCTATAATTACTGATGTACTGATAAAGAATTCAGGCAGTAACTCTATATGAATTATTGGTTACTAAACTAAATATGAAAGAGTAGCACCTTACCAGTTTTTGTTATTGTAAAACTTAAACATTCCAAATGTTGAGAACATGATAAAGAAAAGTAGAATTGGATCCAAAAGAATGTACTGCGAAAGTGTCAATATACCAACATCTAAAAAGAAACGGAATGAAAAAAATTGTTTAACATTTCTTTTTTAGTAATATTAACCTTTAAATTTTTTTCGTAACCATAAAATAATTTGTCTATTTTTAAACAAAATCAGCGAGTAAAAGTAAAATTTTAACTGCAAGTAAGAAAAAATAAAGGTAGCCCTTTCTTTCATACCATACGTGACAAATATTATTTAACTAAAATTGGCCTGGGATCCAGCGCAAAACTTCCAAGACCTCAAAACAAGACGTGGATAAATTACCGTACTGAAGAAAAATTGATACTAACGTCTGGAAATTTTTCTGAGAACACTCCATAAGTATTTAAACAAGCTGCAGTATAAATCCATTCTCGGTGTATGCACTTTTTCATATATCACACTTATTTTAATTAGTAAGCGACAGTATTTCAACTTTGTATTTCTCTCGAAATTGTATGTTTTGGAGTCCCTGTGTCCGGCAACATGGTTTTAAAAAATCGGTCAACATACCCAAAAGTATAAAAACGAAAAAGTTCAAATTTTTGCGTACTATGATTTAGTAAAACTTATAAACCGAAAGTACTATCTAACATTTAACTGAACAGATATTCCAGTTTTTTGTTACGATTTTCTTTAAAGGCTCCTAAAACGAGTCACTTTTATTTAAAAAATTTATCTAGAAAAATTCATTTAAGAAGCTTCTTTCTTAAGTGCGATTTCATATTATATAATTTTAGTATCGCTATAAAATTATAAGATCCAAATCCATGGCCAAAAGACCAACTTGTAAGAATATAAGTCGGCCAGAAGTGAGACTATACATATTGCTTTTTTTTCAGTTTTCTGCGATTTTTTAATCAACGCCCAACTGTTTTCTTTAAAATTGCTAACTTCATAATGATCTGATTAATATAGAGCGAGAAATTGAGACATTAACTTAGGTAATATTTTGAACCAAGGAATATTTAGCGACTATTATCTCCTAACAATGGCATCGTTTAAATCACTCTTTTACTGGAGAATTTTAGGGGCCCCGCGAACTCTGGTGTCATTAAATGCATCACTCTACTCACTGTTTGTTGTATAACTATTTTATATACTTTTATTTTTGGTAAACATACTTACCACAAATAATAAAAATAGATGACAAAAGCGACGAGGGGAGAGAATGAGTTAATTCCCACACTATCAGAAAGGCAAGTGGTGCAATGCAAGAACCAAGGAATGTGCAGAACTGAAACAAAATATGTCCTTACTATAGTTTTTTTTTTGTTTTCGAATATTGTTGTAAGTTCGGATGATAAAAACAAATGTATCTAAATGAAAAAGTCGAAATTACTCTTAGGAAGATGTAAATATATAACTTACTACTCGCATTCCTATGTAGTTAACATTTTCGTATTTGTCGCCCGGTTTGTCAAATAGGAAACTTCCATCGTAACCAGTAACATAGCCAGATAATGCAATTAACATCTGCAATATTGAAAGATTAGTATACATTTTAGTATACAAAAGAAAGAAGGGTATACATTTTGCATTCAATGACTATGGGAATCCAAGAGGTTGTTTTCTAAATCTAGAAATGTTTATTACACCAAAACAATGTAAGATAAGTTTTAGTTATGTATTATTTTCAGAACTGAGATGATATATTTTCAAAAACCCTGTCTTGGTTCAAGCGTGCCTACCTTAAACCTTCTTAGTGAATAGCAAACATTCGCGAGGAATGGCGTAATACGGTTTCATTCTCCTTTCCAGACTTTGCTACAAAGTTGATTCTTCATGTTATTTCTCTTTTGGAATAAATATATTTTAAGGATTAATTGTTTTGTATACATACTTTCAAAAGATTCCAAGAACTTAACTTCCTTTTGGCAAAAAAGTGTTTATGGTTGCACCTAAACGAGATAATATCGAAAAGTATTTTTTTTCCCCGGCGCATCGACAGCTTGGTCATTACCAGTAATTGTTTTTTATTTAATTCACAGACACTCCCAAATGTCAAAACATAATCTATCTTACCTAAATAAACCCACATGAGTATTTATAGTAGTCAAGGTCTTTTATTTTTCATTCAAGTTTATTTGCTGATGTGCATCTCGCAAATCCATTTTTAGAAAATAATACAATGGGGTGAGTTCAATATTAGATAAATTATTATACAACACATTTTTAATAAGATAACTAACCAAGCCAATAAGAGAAGTGTATATGTATGCAACTTAAATTTTTACAAACCTTTCCCAGTGGAGGATGCACATCAAAAAAAAAGGTTCTGTTTATATACCAACTTCCCATCTTGCCAAAGTGAGTTTCATCCCAACTGCAATCATAAACAAAACGTGATTACACAACTTTGGAAAAGGGTTCAATAAAACATTAGTTGAATCCGAGTACTCTTTTCTTTACACAACAACATTGTCAGCCGAGATTAAAACAAGGTCACTTTTAAAAAACTTCTTTTTAATTTTTATTGTTGGAAGTTAGTGACTTTAACAGTAATTTCCAAAAATTAGTTTTCCACATGTACAAATGCAACCCATAAAGTTATTTATGAGAAAGAATACGAACAAATTTATTTGTAATTTCAATGTGACAGTATTACCATATACATATAATACACTCCTAAGTTTTTTCAAATATTTTTATTGATGTCTAGATAATTTCAAAAAATCGTAAAAATTTTTTGTATTATTTTTATATTACTCAATCTGTATTTATATTAGTGTGATATTTCTTTTGTACAGAGATGAAACAATATTTGTGTTTGAATTAGTTGATAGCACTTCAATATTTCCAAAATCTTCAATTTACAACGGTCGAAAACCAAAACTATCATTTATTAGTAATACTTAATACCACTAATATCCTTACTAATGGTCATGCATGCTGATATCTATCTAACATTATGCTTTTTGGATGTTAAATGCTTTTGGGGAGTGAGATCATATAGAGTGCACTCCAAGAGAGTGGTAATCTTTAGAACATAAAAAAAAGTTACAAATTACGAACATTTTAAATATCCGTACCATATTGTAAAATTTAAAATTCATTCAAGCTTACCATACATGGTCAGGAACTGTAACATTGTAAAATCTAGTACTGAATGAGATAATTACTATTGCAGTTAACATTAGCCACCAATTTCCTCTGTTTAAATTGAAAAAAACAAAATAATTAATTTCAGTTAAAATAAAATAAAAGTACAATTAAGGTTGACTTACCTTAAAGAAGAAAGATTGTTATGGTAATGAACACTCTTCATTTTTTGCTTGAAGTACAAAATAACAATTAACAAATAACTAATATTTAGAGAACTAAAAATAATTCTGCGGTCTACATCTCAACGAATTAGACATGCCAACATAACAAGAAAGGTGTATAAGTGGTTATTTTAGAATCGATTCAATCGATTAAGTCTAATTTCATATCAGTTTTGATTCCCATCGATTGTACTGATTACGAAAATCTATATAATTCTGCTAACTTAGTTGATTACAGTGCAGGATTTTTGTTAACGGACCATTAATGAAATTTGCTAAATTATGGGCGTTACAAGGGAAGGGAGAATTACGATACTGCTACTTATACTTATGTCAGTGCCACTGAAAAGTTTGCGGCGACCATAAACTCTCTCACAGTAATTCTCTAAATTCTATCATTAATATTTTTCTAATTTTCAAATTGCATTAGGCTAAAATATACCTAAAGGTTCTTTTAAAAAAAAGCGTGACAAGCCATCCTTCAAGAGCTTATTAAAACTGTCCGGTAGGACAGTTGTATAAGGGTTGATCGTCAAAAACTGCACGAAAAAGCGTAACGTTGAAAAACACCCAACTTTGACAATTTTTTTCTCTTTTTCTATAAAAGATAAAATTCCCAAATTTTCTTAAAAATATAGGGCAAACCCTCCTTTATAACTGTAATTTTTTGCAACCACCCAGAACTAATAGATTTCGAGAAAAAAGTTGCCGAAAATGAGCAAAAACCGCTTTTTCAAAAAATCTTCTTCTTCTTCTTCTTCTTCTTCTTGTTGTTACCTTTTTTGTAAACTGCGTAGCGCCTAAACGCGTGAACCGATTTTCATGAATGAGGTGTCATTCGATTCGGAATTTTATGTAGATGTGCCTTTTGGGGGTCTAAACGCTGTACATCGACTGGGAGAGGGGTTAGCCCCTTTTATGTAAGGCCCCCTCCAAAATTATTATTACAATTACTCTGTAAATCTTGGCCCGATTTTGATAAAATTTGGTAGGATGATAGGATTAGGGCTTCCCTACGTAACATTGCAGCGACGATCTGCTCTTACTCTTGTTAAGGGGAAGTATAGAAATCGTTTCAAATTACCGTCACGTGAACCGATTTTCATGAATGAACTGTCATTCGATCGAAATTTTGTACAGATTTGGACTTTAAAAGTCTCGATGCTATGCCTCATAAGGAGGGGAGTTTGCCCCACCCAAGTAAGGCCCTTTCTAAAACTATAGTATTATTACCAATATTGCTATATTGCTTAGTCCGATTTTGATAAAATTTAGCACGAAGAAGTGATTAAATCTCCTCTACGTGACTGTGAAGTGCCAACATGCTCTTACACCTACTAAGAGGAAGTACTGCAATCGTTAAAATTATCAATGAGTGAACCGATTTTCATCAATGAATTGTCGTTCGAATAAAAATCTTTGCCTCTTAGGGAAAAGTACTGTAATCGCAGTTTATTTTTCTTACTCCTCTTAAAAGGAAGTTCTGAAATCGCAGCTAAATTTTGCTATTTACATACAAATACCTTCCCATTTTATTCAAAACGCTTTCTTAAAAAAAAATTGTTATTGAGGATGGTTTAGGGACCACAACTATAATCATTCTTTACAAAGATTTCTCCGGTGGTAGTTACGGCCACCTTATCAGGTTATAATGATAGAATTGCTTATTCCAAACTTTAAAAAAATCTGTAAAGCAGATATGTAACTTTGCAAAATAGACAAAAATGAAAATCTATCCAAAAGGTACAAAAATCTCCTTAACAAAAACTTACAGTTTAAAATGTTAAGTATAAGGGTTGATTAAACGCCAAAAGGTACACAAATCAGCAAGTACCCAACATTTCATTCATGCTTAGTTGATATAATTTAAATAATTTTGCTGCATTAACTTTTCCTTCACATTTTTTAGAATTTATTAGATGTCACAGACCCTTATGCTGGCCAGTTCGTTCATAATATTTTTTGTTATAATTATGATAAAATGTATATTATATCTTCGTTATTAAATAGGTACTTTATTTTAACTCTATTCCAAATTATTATTCTGATTTCTCTTTAATATGCCCTTTATTCTGAAGTCGTCACATATACATGATATTAAAATAGAAAAAGACAAATTTAGAGTCGGCTACTATTTAAATTTGAATCACGGAGGATTTAAAACAATATTTCAGTCTTGAATTCGTCTTACCGAAATATTCATGAGCACAAATAACTCACAGTTAATAACAAGTAGATTATTAAACATTCATTTCTCAATTGTAATTTAATTTAGTCCCCCTAATTTTACCTATAGTAAAATACTGAAATAATTAGCTGTCCTAAAAATATGCTTTTTTTATTTATTTTATATTACATATATACAACATTGTGGGAAGAACATCTAGATTGAGAGTGTAATTGAAGAAAACTATATTATTTGCGATAAAGCCAGATAATTATTACCTATTGTTATAAACGTTTGACTACTACATCTTTATTATGTAGTAACAATTACTTTAATCGCAGAATGAACTTAAACCGACGATTTTTATTTAAAAATAAAATAAACAAAATCATTGATGTATGTTGGTGTAAGCATTTTTAAAAAAGTGTGAATTTTTTTAGCCCCATAATTTTTTTATTTTGTATAACATTTTCTTTTTAATATGTAATTAATAGTTTAATTATTATAGATTAATTATTCTATTATATATAGATTAATAGATATTAAAGTCAATCTATAGTGCTGCTTGAACAAATATTTTGTAGATGAAAATAGCCAGCATAAGGGTCTGTGACATCTAATAAATTCTAAAAAATGTGAAGGAAAAGTTAATGCAGCAAAATTATTTAAATTATATCAACTAAGCATGAATGAAATGTAGGGTACTTGCTGATTTGTGTACCTTTTGGCGTTTAATCAACCCTTATACTTAACATTTTAAACTGTAAGTTTTTGTTAAGGAGATTAGTAACTGAAGAAATGCGGAGACAAATGCTGCCTTTGGTTTGGGCAGAAAACCATTTTGTTTTAAGTTCTTGAGAATTTACAATTTTCTAATGGTAGCACCGATTGTAGGTGGGAAGCATAAAACTGCTCAAATATTTCTGAAGGTAGGAGTTTCGCAAGGCTGGCCATTGTCCTCGAGCCTCTTCAATCTGCCTACTGACTGTCTCTATCATGAAATCTACGACCCTCGTTTTTCAAGCCAGTATGGGTATGACTTAAATACCACTCCCGAAAATGTCACACGCACTGGATTTGCAGACGGTTAGGCTACGGTATCTTGGGATGTTAAAACAGCGTCACAGAGTATTCTCTGAGATTGATCGGATACTAAAGCAGCAATTGATGAATTGCAAAGATGAAGTACCAATGTAAATTTACATTTAAACCTTCATCACAGTTTAGGGAACCTTTAGGATGGGGCAAAAATAAAATACGAGGGGGGAAAAATTGTATTTAAGGGTGGTCTATTTCCTATATCTGAACTGACTCTTCAGAATGAAGTTATTAATTCGAAAGAGTGCCAAAACTAATTTGGGACTTTCGGCTAGCTCTTCCACGGCTGTTTTATTATGCCCCTCGACGCTACATTTGGGGCCTCAGACTCATAGGCTGCAATACAAAACTCCATTGCAGAACCTTTCAATTGCACACTGCCTTAATTACAAATGTGGGTGACACCGCTTTTCAGTCAACATTCATTACGCCACTGAAGTTTAAGAATGTGCAGTGAGACTTGGCATTGATATGATCTCACTGGAAGATCTCCATACTGTGACGAAGATTAGGACATCCCTTTGAGAGGATGTCTTCAGCAATATGAAACTTGGGATCTCTTACAAGTTAGAGAAGTAGGACATATTTTCCATGAAGAAGTGCCCTCTATCGATAGTGATGGGTCACAGTAGATACTAGTAACATTCCCCAAGAAGGATAAGGGAGCAATAATTGTAGATCCTACAATAAGGATTGCACTAGTGACCCATGCCATACTGAACAGGTTGATCAGGAGAAGAAGGCGATTTTGAATCCGTGAAGAGTACGGTGAGCGGCAGTACACCGTTACAGGATTGTGAGTCGATACTCAAAGAACAATCCCCAGAAAGACTGCCGACTTTTTCAGACCACTACAATTACGGTGCTCAGTTATTTCCGGCTAAATAATTGTACTGAATAATTCTTGAAAATGAAGCTTGCCGAAAGAAATTCCAAGAAAACAATTGCCTATTGCAAGAAATTACACCCGTCAAAATACTATTATTTTTATTTGAAACAATTACTTTTAATTGAAACATTATTTGAAAAAATGTGGTTCCTAAAAATAAATTACATTGATAATCTGTGATTTTAAGTATTAAGGAGGCACGAATATGTCTGCAGTATTAGATTGCAATCAAATTGAAAATTTAATGTGAGGGATAATCGTTTGAAGATTTTTCATTCGTATTTGTGATAAATGGAGTAAGAAAAAGTTAAATAAATGATGGTAAGTTGCATGCGTTTTCCAGTAGTCTGCTCATCCGAGCAATTTTACAGTTTGGCCCATTTACAAAAACATATTTGTAATTAATACACCTCTAGCCTTTCTTAACGTACCTGTTCCCTCTGACAATTAATTCACTCAACGTTTTATATTATCAGAATACTTGCGCTTACAGGAGTAAGAGAAAATAAAAAACAGAAATAGTTCCCATTTATATATCTAAGGAGGGAGCTATTTACTAAATGTGATATTACTCACACATTAAATCAGCTGCCCTCTATTCTTAGCCTACTATATTTAGAGGTTTATATTAAAAAAAAAAAAAAAAAAAAAAAAAAAGACTAACAGTCCAATAGTTTTATATTTTAGTCTGACCCTGTTCAAATTCTAGATGCGAGGCATAAAAAACGAAAAGAAGATACCAACCCATTCATTAACTCAAACTTTTTTTTAGTTTCTCTACCTCTAAAAGAGGAAGTGTTACATTCGTGTGGATTTTCGAATTTGATATTTTTTTCAGGATCGCTATTAGGAGGTCCTTAGTAAATATAAAACAAAGTTAATTTCTTTAAACGACCCCTGGACTGCACTCAGTATTCTAGCAGTCAGTTAAGCCCTTGAAATTCATGTAAACTAAAACATAAATTAATTTTGTCTGAAAAACTGTAACAAATAAAAATCATATGTTATCTAATATTGCCAGTTAAAGAAAGTCGAAGTAGCTCTTCCCGATAAAATTTCAAAAATCTACTCTGTAAAATCGCATCTAAGGCGATTTTCTTCAGACTTGAGTTCCAGCAATGTTTTGATATTATATTTGCCGAACATTAAATTGAGAAACCTCATAAAAACCAATATGCTTTTCTTCCTCAATATTTCGACTATGAATCTTTTTTTTTCTAGTACTTCTATAAAAGCATATCCAGGGCCATCCTAAAGCTCGGGAATGGCGAAGTCTTGGCCACACGAGTTTCAACATAAAAATTATGGTAGACTATGAACTTAACATTCATTTTATGAGTTTTGGATCTTTCACGTAACTTAGGTGAAAATGAAAAATGAAAACATGATGCCAGTACTTTGCTAAAGTTACTCAATTAGTATGTCTCAATAAAGTGATTGTAAATAAAACTTTAAGAATCTTTTGTCAGACACGAGATATGTTATTACAATTTCAGTTGCTAAGACAGCGGCAGAACTCAAGCTGCTTTAAATTGATTAAAACCTAACTAGTATAATCCATGCCGTTTCTGTTAATGTAAGGAGCATCACCTATTAAATATTAAAAAGGATAAATATGCAACCAATATTCCATATTTGAAAAAAAGCGACTGGGAAAACTGCTACTTTGCTAATAAGATTTTTGTTTTTAGCTATATTCCTTTGTGCATGTGTGAATAAAACATGTCAAGATCGGAAAATTGCAGAAAGCTGAAACTACTTTGATTGGGTCCTGTAAGGGTACCCAATTGTAACTTGGCTAGCAAAATTCGTCAATCGAAAGCGCTTTACTGAATTGATTTTTCACTTTTTGAGATTTTTCAACTTTGCTTCTACGATTTTCTCTTAAGTTTTCAAAAATTCGCTAAAAACTATTTTACGTCCATTCGGTCAAAAGCACTTAATGACAGAATTTTTTTCGAATTTAGAAGTACTGTTACATATTTATTTAAACCTTATTGGTTTTTTTTCAACAAAGTTAATTAATAATAATTCAAAACTAATCAATTTTTGGAGAAGGAACAAAAAGAAAATAACCATTTTATTTTTGAATTATTATTAATTAACTTTGATAAAAAAAAAAACCTCCATTATGTCATTAAAATAAGTTGCACAAACAATTGTAGTCAACTACTGCGTTTTATTGCTACTTTATTTTTTACTTCCGTTTTATTAAATAATGACTGTTAAAAACTAAAATGGTTACTTTTCTTTTTGTTCCTTCTCCAAAAATTGACATTTGAGTAAATTAGTAGTGAAAAGTGAAAAGTCGGTTACGCAAAATCCCAGTTTTCTGCATTTACACCCCTCTGTACGGGGTAGGGTTTTATTAAAAACCAAAAAAATCCATATGGTCTTGAAGCTCAATAAATGCGCAACTTTTTCTGAAATTATGTGACTCCTTGATTCATTAATCATTGGAAAATTGCAGTTGAAAATTTTAACAGAAATCATCGAGAACAAATTTTTTAGACATTAAAGTAAAAATTTCATTGTTATAAGAAATGTTTTGAGGCTCTGTATTGCGCAATTTTATAGTAAATTTAATGCTCTTTCGTTTGGAATAAGCAGATTTGTTGTAGGATATAGGATAGAAAAGTTACGGCCGTTTTTATGGTGAAAAACGCGAATATCGACGGAAATGTTAAAAATGCAAATATCTTGGTCACTATTGTGAATCGGGCCAAAGTGAAGGGAATATTTTTTGTTGCATTTTAGCTGCTGAATCACCTCCCGAAGTTTCAACCACTACTCCGCATACACCCTGTATAATAGGTGATAAGTCCGTACATTACATTAAAATGAGCCTTTAGAGGAAATCCTATCCGCTTCTCGTCCAAAAGGGCACATTAATGAAATTGTACCGGGAAAATGTTTCACATAAAAGTTGTAGGATCATCATCCAGATGCGGAGAAACAGGAATTTTAGAGAAAGTTAGTGTCTAGTGTCCTTATTCGCAAGCTACACCACCTCGTCAAGGTTGGGCACAAATGGGATTAAGACCGGAAGGGCTTGGGCCGTAAAGAGGGCAAAAATAAGAACACCGAAGAGACAAAACCCTTATGCATAGATAACACTATGATGAATATGTTTTTAAAGAATATAGGAAAGCGGTTGTTGTTCCTTCTTCTCACCATAGCAGACGAACAAGATGCAGTGTCTGGTAGCCTGGAAACAAATGAGAAATCACAACAGCGAAGGATACAGAGATTATAGATGTTCGGCGGGAACAAGAAATTAAAGTAAAAGCGCGGGAAAATTCGTAAACGCGGTCGTAAAAAGCACCGCTAAGAGAAAGTTGTGTACGACTAAACATCCCGCCCGCCCTGAAGACTCAGCTTCAGTAATTATTGCGTGGTCGGGCGGAGAAGTGAAGCACTGTGAGGGTACGATTGTTATACACCGCTGAATGGGTTGCCTTTCTTGAATTACAAGTTAACCCCTCAAAACATGGGGTGAAAGACAAAAGATGTGGAGAAAGGTAAGAAAAGTATTCAACCGTGCAATCCTTCAGCGTAGCACCGGAAGAATATCCGGCCCGGAGGACCAAAATGTATGCGCGCGAAGGCGCCTACACTCAGATGCCGAGAATAGGGGCACTAAAAACTTACCCTCTCTAAAATTCCCTATTCTCGGCATCTGGGCCTTCGTGCGCTTACATTGTACTGAATGACACTTTTGAAAGAAGCTTAACGCTTAGATGATTTTACAACCAATAAGTTTAAGTACTGCAAATACTGCAAGGCAAATGAAGTGCTAATGATTCAATTGGATGTGTTTTCGAGGTCATGAACATTTGCTTGCGATGTATTGCAGCTTGAAATTCTTTATCAGGCGAAAGGGTTAATTAATTGAATGAGGATTGGCCACGATAATCGAATAGCTAGACCTAAGTATTATAGCTGCTTTTCGTTATCAAAACTGTCACCTTCTATTAATTAAATATTACTATTCTATTTTGCGAAATAATGGGGGACCTTACAGCTATGTACTGTTGGGCAACACAAAACACACATACTAGCTGGCTGCATGCCAAATTACATTCTGTAGTTTTCAGTTTGTGTGATCATATTACACCCTTCGTTGTAGAATGTAAAGGAATGTAAAGGAGCACTGCAACTTAAAGAAGTTAACTTTAATAAAATCTGAGGTAAAACACAGCTTTTTCCTGTTAAATTTAAATTTTTGGAATAGTATTACGTAACTTTTTTAGTGTACTTACCAAAATAAAACGGTAATTTTGAAGTTAAAATGAGGATAGGTTTTCATATTTCAAGAAATTCGTAGGTTAGTGAAAAACGATTCAGTAAAGTGGTATTTTCTTAGGTAGAATAAGGTTAAAAAACCTTATTACATGATCCTCTGATGGCGCCTAAAGAAATATCAAATTTGAACCGTGTTTTTTATTTTCTAATTCGAGTTATGAGGATTCATGGCAATTTGACAGCCACCAGACACACAGTGTACTTCTACCAGAGAATCTGAAGATGAAACCCTAAATTACAAATTTGGGACTTTCTATGGAGGGTATATACTTTCACATGTCAACTTCTAAGTATCCAACTCTCTTCAAATTAGAAATTGGAACAAGCAATTCGAATCTTTTTAATTAATATAGATTTGCCCTCCTACTTAAACCTTTTTATTTTGAATTCATAAAAACTCCGATATCGTAATCCAAAATTATAATTTCATTGTCTTGGGCCAAAATTCAGACTATGCATCAGCCTTTTCTAGATTAGTTTGAGTACTAAGCTTTTTTCGTAAATAATTTAATTTCTATGGTGAGTTTTTAATGAGTTACATATTAATTATTTATGAATTACATTACTTATTACTAAATATACACGTAATGAATTAACCAACCGAATCACTCCGTTCAATGTTTTTTAAAACAGAAAAAGATAGAATTATTTAAAGGCTATTTCAAATTTAGAATCTAAAATAGTTCTGCCAAGCAGTGTATACCTAAATTTTATGATTCAATTGCCAAAAATATATTATATAGGCCAGCATCATCTATTCTGATTTTTACTTCAATCTTGTTCAAGTATTGTGTGTTTTTCATATTTCCCTTTTTATTTTTTTATTATTAAATTTATTTAAATATTTTTACTTCCTCAGACCTATCACTTACGGAAAGGATGCAATCGTAGAGATGTTCGATTTTGAGTTTCGCTCAATTAAAATTAGCTGTTAAATTGTCATTTTTCTGAATGGATTTTTAATTTGAGATTTATTCTGCTCTTATGATTTTTTTTACTTGGTACACATATTACGTACACTTGTATAATATTTGTAACATTTTCCCAGGAATCTTTGTTTCAAGGTAGATCTAAAAAAGGGTTGTGGTCCCTTTAACGTTCCATCTTAGTGATTTCTATCAACTTTTATTACTAACGAGGATTGAATGAATTGCTGAAATCGTAAGTTTGAAGCAAAGTCCTGACCAGGAATGCAAACTTCTTGAGAAGTTTTCCTTTTCTTCTACGATTTTCTTAAAAACCATCCCAGCTCATTTGTTTAAACTTAGTATATCAGCTTCTCATAAAAGAGGCTAGAGTTTTTATTCAAAGTCGTAACTAGAATGCACGGATTTTAAATGACAAAACTTCTTTCAATCGATTTCAATTTAGAAATAAGGAATTTGCTTATTATTAAAACTGTCTCGTAGGACATTTTAAAAACGGCATCAAAAATTGTTGGTCCTCTTCTTGTAACCTTTTTTTTGTAAACAATGTAGCGCCTAAACGCGTTAACTATTTTATGAATGTGATGTCATTTGATTGGGTCCGTATTTCATTACATGTGCATTGTGAGTGTTTCAAAGCTTTGCATATAATGCCCCCTCTCAAATTATTATTACTAATAACTCTGTAAAAATTAGTCCAATTTTTGATAAAATTTGGCAGGATGAAGGGGTTAATGCTCCTTTACGTAATATAAAGTGCCATCCTGCTCTTACACCTACTAAAGGAAGTATGGCAATCGTTTAAAATTATCGACGCGTCAACAGATTTTCATGAATGAAGTGTCATTTGAATTGAAATATAATGTATAGATGAACGTTGGGGATCTAGACGCATCAGTCTTTTTGGAGGAAAGTTGCTCTCTACATAAGAAAGCCCCTTCTTACATTGTTATTAATAATAACTCCGTAAATCTTCAACCGATTTTAATAAAATTTGGCAGGAAAAAGTAGTGGCAGGTAAGTATTGCAATCGTGCTGTTTTTGCAGTACGATTTCTCTTATCCTTTTTGGAAAGAAGTTCTTACTGTAAACGAATTTTAATTTTACTTTCTGTAAAATACAACATAAGAAAACTTTAATTTTCTGTGACGATATTTGGCTGAATTGTAAAGATACAAGATTTTAAAATTTTAAATATATTGAAAGTTGTATTAGTATAAATTTTGGTGAAACAGAGTTTGACATAAAAAAAATTACAATATTAGGAGCTTCTTACAGCTCACTGTCCGATGATGGACAGTGTTGTCTGTAACGAGAGAACACTGTCCGGAGGCCGGCAGTGCACTGGAAAAAGCTCCGGGCGCTAATGACCTCAGCTGTTGATGCGCCAAGAAAAAAAAAAAAAAAAAAAAAAAAAAAAAAAAAAAAAAAAAAAAAAAAAAAAAAAAAAAATATTGCAAAAATAGTACACTTTTTTATCTACATAAAATGTGCACTCTAAAATTAAGTTTTATTAATCTTCGTGCTTTTACATTAAGCTTCGTGTTTATTTTAGCCTCGGGATACCTTGAAAATCACTGCTGCCCGTTTTATAAAATCTGTAATAACATCTCGGTAACGTGCAGTTCAGTTTTACTGAACCTAATTCCTATATTTACCTCCAGTTGTAAAAGGAAGTTATTGTCATTGTAAAAAAAAGTGATTTTTTTTTTTTAAGTTGGTGTGCGCGTTTTAATTTTTTGTTCTGGTAAAAGTAACTCTAACGTGTGTGCCAACTTAATAGTACTTTTATTTCTAAAAAAATTCAAACCAATTACAAATTATGGCTAATTTCTATTACAATATGAATCATGTACGGAAGGAATTAGCTGATGGTTAGTGAGTAATGGATTCCAACGCTGGTTCGAATTTCGAATGCAGCTGGTGGCCCTTAGATTTTCTCTTGGTAATTGAGGTTTGTACAGTCAGAGTTAGTAATTTTTACCAATTAATCAACTGTTACACAATGACATCTAATCTTTAAAAAAATATTCTGTATGCTAATCGAAAGATCAGGACAGTTGAGATACTGTGCGCTAGAGAGAAGACGATAATTTAATGGATATTTAAACAGAATTTCGGTCTTTATTCACTTTCTTCTAAACAACCTACTCGTAATTTCTCTTTAAGGGTTCTTGTTGAAAATTTTCAAAAACAGTTGCGTACATACAAAAGAATTACTGTATTTCTGTTGGGAAACTGAAAAATGTTATTTAGATTACTCTGCTAAATTAAAATTTTACAGAGGGTTCCTCCACAGCCAGGTTTTCCCCAGCTTGTTCCCATGACCATTATTTTACATCATGATTCAGATAAGTCTGGTATTCGGAAGAGTTGGTTGGAAGTTTTACTGATATAAAATTGAAGACTCACTCTAGCCATTAACCTCACTTAGCTAATGTAACACATAGATTTTACTTTTGTTTCAAAAAGTGCAGGTTTAACATTATATAAGGCCTGAGAGTGCTTTAGGCTGTAACAGATACCAGATTTATCTATTACTGTATGCCTTGAAATTCTCACAGTGACTGATTAACACTCGGGGAGAGCTGCAAAGATAGTACTCGGGACTTCTTTCCTTCCTCGTGCATGATTAAATGATAGTGATGTCTAATGACATCGTTCCGGTGGATCGGCTAGCTCTGTTTTAGGCAGTGACACTCTCTAGTTTGTGGATGCTCCCTCGGCCCTAGGCTGCCTAGGCTGACCGAAGGTTGCTTCATGAACGTAATCTACACAACTTATGCATACTTTTTTAGTCCGATTAATATTAAAAAATATTCCTTTTAAAATAGCTAAATATTGAATCAACAGTACTCGAGGTGGGCGACTGTGTTGGTGGGGACTAGAAATAGGGAGCTGATTGGTAGAACATCCACCATCTAAGTGCCCAAAAATAATACCTAGATACGTTTGGGTCTAGCCAGTTCTAGCTGGGCCTTCCCTTACAACGGTCTGCTCAACTCACGGTATCTAAATTATACAATATTTATTTTAATAAATTTATTCAATTTATAATTTTCTAATTAAAGTAATCATCGATTAATTTACATTTTGCATAAGATTGTATTTTTACTTTTTATTCGCATCGCAAATTCTTTTTTAAGTAGTTTTTTTAAGCACAGTCCTGAGATTTTTTAAACTTTACGTAATCGCCCATGGTATACATTTTTTACATAAATATTTTCAGTTGGGCAGTTTTAAATTCTGCCTGTTTTTCTGGAAGGCTTGGATTATTATTTCTGTACATGATGTCTGAAATACTTAGCTATATATCCTGATGAGCACCACTTTAATTGCTTTAATCTTTTAATTTGCTTTTACATACTTCGGGAAATATTACATTTGTGTTGATTTTCGTTTTTAAACTAATGTGCTTATTTGTATATGTATGTGGAGTGCTTGGTTAGCCAAACTTAAAAACGGAAAATGGCAAGGATTGCGAAATTTATTGCATATTTTCTTAACAAAGGTGCGCCAAAACTGAAGTCATTGACGCCTGGAGTTTACCGCAAGCATCCGGTGAGTACAGACAAGGGGCCCTCTGAAAGATACCGCTCAAACTAAGGGCAACTAGATGGACTTGAAATGGCCTCTTAATCCTAAGCCCAGTGATCTAACAACTGTACTTACTAAATTCAAAAAATTTAATACTTTATTTTGTTTGTTAGTTGGCAAAATCTGTCGAAAAGTTTTTCGTAATAAGAATTAATCAGACAACGTCTTCAATTTAATTTAATCTTTCATCTAGATTGTAATCTTGGAATCGGAAGCGGTGATAGCTCCTATCTAAATGGAAAACTACTTTGAACTCTTGTGTGTTTTTTTTTTATTTCTCTGATCCCTCGTAAAAGGAAGAAGCGCAATCGGACAGATTTTGATTTTAAGTTTTTACTGGAAATACACGACTTGAGTCCCAGTACACAAAAAAGTGTTTATCCAAAAAAATTTGCATTCGTGGGCTATTTCACGGTCAGCATAATTAAAAAACAAAAAATCGCAGGTAGTTTAAATTTGATATTTCGCTTGGGTACTTCCAGGTCAAAATCGAACAATCAGCAATTCCGCTTCCGTGGGTTGATTTTTTCAGTTTTCTTTTGCAATTTTCTTAAAACTAAATGCGTTGATTGCATTCAAGCGGAATCATCACTTTTATTTAAACACAACCCCAGGAAACTTCATTAAAGTTCTTTCAGTCGAATTTTAACTTATATAGAGGAGAATTAAATGAGTTGCTGAAATTTGGACTCCGAGAAAATGGAAGAGGGCAGGAAGAGGCCATTCAAGAACGGTTTTTCAGTTCTGGGGAGAGGTAACCGGATTCGAATCTAGCTATTGGAGTCTAAATTTTCTGTTCGTTTCAAAATATTGGATTGTCTAGCACAAGCGGGGTATCGACATTTCAACAGGACTCGCTCATCTCTATCCAAGAGAAGCCAAATCTGAATAGTATATTAGCTAAATGTAAATTGCATTATATTGTTGCGTTAGGCTGAGACATCATATGTATATTTACGCAATCATGTTTACTTGTTGCCAATAAAAAGTTGTAAACCAAATAGAGTTAAAACAGAAGCTGAGACACCTGACGTAACAATCTTCAGACGATTATGAGAAATTGAACCGAATTGTGGAGAGTCCATTACGATATAACATGAAATACGAACTTTATTACTTTTTTAATAACGTTCTAAATCAGTGATGGGCAAAGTACGGCCCGCGGGCCAACTCCGGCCCGCGAAAGTATTTAATCCGGCCCGCCGAGGGTCCATCGACATGGATAGTATATGGCCCGCTATAATTACGTTTTGACGGTCGAGAAGTATAAAGTAGATTCTACTTAGTAGAATAATAGATGCATAATCTATAGGTGAAGCTAAACTAGCCGCGTAGTTACACAAGTGTGTAATGCTGTAATGTTTTTATAATATCATGATTAAAAGCTTTAACACTAAATGCATTTTTTCTATAATTCTGGCCCTCCTCTAGAATTTCTTAAACTTTGTGGCCCTCCATTAAACAAGTTTGCCCACCACTGTTCTAAATGATAGATTTAAGGAAAAGTATTAAGTTAAAACTGTATTACACAATTATTTTTGTGAATAAAGAAATAATCAAAATAATAAGAAATTTAACAAAAGCGGATAATTAATTTAAATAAATTTGTATTTGATCTTGGTTGATAATAGTTTTTTAATTCGTTTTCTTACTACGGGCCGCACAAAATGGTGCGATATATATAAAACGGCTATACATTTGGTTACTTTCTGGGGTCTTGTACCTATAAAGCTATTATTTTATTCGTGTTTAATACCCGTGGAGCTTTGGGGGTGAGCTACATGCTCAAAATAAATGTCTGAAATTTTAAATCTTTATTATTTATTTTTTAATTTAACGTGCGTCAATATCAAAAAGCATTGACACCTAGAATCCAGTTACGCTAACGACCCTCCCGATTGTGTTTTCGGGATAATTCCCGCCTTCTTCCATGACCTTGAGCTGCTAACTGCATTTTATGTAAAAAGAGTTTTATTTGATTTATTCGAGATCGAGGTATTTTCGGTGAGTGCTGTGGAATCTGAGGGATGGGCGTAATTGGATTGCCAGATAAAGTTCAAGGATGGACCCTGACCTGAGAATGCAGAACTAATCCAGTAACTGACCCTCCAAATAATATTTGTTTTTTAACGTAGCTTTGAAGCTAGAATTAAGGCTTCGTTGGCTTTCAGAATCTTTTAGACTAATTACCAACAGGTAAAATCTAAGATTTTCTGAAGAAAAGTTAACTACCATTTTCAGAGTATCCAGCTTTCGTCACCTCTAGATTGAAAAACTAGCCAATGATAGGTGAAGCTAATTGTTTTTTAGATAATAACTTTGATCTGGAGTGTTTCATTTTATTCCAAGATTCCAAATTCCCTATTTGTTAAAATCTGGCATGAAACATTCACCTTCACAGCAATATTGCACTTCTACTTTACAAATTTTCTTATAAACGTAGGATGAAGTAGAAAGTTTCTGCTAAGGTTTGTAATTGGGTCTACCATTCTACGTAATTATCAGGTAGCGAATGTTTTCTTTCCTCCTTAAAAAATGCTCAGCAGGTAGTCATGAAGATTTTCGGTATCTAAACTCCCAAAAAATAATTATTCAATAACATTGTTTTTAATCAAAATTATATTATTTTGAATGTATTGTACTTTGCAGGTCAAGTTAGAGAAACGCAGTGTAGTGTTTTTTTCTTTTTTATCAAATATCTTTTCTGTAATATCGCACCTCCTCTTATCAGAATTCTTCAAACTTTTGACGGAGTTTTGCGTTAATAAGAAACTTGGTGGTACCTTTAGTAAGGAAAATAACTTGTGCACTTGAATTGCATTTTAAATGTTTTTCAAATGAGTTGCATTTTATCCACTCAGTGACCTTAAATTGGCTTAACGAAGTGTAATTTCTTTGTTGGCCATTTATTTTTCTTTTTGGATGTCTTTTTAATTTATTTTATTTGAAAAAGTTTTCATCTATTTAGTCAACTAATTATATACTTATTTTGGGTAGGACAGATGTTTGAGAGCTGGGATAAAAGGAAGTCTGTGAATAGTTCAAACCAGTTTTGAAAGAAATGAATAGTCAAAGATAGTTAAACAAAATACAGGGAGTAAACAAATGGAAAAATATATGTGTTCGGTGTGATCACATTAGACAGGCCAGCTAACTATAATTATTGCTGTATTTATATTTTCGTTTTATTTAAAGAGAAATGAGTAAGGAACAAAAAATATTTTTGACGCAAATGAATGTAACGATTTAAAAATAAACGTTTGGTTTCATTTTTATTAAAATAAGGGAGATAATTTCTTTTTCTGCAACCCTTAAATAAAAGGATATTTACAATAAATTTAGTGAAGGTATTCAAATTTCACTCGCTGGAGAGCTAATCGCGCTTTAACGCAGTACAGCTGTATAATTAATAAGGCTTAATTCCGAAAAATAAACACAATTTTAGAGTTGTAAATTAGCAATGCATATTAGATAGATGAATATAAACTTTATTACAAAATGTATACATAAAAAAAAATGAGAAGTGCCAATGTATTTACATTACAATTTAGAAGATGCTTGGAAAGGAGCAAGGAAGGATAGAAAAACTAGCAGCTAGAGAAGAAAGTTAAACAAGGACTTGTTTATTTCTCTTGTGTTTGTAGGTAATGGCTGGATTGTAAGCGGCAATTTCGCGACAGAGTTGGTTAGGATACCAATCTAGAGTGGAGAGGAGTTCAGCAGTCGGTCAAAGGCGTGTACGGGGATTATGGAAGCTATCTCATGAAGAAAGTCTACTTTAGTACGTCGAGGAGAGTCAGTCTCACTCTGAGAAATTTATTCGTTGACATCAACTTAGTGTCAAATCGGCCAGATGAGGTATTTGACGTACGAGTAATTAGACCTCGGAATCACAATATTGTTGGGTCTAATTTGTCTGTTGAGAAAGGGTCTAAGTCTATAAAGACTGTAGCATTAGTCTTCTCATGGTTTATTTTGATTTACCGCGTAGTAAAGTATTTAGTCACTTTTTCTATTTTAAAAACAAGTCTGTTAGTGGTAGTGTTGATTCTCCATGATGTCGTGTATAATGTCACCATCGTATACAGCAAGATTCACATGGAGAGGTTTAGGCAGATGATTCATATGTGAACAGCATGGAACCTTGAAGAACGCCTGTTGCACAATTCCGTTATACATTATATGAAATGATAGTGTAATTAAACTTTCACAAATCCTGGTCTAACTTCTGGCGACGAGGTAACTTTTTCAAAAAATCTCTCCTAAAATAAATCAAAAGCAGAAAACTAAGAGATAACTTACTCAACATTAATAAATATAATAGTTGACATCCAGCCAATAGTTAAGGCAAGCTTAACCACCGTGCCAGTTTTGGAAACAAGTGTAACTGAAATAAACACCTACATAAATATTTAACCGATTAAAAATTAAAAGAATTTAAAAAAAATAAAATTTAATTTACATATTAAAAGATATCATATAAGTTTGTTTTTTAATTTATTAAGTTTTCTTATACTTAAAGTGAATTCAGAATTCTACATTAGTAGAGACTAAGCGATTGCTTTTATACTTAAGTTATTATTGACGAGAGTGCAAAAAAGTTTTAATATTGAATATTTGAGGTGTTTATTTTCAATACCTTAGTAGAAAGTAGAAAGCAAAAAAAATCAAGTTATTTGTACTTCCGGCAGGGAAATTTCGCCAAGTTACTGACGTCACTGGAAGTACTAAAAGGAAATATAACAGACACTTCCGCCTGCTATTGCCATTCCTCCTGTGACCTGTCTTGCATCAATCCTTTGACGGCCACACTGACAAGACATTGTGATGGCCACAATAAGGTACTGGTGCCGCTTGATCCTTTCCGGTTAAGCGATCTGACTATATTCCGGGCATTCAGTTGAGATAGATCTTATTCTCGGCTACCAGTTTTCAACAGAATTTTCAAATAGTCCTTCACTTCGTGTGACTGGATCACCTTTACATAGCACCAATTAGGCCGTCCGGTTTACAGAGAAGATGGCGTTTCTGTAATCAATTTTTCCTCGTCTGATGATTTCAGCATCATATCCCAGAGCTTCGTAATAAAGACCTGATACACAACGTGTGATCCAGAATTTTATATAAATGGAATGAGCCAGTTACTGCTATTTAACATTTTCAGTAGATAAGTTGTATCTACTCACAAAGTGCACCATTCTTAGTCACGGCCGTAGGCAGAAAAAAAGGTGTTTAAGTTAGTTAGTCAGTTAATTTTACTGATTTGTCAAAAATATTCAATTGTCTAGGATCTTCTAGTTAAAAATTCCTTTAAAACATTTCGGTTCCGGTGACTAACTTATTCGAGGGAGCTGTATAAAATTTGAGGGCCTTTTTAAAAAAAACTAATGGATTTTACCAACTAGACACTCTTTCAGTCTCATCTTTTATTGTCTAGACGTTTCGTACAAGCACGGGTACATTCTCTGGTTTTAACCTTTTTATTTTTCATTTGTTACATTGAGCTTTAACACATCTTGCTGTTGTTGGTAATAATTTTATTTGGAAAAGATATGAACTATCTACATGATTTTGTTAAAATATTCAATTACATCCTGCAGAGAAGTTTCAATATTTAAAACTTCTAAATCCATAGGCAATCTATTTTTTAGGACCGGTTCTCTAATTAACCTCTCTAAACTTCGATATTCTCTATATTTTTAATTTTAATTAAACGCATCGTTTTTTTTTTTGGAAAAGGAAATTTGAATGGATTCCTGCCGTATAGACAGGAGGTTATCTTTCCTATAACTTTCTGGACAAACAACTGTCTAGAACACATTTCAAAGCTTGATTTCTAATTTCTTTGATTTTATTCGTAGCAGCACTTATTGTACCCCTGATGGTTTCGATTCTTCCATGACCTTTCCAAGAGCTTATCGACCTTATCTTCCAATAGTCCTTCATTAATGACTTTAAAAATAAAAGAATTACAAGAATGTTTTAAATCAAGTTTAAATAGTTTATTAAAGAAACATGGAAAGCTCTTTGGGACATTATGTACACCAAAAAGGACGTTAGGAAAATAAAGTCTGTACGCTTTTAAAGAATGGGTTTACCATTTTTCAAACCTTTTAGAAAAAGATCAGAGTTGCAACACGTCGTGAAAAAAAAAAAAATCCTGACGGTGCGGTCATAACGGCGCACAGGAAACACATCCATAACGAATTAACATTAGGAAAATGTTAGAAGATTGTGCAATGACCGAAGTTTACACGGAGCGTAATGTGCCGGAGGAGTTCCAGACGATTGGATCTTGACCATTATTCATAGTTTAAATAATACAGGAACAATTACTGAGGGAGTGCGGTTTGAGAGGGCCGCGAGTCGTGTATCAGCCGAATCCTGAATGGCAGATAAATAAAAGAATATAAAATTTCGAAGAAAAAGTTGGTTTAGTCAGGCAGGTTCCTAGTCTATTTAATATTCACAGACCTCCAAAAAACCTTTGCACAGTTCTAATGTGACATTTTGGAAAGCATGGAAGGATATGGTAACAATAGAATACAGAATGAAAGATGAGCTTTTATAGATCACCCTCAGTAAGTGTAAAGTGGGGGACAAGAGCAACAAGTGGGTTCCAAATTACAAAAGACATCGAAGTAGTTGTATATCGAACTCATGTTGTGGGAATAAAGAAATAGAAGTGGAAGAACGGACAACAAGATAAAGTAAATTATAGTAGAAAAGTTCTTGTTTACCTTGTACTCCGCCGAAAATCCGATGGTAATTGCTTCGGATGAGAAAGATGTATCATATGCGATGTAGCAGCTCATTGGGGCTTATTCTAATGGCAGAAGAAAACTGTATAGTATAAATGACTGGGTCCTTCCAAAACGCATGGAAGTTAAATAATTCTGATTTCCAGAAAATTGCATCCCAGAAAGAGATATGTTGGTAAACTAAAGTAAAAATAATTACTATTTTAAATTCTGTTCTTCGGAACAGGGTCCAAAAGCGACCAAAAAACAGATATTCAACTCTATTTTGTTTGGCGTTGTGTTATATGGATGCAAAGTCTGGACGAAGACAGAGATATAAAACACAAATTGCTTGCTATGAAGATACCCTTCTGGAGGATGGAACTGTGAAATTTCAGATACTAGTTGTACCTGCCCAACCTTGAAGAACGGAATCTGCAATGGTTTGGTCTCCTATAAGAATATGGGGGTAACGCGATGGCCTGAAAGATAATAGAGAACAATCACAAGAAAGGAGAAGGAGAGAGAAAGCCGTGGATGGAGATAATGTTGGCGATTTCGCAATTTCTTTCCACTTTCCTATCTAGTTTCTCTTCAACGAATATTAATTACGTCTCTCGCTTAACTGTAGTGAATAAATATTTAGTAAATACAACTGAGTTTGAAGTAAATTAGAACTCAATGACAGTAAAAGGATCTCGTGTGAGTGTGAAGCCTATTTTTTGTTCCGCTTCACAATTTAGAAAAGTATTTTCACTCGAGAGATTTGATTTGAGATACATATTTTCGTGTACGAATCCTCCATTACTTGATATTTATATTAATATATAGAACAGTGTTTCCCAACCTTTTTTGTGCCATGCCCCACCTTAACCTTTCTAAAATTTGTATGCCCCCCTATGTAACATACATAATTTTTAACATTAAAAAATTTATTTGTTCACTTAAGAAACATAAATGATAGGTTCTAGGAAGAAATCACCATGAAATTGTTAGCAAAACACAGTAAGTAAAATTTCAAAACATATAATGGAGAACTGAAATTCAAATTCCAAATAATTTTTTTTATTTTTATTTGTTTACTTATTTTGCAAGAGTATCTGGTACAATAAGCAAAAGAGATGAGTGATAAGGATAGCGCAAAAACACATGCACGCATCTATATGTATGTACATACACACACGCGCACATGCGTGTTGTGCCAAGGGCGTGAGTGGAGTGAACGACGACCATCCAGTGATGGAAGCCGTTAGTTCGCCAGATTGGCAAGCTTACGCAGCAACCATCCTAGGAGGTCAGCGTTGTGTTGAGATGGTCGCGTGGCCACCGCCGCTTTGTTGAAGTGCATCATTTGTTGTTGAATCGATTGTGCATTGTACATTGTATATTGTCATATGATGTAGATTACTTGAACAGGTTATGGGCCCAGTGTGCTAGTGAAAATAAAAAAGAATAGAAAAAGAGATTTAACAGAAAGTGATGTATGAAGATAGAACTATAGAATTGGTTTAATTTTTGAGGTACGTTTATAATTAAGTTAATTAAAATAATTATCAGTAATAATTATTATGGACTCGAAAGTCACTATTCCCCAAATTTCTCTGTTAGAAGGCAAGAAAAATTGGGAAAACTGGAAAGTAAAAATTAGAATGGGTTTAAAACTAATACCCAGGGCAATCGAAATAGTTGATGGTACCTATAGATGTCCTTCAGTCCTTGAAGAGGCTGATAACGCCGCTAAGGAAGCCTATAAAAAGGAACTAGCAAAATTTAACTTAATTGAAAACCAGGCATTGCTGGTTATGTCTAATAACATGTCAGAGGAAATGTTTGAAAAGGTGAGGCGTCATGAATCTGCTAGAGATATGTGGTTAGGGCTATGCCAACTTTTTGATACATTTTCCGAGGATAGAATTTTTGATTTGTATAATAAATTTTTCGAAAGTAAGTGGCTTTCAGATGATGATACTATTACATTTGTAACTAGAATCTCTAATGCATGGAACCAGTTAAAAGGAGAGATTGATAAACAACCTGCTCACAACAAAGATATTTTACTGATATGCAAAATTTTAAAATCTCTTCCTGATAAATTCAAACCCTTTACTGCTGGATGGAGACTCATAAATGAAGAAAATAGGAGTTTAGATAATCTCACTCAAAAATTGTGTACATTTGAGAGCAACTTAGGTGATAGTTGTTCAGAAGGAGTTTTGATTGCAAAGGGCACAAAATTTGAATTTAATAGGCCTGATAGAAGTAAAAATTTTAATAAATCTTCATTAATTTGCAACTACTGCGATAAAAAAGGGCACACAATTAAGAAATGTCGATTCTGGCTTGCAGATGGTAAACCACCTAGGCCTGCCAAAGCTAAATTTGCTCAAAATAGTTCAAGTGAAGGCGCAACACTTTTAACGATTACTTCGGAAGTTTTTGCATCGGAGTCTAATGGTGAGACTTGGTTTGTGGACAACGGAGCGACACATCATATATGCAATAAAAGAGAATGTTTCTCAAGTTTTGAATCATTTAAGAATGACCATGTCATTATTACTGCTGATGGCTCTCAAGTCAAGGCGCTTGGTAAGGGATCTATTTTGATTGAGACAGCTTCTGACGGTCATTGGAAAAGATTTGAGCTCACTAATGTCTGGCTGGTCCCTGGTATTTCTAGGAATCTTTTTTCGCTTTTGGCTGCTCAAGATCATAGGCCTCATAGTAAATTTGAATCTACTGCAGTCAGCTGTAGATTATATGAAGGTAAAGAAACTCTCGTGTCAGGAAGTCGTCAAGTTTGTGGTGGTCTCTATAAGCTAGCCATTAGGGTAAGGCCCACAATACAAAACTGTAAGGCAGAAAACAACAGTTTGTCTACACTTAACAAAAATAATAATTTATTGCAACTTTACCATGAAAGGATGGGTCATCAAAATAAGCGTCATGTGAAGGAAGTTGTTAAAAGAGAACTCAATTTAGATTTGACTCTTGATGGTGAACTCTGTGAAGGTTGCATAAAAGGAAAAGCTCATAGACTCAAGTTTGGACGTCGAAAGAGAGCTGTAAAAACTGGTCAGATTATAAACACTGATGTATGTGGTCCATTTATTCCTTCGAAAAGAGGCTTTAAATATTTTCTGGTATTCAAAGATGATTTTTCAAAATTTCGAAAAGTCTATTTTATTAAAACTAAAGATGAAGTTTTTGAAAAATTGAAGGAATTTTTAGCAGAAACAAACACGTTAGGTCACAAAGTGATGTGCATTCAATGTGACAATGGTGGGGAATTTAAAAATGAGAGATTAGAAAACTTCCTCAAATCAAAAGGTATAAAAATAAGCCAAAGTTCCTACATTAAGAGGCTCCTTGAAACATTCCAGATGCATGAGAGTCGACCTGTAAGTACTCCAATTTTGAAGGATGATATGGACAATGGAGATGTCAAGTCAACAAACTTTCATTACCGAGAAGCAGTGGGTTCTCTTATGTATCTGATGGTTTGTACAAGACCAGATATCGCTTACTCTGTGAACGTAGCTTCAAGAGTACTTGAGAATCCTTCTGATAGTGACATAGTTAGGGTAAAGCGGATATTTCGTTATCTGAAAGGGACTACTGAACTTGGAATAGTGTACAGGAGAGACTATGATAGAGGAATTCTTCAGTGCTACTCTGATGCAGATCTTGGTGGCGACAAGACAACTGGGAGGTCTACTACTGGCATTGTATGCATGTATTCAGGCGGTGCCATCTCATGGTTCAGTAAAAGGCAGAGTTCTGTATCCATTTCTACCACAGAAGCAGAAGTCATTGCTGCAAGTGAGGGTACTAGAGAGATGATTTGGCTCAAAAGACTTCTTCAAGAGATGACTGACTTCAAAGAAGGTACGCTGTTTGTTGATAATAATGCTGCTATTAAATTAGCGGAAAACCCTGTGTGGCACAAACGCACAAAACATATAGCAATCCGCCATTTCTTCGTTAGAGAAAAGGTTCAAGAGGGAGAAGTACAAATTCGGAGAGTGGATACCCAAAATCAACTTGCTGATGGTTTAACGAAGCCCTTGCTGCGTCCAAGACTGAAGCTGCTAAATCAAGATTTGGGACTCTTTTAAAATTTTGTTTATACTTAATTCGGTATTGAACAATTAAATGATGAAGGAAGGTGTTGAAGTGCATCATTTGTTGTTGAATCGATTGTGCATTGTACATTGTATATTGTCATATGATGTAGATTACTTGAACACGCTTTAGTCTGCGTTGAGGATTAGAAGGAAGTGTTGTGGTAGACATGTTGTGGATCAGAGGGTTGTAGTGACTGTGTAGATTTGAATGGAGTTTTGTGTAACGAGATTTGGCTATTTCAGAAACGAGAGGAATATTGAGATCAGAGTGTACAGTATGATTGGAGACGTAGAAGGGAGCGTTAACTATTGTACTTAGAATTTTTGATTGTAAGGTCTGAAGTCGGTTGATGTTTGATTTTTTGGCACTTCCGTAGAGTTGTATTAAATTTAAATAATTTTAATACAGATTTTTCTATATTAATTTAATATTTTAATTTAGTAAGATCCTTGCGCTTGATTTTCGTTAAAATCAATCAATCGAAAGCAGCATATAAGGATTTTTCTGTTTTTTTGAGAATTTTATTTCAAAATGGATGTTTTCGATTTTCTTCTAAATTGTAGGTGTCGTTTGAGGAAATTTCTGTAGAAGGGGTAACCCTCTAACGTGCCATTTTATTGTAATATTCCATCTTACCATCTGAATAATATTGTTAACAATTAAATATTAATTCGAAATTACAGATGTTAAGAAATTATGTAAATACGAAGTGCCATTTTACTAAATAGTTTGTTTTATTTTTTTTCTATTTGTTCTCTCTATTATGAGTTTGGTGGGAAAATTATGCAGAAATACAGGATTAAACAAAAATGCAACTTACATAGAAAATAAAGATGCCAGCCAAAACAATAGATCATTTTTTGTTTTCTAAAAAAATGTAATTTTGAATGGAGCGAAGAAATGTAGCATAGTTCGTTCCATTGCTCAATATTATTATTAATTGTTTTAAAGTCATGTTTGAGATTCTAATGTTGAGTGAAATGTTTAAAATAATTCTTGAACATGGCCCCATTAATCTTTTATGTGAAATCAGTAGTATTTGACTCCCCAAATAATGTTTTATTTAAATACTATGAATACGCAAACGTCGCAAAGATTATTTTCTTTTATTTTTGTAGCAATTATATGAAAATGAAAGTAATTATGTATAATATAGCAGAAGGTTTGAATGTGGACACGTAATAGTGGGTGAAGGTGCAGCCACAATTGTAATCCACTCCAACAAACCAATTATGTTTTTCAACTTCATTAATATCAAAAAAACTTCCGACATTTGTCTTTTGAGAGAACATTGCAATAAAAATTGGTAGAGTACCAAAGAATATCACACTATCACCGCGATTTTCTAGAAATCAGCTTCAACAATTTCGTGGAACATTGTTCACTTTCTAGAGGGAGCCACAAAAAAAAAAAATAAAATAAAATAAAAATAAGTTTGGTGGAGCATACAAACGAGTTATATACAAGTCGCATAAAAAAGAGACAATTTCGTTCTTTCGAACATTGAATATTAAACTTCTTCCACATGAACCTATCATTTTGGACTGTAATGGTGAAAACATTTTTGAAAGTTTTAAGATGAGAAAGTAAATTCATAAACTTTGTTTTATAGTACTTTTAAGCCTTTTGATTCACATAAAACCTTTTCATTTAAACCAGTAGTTTAAACTGTAATCCTAAAATGGGCTGCATGAAGAGAGGCTGCAGTGCCAGTAACCTTCTATTGTTAAGTAAGGAAAGAATTGCGATCATATTTTTTATTTTGGATTTTCATCAGAAACATCTGTTTGAAGACCCCGGCACAAAAAATGCGATTTTTGTGGGAAAACACTCTGGAAAAAAAAAACAGAAACCTGCAGGTAACTAAGACTTAACATTTTATTTGAGTACTCTCATGGGACCAAAGAGTAATTTATGGAAGAGAACCTAACGAGCGAAACTTAAAATGTAATTTTATGGTGTTTTTTCCAAAGTTTCTGAGATTTCGCAAAACATCTCCTCTCTTCTTTAGACTTCGTATAGTCGTTGCAAACAACTTTTTACAAGTTCAACAACTTCAACAGTTCAACGGAATATTCGATTAAGTGCTCTTCTGGCGAAAGAGATTCTCAGGTTAAGTGCCAATTCAGTATAATGTGTGGCCCTAACACATACTTGATATTAGTAAGGATTAAATGAATTGCTAAAATTCCTCAACCAGAAATTCCGCTTTAAAGAATTTTATTTTTAATTTTAGACATTTTCTTGGAAACAGCTTCTATGATTTTATCTAAATTTCTAAATGCGTTCGCTCACAACTCTACAACTTTATAGAAATATATTCTTAACTTTAAAGAAAATTTGGGAATTTTTATAGAAAAAGAGAGAAAAATTGTCAAAGTTGGGTGTTTTTCAACGTTACGCTTTTTCGTACAGGTTTTGTCGATCAACCCTCATACAACTGTCCTAACGGACAGCTTTGATTTATTGTCAAGAGAAAATAGTTTTAGAGCAGTTGAGGCAGAGATTATGGTAGACATCCCTTTAGAGTGTCTTTTTTCTTGTGATGAATGGTTTTGCAATCTATACAATGTCACGAAAAATTCTTATTATTTTTTTCAATAGTTTGAAACCATGAGATTTGTTAGAGAAAGCCATATAAGTGAGGCTGTCACGTTCTTAGCAGCTTTTTTAAAGACTCGTAGTCAAACGGTTTTGGATCGAGTAAAATTTTAGAAAATGATTTTTCTAAGGCAATATATGTTTTGAGATTTCTGAACTCCAAAATTTTTCGAGCACATGTTCTTTGTGTGTGAGTATGAATATCTCAAATATCTAAAAAAAAAAATATGACCAGAGTTACATGCTCCACCCTTTTTTTTTTACACAGCGGGAAATTTCGAAAAAATAAAAAACACGTATGTAATCATTTTTAGTCTAGTTTATTTTCAGTAATTGACCCATTTTTTTAAACCCCTGTATCTCAAGATTCAGCATCCAACTTTGTTTTTTGAAATGGAACGTTATATTTTTTTTTCATATTTTTATAGTATTTGAGCTCCTAAAAAAAAAATTTTTTTTTAAGTCGGTTAGGTTTTTCAAAAGTTATGGTAATTTAAAATATGAAAAACAAATTTCAGTTTATTGTCAAAATTACGTTGTTTTTTTAAAGAATCTGTTCAAACTGGGCACCATCAACGGATAGGCAAGCCAAAACTCTGGACTCCCACGCTTTGCTTGTAGCAGCACTTATGGTGGCGAAGTCAAGATCTAGGCAGGCTAGTTATTCAACGTTTCAGATCATCGACTGAAGCCACGGGATTAAGGTTACTGTACAATTTATTTTTTTAGATATCCCCACAAAAAATAGTCCATTGGGGTTAAGTCCAGAGAACGAGGTGGCCACTGGATGAGACAAGGAGTCCCTAAGCACTTTTCATGGAAATTTCTGTCCAGGTAACCGGGCAACCATCTTGTAGAAAATACATGTCTAGCCGACGTTGTAAAGCAGTGGTTCTTAACCGGTGTTCCGCGAAGATGGTCCAAGTGTTCCGCGAAATTTCAATTTTAAATGTATTGAAAATTAGAAACCTAAGAAAGATACGAAAACAAAAAATCGTTCCTTTTTTTTAAATTTGAATTTTCTACTACCAAAGCTGGCCTATCTTTTTAAGTCAGTCTTTTACAGCATTTTTGCAGTGGAAGTAAATTAGTGATGGGCAAAATCGTTCATTTCAATAATGAATCGCCAGGCACAAATTTCTCATTAAAAGATTTTGTTTTTTGTTATTTGTAGCAACGTACTTTTATGTTCATTGTTTGATTAATTTCATTTTCAGAATTTATTTTTTAAAACTATGTAATAATTTATCCTTTTTAATTTTAATTTATACATATATCTTTTTTGAAACTTATATTCGATTTTTTATTATTCGTTAATTTTAAGTTCTTGCTAAATACCGAATTTCAAATTTTTTAATATTAGTGTTCCGCGAGAAAAATATATACATAATTATGTTCCGCGACTTCGAAAAGATTAAGAAACACTGTTGTAGAGGAACATCTTCAAGCAGAACTGGCAAAATGTCTCTTAAAAAAAGTTAGATACCTTGCACCAGTTAAGTTCTCTCTGTAGAAATATGGGCCGATTAGTTGTTTTCCTAAAACTCCATACTTAACTTTTGTAGAAAAAACAACCTGAACGTCGAATAACTCTAGCCTGTCTAGATCTTGACTTCGCCACCATAAGTGCTGCTACATGCAAAGCGTGGGAGTCCAGTGCTTTGGCTTGCCTATCCGTTGGTTGTGCCCAGTTTGAACAAATTATTTAAAAAAAATAACGTAATTTTGACAATAAACTGAAATTTATTTTTCATATTTTAAATTACTATAACTTTTGAAAAACCTAACCGATTTCAAAAAATTTTTTTTTGTTATTTTTTGGAGCTCAAATACTATAAAAATATGCAAAAAAATATAACGTTCCATTACAAACAAAGTTGGATGCTGTATCTCGAGATACAGGGGTTTAAAAAAAATTTGCCAATCACTGAAAATAAACTAGACTAAAAATGATTAAATACGTGTTTTTTATTTTTTCGAAATTTCCCGGCGTTAAAAAAAAAGTGGGTGGAGCATATAACTCTAAAAAATAATATTATTGATTTAATTATTATATATATTTTTATGACATTTATACATGTATTTATACATTTATGTCAAATAATTAAATCAATATTAATAATTATTATCAAAAGTCTATATTAGTATTCCGCTTTAATACTGTTGACGCATCTGACTAATTTTTCTTTATTGAAGCGACTTTTCATTATTTTTCCTCAAAATTGGCAGCAAAGATTTTCTTTGAACTTGGGATACTACCCATAAATATGAAGTAATATCTCATGTGAAACTTTATTTCAGGGACATGTAATTTTTCTTGAATTTTGAGGATAGGGAAACCATTTGAATCCAAATATGCAATGTTAGAACAATTGCCTGCTATATTAAATTTTTGTTTTAACCCTGCATGAATTTTTATTTTTTAACCAAAAAATTTCAGAAGATCCTTCAAACCCTCTATATCACGGGGAAAAATAGTAAAAAAAAATTCTGAATCTTTTAAATTGATTTTATTTATGTTTTTTCACTCGTAGCCATTCCGCTACAGACATAAATTTAATGAAAATAAATTTATTTCTTGTCTAACTAAGTACATGTTGCTTAAGAACTTAGCTAAGTGAATGTTACGCTAGTAATTTACCCACATTCTTAAATATAATGTCATTTCCACCAACTCCTTTCTGAAGCAACATGTGACAGGGAACGATAGAGAAATCACTATTCTCTCTCTACCAGTGCATTTTATGGGTAATTTTTCTGATATCAAACGTCATAAAGAGGTGTAGTGTAATTTTAACATTGCATTAGGAATAATCCTAGCCAAATCGATGATCCTCCCATTGTTTACTGTTTAAAATATTGTTTGTTTATAAATAGAAGGTTGAGTTATTACCTGAACATATATTTAAATAATTCTATTTCAAAAAAATAGGGATTAGTCTATATTGAGAGGAAACGAACTTGGTATATTGCCATTTAGCAAAATCTTACTTTCTCTTATTACAGAAGATAAGGAAAAAAATATCTTGTCCAATCTTCGAAATTGTGGTAACCAAAAGTCGTGTGAGTGTGAGTGACAGTAATTTTTGTTTAAAATTATTCTGAAAATTGTCTTATTTCTGTTGAAAAATTCAACAACTTGGTTGGGCCGTATTTGCTTAATACATACAGACAGAAAAATAATTTTTAAAAACTAATTTAAAACTAACTATGCTATCTCAAAACATGTTGTATTTGCCATGAAAGTGTTTGCAATAAATAATTCTTGCTTCAGCAATGAAAGAGTATCTTACAATAGAATATAATCTTTGTTGCATTTCGTAATGACCCAATAATTGAGATTTGCACCAGAGAACTCTGTTCAGCTGGGAGACAGTTCCCTAACAGCCAGTTCTAAATTTAGATGCAACCTTTTCAGAATGGCGGCCAGCATCACTCACTACTCTATAATGCCAAACAGTTGAAATCTAATACCTATTTATTTCCAATGCATTTCTCAAAAATTTGGTGTGTACACTCACACGACTTTTGCTTACTGGTATTTTCAAGATTTTGACTAGCTCAATTTTTATTTCAGTTTTATTTGAACAGGTTGTCTTACTGACTTTTCAATTGTTAGTAATTTAATAATACTTGATTTACAGAAGGAGCAAAACGTATAAGTAAACGTTTAATATTTAATTTGACATAGATTTATAATCTGTCTGCCAGAGGTTGCCATGCTGATACCTATTCGAATCCAGGAGAAAAAGTCACAGAATTAAAGAAGAGAATGATTTTAGTCTCATTGCAATTCCTTGGCAGCTTATACGAGACTCTTCATCCACTTGAACGTTTTGTTTTAATTACATCGTCTTTTTGCTATTACTTTATTTTATTGGCTCTTTGAACTTTGTTATTTAAAAAAATCGATATTTAGAGATTCTTACTTTTTCATTCACGTTTGGTAAGGCACTTTGGTCAGGAATAATTCTGCTGTAAAAAACACAAAAATGAAGAAAAGCTCAGGGCGCTAATAACCCTTATATGAGCCCAGGGAGCAGTTACAAGCAGTGGATTTTCACGAGGAGAATCCACCTTCCTGCTATTAGGTATTCTATTTCTGGGAGCCTCTTGCACTCCACTGTCCGGTATTTTCTGTATGAGGTTACAACGTCCGTTCACTGCACAAATGAACTCCATTTTTTGAAATATCCCAAATTTAAGTGTCAAATCACTTGGTTCAGTCATAGCTTTTTATATTCATAATAAATTCCCCAAATAATAAAGACTAATACCAATAAACGACAAAAAAATTTTAGGCATTGATAAATAATTTATTTCAGAAGCCATTTTGATTAATTCCGTGCTCTAATGTAAATCGTTGCAATAATTCAATTCTAATACAGTACCAGCCGCTAAATATAATGGTAAATTTAATTGAATTTGTACTATAAACAGAATTATAAAAAACAATGTAGAAATAGAAATAGAAAAGAAATTTATTATTCTGGGACAATTGTCCTCTAAGAATAAATACAGGTACAAATAGAGGCCTTAACAGTTTGGCCTGTGATTAAACAGAAATTAAATAAATAAATAAATATTTACAAAAAGTGAAAATAAAAATAACAGCAGAAATTAAGGAAATAAATTAAAACAATTAGAATTTCTCCTTATTTTGTTTTAATGAAGTTAATCAAGTTGTACAGTGAACGACTCATATGTTGGCGCGCCTTAAATAAGTAATAATAAAGAGTGAGATGGAAAGGATTGGCTTAGCAGTTACAAGCAGTGGATTTTCACGAGGAGAATCCACCTTCCTGCTATTAGGTATTCTATTTCTGGGAGCCTCTTGCACTCCACTGTCCGGTATTTTCTGTATGAGGTTACAACGTCCGAAGGCTCAATGACCTCAGGTTTTGTTTTGCCTCAATTAAACAAAACAATGAATTATAGTAAAAGTAATTCGTATGATGAATGGTCACCCTAGATTTATTTAAAAGATTATTTAAATAAACAAATTAAATTATTCTACTTTTGCCCTCAAGGCTCCATCTAGTGGACGAATGAGGAGCAGTGGGAGGACTGCATCGGACGAGAGCCCAAACGGACGACTCGAACTCCGGACAAGATGGGCGTAGCAGACGACTTCGCTCCTGCATTCACCCAAAAGCCGCAATTGCGGCAAGAGGACGAAGGCAACCGACTTGTCTTCGAATGCAAGGTTAGTTATTATCAAGCAATTCTGTCTGAAGTAGATGCATAGGTAGATAAATATATTATCAAATATTAAAGGATGTCAATTCATAGAATTAGGTTTATGATTAGATCTACTAATCCAACATCTGTTTGGATTAGATTAGATTTGTTTTAGTTTGTTTAATTTTTTGGGAGGGGGTGGTTATCAACCACAATGCGACAATTCTCTTCAAATTTCGTATTTCTAATTGCAAAGACGTGAAGAAAAGAAAAAGTTATCCTTACCCAATTACGTTCTAGTTTTATGGGTAATGGCCAGGGCATGTCTACTTCGGTGGATGAGTTTTTCCTTATTTCTCCACCTTGCAGATACTATTGGTACCTTACAACATGACACAAAAACAAAATAAATTCTAAATAATGCCGTTATTATTTTGAAATTCTGTTTATCCATTTTATCCATTCATTTTTCAAAATTGCTCCCGATCACTCCACTATTTTGCTGATCTTTAAATTTCTTTTTTTTTTTGCCTCAATTAAACAAAACAATGAATTATAGTAAAAGTAATCCGTCTTCTGGCCATTACCGCCAAGTCAATGGGTGGAACCCCTGCTATTACCAAGGCTGCCGACCCCGAAACCGTCCTGTAAGCTCTAATAGTCCTCAGTGCTCCTTTTCTTTCTCCTGCCCCTGCTGTCTGCGTATACATGCCCCAATATGGGGCCTTAGCATTAAAGTCTCCTGCGACTACTATCCCTTCTCGCCATTCATGCAATGTATCCTCTAGTTCTTCTATCTTTGCCCGAAACTCGTTTATACTTTCGTTCGGGGTAAAATAGCAACTCACAAAATAGGTTCCTAGGCTTTTAATCCACACATAGCCATGACCAAGAACAGTTGGTTCAATCGGTACTTCACTAGGATTTAATACCCATAGGGCCGCCGTATTCAGCGCATCCGTATACCAATATCCGTGACTATCTTTATTTCTACAATATTTTGTTCACTTAGCATAGCTATGTCTACCTTCCATTCTGTTGTTAGCTGTGTAAGTAGGGCGTCCGCCACTCTACTTCTGTGCATATTTCCTTGTAAAATCCTCATGTTCGGGCTTTCTGTAACGCTTGCCGGAAGATAGTACACCTTCCAGTGCCTGCTACATGAAATTTCAAATATATGACGTCTCTTTACTTAACAATTCTTAGGCTACAACTTTCAGTTCTTCTTCAACACTCATATAAGTATTAGTTCCTTGTTAAAATGTTTTTAATACATTTCATATTTTCTACGAAATTAGTATACTTATAAGTCAAATTTCTCCCATCAGACAAAGTGCCTTCTGGAATTTTACTTTCTGCAAATCATATGTAAACTAACCTGTCAAAATATTTTTTATATCCTTACACTATAATGTCTGTTGGCAACATATTTTCAGAACTTTCTAATGAAGGGTAACATTCGCACTCGGAAAATAGGGAAACAATAAAGATAATAAAATAAAACAAGTACATAAAGTATATAAGGATAATAAAACAAGATTTTCTTCGGTCAATGCAGACCTTTTTATAATTGAATTCTTGATTATTCACGAGAACATTTATTCTGTTTACATCAACTAAAGTCAAACTTGCTGGGGAAGGGGATTCGAAAGATTTTTGGGAAAGGTAAATTCATATAAAGTTAAACACCATATTAGTAGTGAATTTTTATAAAGTAATGGGTCACTTAGGTGGAACATTTCGAACAATTCAGAAATTAAATTTTGGCCATTTTTTATACCTACATTTTTAATAAATACTGACGAGTTTGACACTATTGAAACATAAATTCAGCCTCAACTTGAGCTCTTCTGTTAACACCGCCGCCATATTTATACATACCATATAATAATTTTTTTTTTCGAACTTGAAGGAACACAAAATGTGAATTACTTGTAAAAACTCAATTTCAAAAAGTTATGTCGATAGCATTACTTTTCGCTAGGGAGCGAGATGCAAGGGTTTCTTCGAATATGGTATGGAACTTGATAGGTAAGCTTATCATTTTGGCTTGAAACTTTTTTCAAGGAACATTAAGTTTAGGGAGTTATGAGAGGAAATTGGCCTCCATGCTTCCCTGAAAAGTTTCATTTTATGGCGTTGGATTTTGAGAATATTACTAATTTATGCTGGACATTTGACAGGTCAAGTCTTCACCCAAACCAGAAATAACATGGTTCAGGACGGAGACAGAGCTAGTGGAAGATGCTAGAACTGCCATTAAAGTCCAAAATATTGGGACCAATCTATTCCTGGTTGTTCTAGAATTAGATGACGTGGTAGAAAGCGATGCAGGATTGTACAAAGTCAAAGCCAAGAATAAATTTGGAGAAGTCGCCGCATCCATCAATCTTAACTTTAGTCGTAAGTATTTATACTATTACTCATATATTTATCTATTAAATTAAGGCTCTTCGAATCAGCAGTAATTGTCGCTGATACCTTTCCGATGCTATGCCGGCTTCTCGTCAGTGTTCATTCTTCACCGACAATACTGCCTATCACGGGGGCAAGGGGGAGAAAAATCTATCGCTGCATGAGCTGAAACTTACAGCATTGTTCTCGACAATTCGTTAAAGTAAAAAATCACAAATTATACAAACCTGGTATTTTGCTTGGGCACTTCAACAACGTTTAGGTAAAAAATTCGGCAACCCGAAGCAAACTACTTTTTTGTGCTTTTCTCTGTAATGACTAAATGGTTGTCTCTAAGCTCATAATACTACTCAGTATTAACACACATAGATACTCATCACTTCTATAATTTTCCTAGGTAAATTGATTGAGTAGAATATGAGAAACGTGCGCCAGTACAATGTACACAGCTGCCACATATAATCGTTAACAGGCACTGTTGATATTTGAGCTTCGCAAGAACTAGACGTTCGAAGAATTTCGGTTAGAAAGACTTCACAAAATGTATTTGAGGTTTTCTGAATTTTATCAGAAAGGCTCCAATGATTCAACTACTAAACTGATAATGGCGATATAACATTCTGTTCTTATTCTCTTCAATAATGTATAAGTAAATTAACATTAAAACTAGTTATTATATTATCCTTCTTTTTTTCAGCGGTAGACGAACCTAGAGAAAGGTAAATATATAAATAATTAATTTGTGTAGTACGGCTATTTAAAGCCATATTTAAGAGACAAATATATTTATATACATGAGTGCTCTTTTCAGACAAATCGATGGCATAGCACCTACTTTTTCTAAAAAGCCGACAATCAGGCAGGAGGATGACGGAAAGAGACTCCTGTTCGAGTGCCGCATACAGGCTGATCCTAGGCCAACAGTCACGTGGTCTCACACCGGCGTAGAGGTGAAACAGGGACCTAGACATAAGGTAAAATTTAATAGCATTAAACCTCTTGCTGGAAAAGTATTTCTAAATTTAAATTTTATTTTAAAAAAATGTTACTGTGTTAGTTGCGAGTAGAAGAAGACGGTCACTCCTACTTCGCAACATTAGAAATAGAAAATGTAACGGTAGAGGATGCTGGAAAATACAAGGTCATGGCGAAGAATGAACTTGGAGAAAGCAACGCTACCATTAGCCTCAACTTTGACAGTATGTATATAATTTGAAAGACTATTGCAAGTAGTGACAGGTTTCGCTTTAACTGATTAGCTGCCAGAGAGGTGCAAGCACTAGTTTCTGTAACTTTGAGAAGCTAGTACTTTTACTATATCTAAAGTGTTGCCCTAATCGTAGAAAGAATTGTAGAGGGCAGAGCTTACCGCAGCTGGCTATTCTGCTTACTTTGTGCCTCAAATACATTTTTCTAAAACATGACACTTTGACTGAAATGAATTGGAATATAAATCTACACAGTAAGCTCACAAAGGTGAGCGTTTGTGTCTGCAAACGGAATCTTGAACGTATTTTACTTAAACCAATACCAATTCGTACGACTTAAACTTTTGCTATAAGACAACTGATAATACATAAAAAATTACCAGAGTAATTCTTAATACAATTCTTGAATTTACATTTATGGCATCACTAAATACAATTTGAATTAGTCACAGTTAACACCGGTTTACCAATGAGAACATACATTCAGCGCTCTATCTTTGGTCTGTTTGAAAATGAATGATCGGATTGGTTGTTTTTGTGCTAAAATACCAGCACAAGGAAATATTAACTAGAATTTTGTAAACTTCGAATCTATGCTCATTGATTGAGCCTAATTTTGAAGCAGGCTTCTGAGCTGAATATTATTCTACAACACAATTCTTTTCCAATTGAAGATTTCTTTTTTCGATGATAAATTAAATTCAAATAGTTTAATTCTTGTTATAGTTTCCAAAAGTTCATGAATTTCGCAACCTACTATGTGTCAAGTCACCAGCTACAAGCTTGGCGTTTGGAAATGTACTTTTGGAAATAAGTAGTCAGTGAACAGTCTTAAGTAAAAAAGTTTTTTTTCCCCATCCATTATCAAGTCAAAAGCTTCCCTGGGCAAAGAGTAAACTAAATGAGTTGTATAAACAAAAAACGCATATTTTTACAGAGGAGACGTTTTATGCGATAGTTTCATCAGTTACAAGTTTATATCGTAGCTGTTATCATTCCATTTTTTTTAATCATTGCCCACCGTAGGTATAAAAGCCACGTCACTGGGGTCTGTCCTCAGCTTTAAATCTTTGCAGTTCAACTTACGAGGACAACAACGTTTTGAAGGGGCGGCTATTCATTAAGAAACATGGGCATACCTTCGGTGGTCACTGGTTAACGATCTATTGAAGTTATAGGAGGGCTCCTGGAGGCACCAGAGTGCGGTAGCTAATCTGACGAGAACCAATGAAATCAGTACTACGTAATTCGTTTTGTCAAATTAAGATAATCGCATTAGATTAATTGTCTCACCCAAAGTATTGAGATGGCGAATAATGGTGACTTTAGGTCACTATTCTGCAATAAGTATAACTTCCCTCATAGTCTCATCAATGTCAGGTAGACGCTCTGAATTGGTGTTTGTTTCCAAGGTCCGTTACTTCACTATTAAATACATGGAACTAACGCTAAGTTGTACGCTGATCAAAAACCCCACACTTCGATTTCACGTTGAGCATATGTTGTTTCAGTAATTGTACATTTATTTTTCAGTAGCGATACTTGCGATACATTGCTAAGTACCCAGAGACCCTGGGTATGAGTCTAGCGGCTGGTCTCTGGCTAAGAAATTTCTAGCTCACTTTTCTTTAAATTAGATGCTCTGAGACACTAACACGCTTTAAATTAATTGATAAAAAGTTAGATATGAGAAAGAGATTGCATTCTGGCGTTTTTATACTTTGAAACAATTATTATTTCTGATTTTATATATTGTTTACAAATGATTTAATTCGTGCTTAAGACTCGGCAATATTTATTTAATTTAGCATGCACATTTTATATGTATTTGTACAAAATTATTAGAAACAAGCAAGCAGTTTGGTAAAGCAAGCTTGATTTTGGTGTGCCTTCATAGAAAACATCAGGCAAACGTTTTTTTTGCAATGCCGGTCATACGATCGGGCATAATACGTGTTTTTTCGGGAAATCGTCTTCGGATATCTTTCCTGGATTCAGACACCCATTTTGACAATTCATCGTTTTATTTTTTTTAGATAAAACTTGGTAATAACCGCAGGCCGGAAGAGGTATGAACCTTGACGACTTCATGAATATTGTCAGTACCATTGCGCAACATTTGCAAAAGTAACCTCTTATTATTTGCATTCTTACGGATGCACCTCTGAACCGAAAGTGATGATTTCCAAGGTTTTTTCTTTATTTACATGTAATAATGCCGAGTATATTCCCCGCTCTAGTGAAAGTCATATCAATTTTAGTATTTCGCATATTTTTCCTTTGGTACTACCAGTTTCGGAATACCAATTGTATTTCAATTGAGTCATCGTCTCATCAAGGCACTTAATTTATAGATCACTCAGGATACATAACTCACAAAGTTATTCGGAAGATCTTGTTCTCACCCAGCCTAGGCCCGCCGTATTTATTAGATAATACGATAACACCAGTTCATCATCTCAAACCAATTTGCGAGAACCTATGAGCACTGGCAGGGCCCACTATCACCATAAAACAGAGTGCCTTTTTTTTTTATGAAGATACACTAATTATAAATAAAATAGAAAATGAAAAAGACACAGACGAAAACATGTGTCCTTTCAATAAAAAATAAAGAATATGTAGCTTAGATTTTGGCTGCATGCTGGCTCGATTCATGCTTGACTCACAATACGCTTATTTAACTCAGAATTAAATAATAATAAAAATTAAAAGCATAACATATGAGTTTTTGGTTGTTAATATTGCTGTACCATTCTGAGTTTTAACCCATTAATTAATTTTTTTTAAAAATAATGTTCGAGTTGGAATCGAACCAATGTGCAAATGGTAAGATATAAGTAGTTACCGAATATGACCATAAAAGTATCGGCGTTTAATTTGCAAAGAAAGAAAAAAAATAAAATAAAATAAAAAATAAAATGGGCCTTAATTTTATGTTTAGAATTATCTTTAGAATGAATTGTTAGATACTTACTAGGTAGGTTGGAACCTTATTATCTCTTAGGTGACGAGGCTCCAGTACCTGAGGACAGGGATGGCATTAAACCAACCTTCACCGAACGCCCAGTAACCACGCAAAGCGACACTGGAGCTGATATCACCCTGGAATGCCGACTGGTCGGCGAGCCGAAGCCACACGTTGTATGGTAAGTTATTGCTTCAATAATAATAGACTAACCTGAAATAGACGGGGTCGTCAGGAGAACTGGGCCAGGCACTATTGGGGGATGTTGCTGTGTGTCTGGTATACACTCCTAGGAAAATCTAAGTTTCTGAAATATGTAGATACCTAAGAGGCCAAATATACCACTTTGTAATCACAACACATCCTCGAATCCAACTTCTATACCCAAACGTACGCGAACTATCTGGAAAACAGTGAGATGCAAAGAAAATAAATTAATAAATAAATTTTTAATTACTGTTAATTAATGTTTTATTATCATTTTTTCAAATAATCCATTTGGATTATGGCTGGAATTTATTTTTGTGCCAGCTTTTCCTCGCAGATATTTAGAATAATAAAATTTCCTGCACTTCAGTTTTAATTTCGGTGAAGTTATTTAATTTCTCCTGCAAATAAGGCCGGAACGAATAGTAGGCCATTTAAGTTCTTCTTCACTTCAAGTCCGAGTAGAATGTGCATGGCGAGCCTTTTCTTGCTGGAATAAAACTTTTTTGCGATCGACCAAAGCTGAATAACTCTGGACCATTGTACATTTTAACATAACTATTTGTCAGTAAAAAAATTTATGATGTAGTCTATCGACAACGAAGTCGTGAGGTATTACTCTTTCATTGTTCGAGAAAAATTACATCAACTTGTTCTCGGATTTTCTTCTTGACCGAAAATTCCGTTTGTACGCCCTTTAAGAAAAGTTGGATTGAATCTATTCTCGTAGTGGCCTGTTCTGCTGTAAGTCCATTTGTTTCTATCCTACATCTCTTTTATTATTGCCCCCCCCAAAAAAAGATGGTTTCTACTGGTGCTTTGGTGAATACTAGTCCAAAACCAGTGTATTATGATCGAGTGAACAAAAGCTTAGATTTAGTTTCGAGTGTAGTCTCATCAATGTAACACGATGAGACTCCCTGACCTAGTCTGCAATTGTAAGGCCGTATCACCAGTTTAAAATTTCAATGTCAGGCAATACGGTTATCTAGGACATCTACCCCTCAGATTTCAATTTCACTTCGAGAGGCGTAGATGCTTTATTCGAAATAATCGGTCATGCCAAACTTTAAGGACTAATTTACAAATAATGCTTAAATTTGAAAATTGATAGGGTAAAGTATTACAAAGATTTTATTCTTCTACCTGCGCTTAGTCAGGTCGATTATCTCTTACTACATATTTTTATAAAAATAATGTTCAAAATATAGTGTGAAACAATATGCAATAAGTATTAATCATTATCAGGTACCACGGCGATAAAGTGGTCAAGGAAAGTGGGAGGAAGAAACTTGTACTAGAATTAGATCAGAAATTGTACTATCTAGCTAAATTAATTATAAAAGATGTTAAGAATAGTGACGCAGGATCCTACAGAGTGATAGCGTCGAATAAACTGGGCGAAGCAACCGCTACAGTCAATCTAAACTTTGAAAATGGCGACAAACCAAGGTAAGTAATTTTATATTTTATTTACTAACTTTTTATTTTTTTTAGCTCTCATAAGAAGAAGTATCTCAATCATAAGATTTTAGATTGAGAGACTTGCCATTTATGCAAATTTACGGTTTCACTGCCTATATAAATTTTATTAGTGAGAATTTGGAGTTTCTAATTCCGAGTTAGAAAGAATTCGAAAGAGTGAAACTCAGAAAGATTTTCTTTGTTTAGTAGTACCGAACCAGTATTGAAGCCAGCTAACATTTAATAAAAATACTAATTTTAATGCAATCTTACAAGTCAGCGTGAGCGTTCATTCTAGATTTTGTACTTTCTCTTTGTACTTTGGTTACTTTCTACATTGTTCTACTTATTTCTGCTAAGATGGACGCAATGATTTTCCATTGTATAATATAACGACCTGTATGTAGGCCGAAAGCCTCGTCGGAATATAGTCCGAGCAGTGTACAAAGCCCAGAAATTTGACCCCATAAGTAATGAAATAAATAAACCAAAATTTAACTGGTTAAGATCTACATGATGTAGCATAATATAAACATTTAGAAAAATATCTAAACTTTAAAAATATAATATGTAAAAGAAGTCGACTTAACTAAGAAAAAGAACAAATAAAATTATGAATACTTAATATATATCACACAAGATTGTGTGACCCACGAAGTGGATAAGTTACGAATCGGGGAATTTTTCTTTATATCGAATTAGCAAATCGGCAAACCAATGTAGCGCTTGCTGCAGATCCCTTTTTGTTTGCTACGAACCAACAACATGTTTCGAAATTGTTCAATTACCATTGATTGTAATGATTGCAGAAAGTGAGAAGAGAGTTTTCACTGCATATTTCTTTCACTTGCAGAATTATTGACGGCAAACCACCTCGTTTTCCAAAGAAACCAACTATTCATCAAGACGGTGACATTCTCGTTATGGGATGCCTATTGGAAGCTGATCCATTACCTGATATTATCTGGTATAAAGGTTCAAAAGTCATATTAGATTCCTCAAGAATGAGAATGACTAGAAAAGCAACTGGAAAAGATCAGTATTTGTTGAAGTTGGAAATATCCAAACCAACGCCTGAGGATGGTGGCAATTATAGGTGTAACGCTTGCAACATTTATGGCGAGAGTAACGCTAATATTGCATTGAATTTCCAAGGTAATGTGTACTGTAATTCTAACCATATCAAAATTGAGTCACTTCGTCCAAACTTGTGATATTTATTCTGAAGAAGTAGGATTTTTTTTTAGCTTTCATTAATTCGGTAATAGATTTCATAATTCATTATTATAGTCTCATAAAATCAAGGCATTTTATTATTCTTGTACAGTACTTACATGCAGCCAGCATAAGTTAAAAATAACTAAGCAGATTAATTGTTAGGAATAATTGGCTATTCTAACGTGTCAAGAAGCTCTTCAAAATTCCTGAGGAAGATTTGTCCTCTGACTGGATTAATTTCTTACAGATACTGGATATTTTTTGGTTCATATAAAGATATAATTTGGTGGTTAGGAGATTTAGGTTCAAGGACTTGGTCAGAAAAATTTGTTTGGTTTGTTCCTGGAGGTTTTCTAAACTAAAGGTACTTAGTGGAGCTGCCATCTACATTACTCCAACAGCCCATCTGTGGTATCTATCACAACTATTCCACAGCTGCCACCTCAATTTTTTTGAAACTGCCGTATACTTCAGTGTATACATTATATGTGTTGTTGGCTTATCTACTTACAAACATGCAGACCGACAGATGGCTGACGTGTTAATAATTACCGTAAAATATACTTTACACGCATTCATATAAGATTCTTGTAATTAAATATATCAATGAAGACACTTTCTGATACTTAAAAACTAGTACAGATATAAGAGAAAAATAAGATATTTCCCATTTACTTGTTACTTCACATAACGAAATACAAATCAAAGCCCTCTTGCATTGTGGTGTAGAAGATATCTCTAAGAAATAAGATTGCTGTCCTCTCTCTTTTGTAATCTCTGAGGTAGAAGAAAACACCATTTATCTTGAGATTGCCAATAGTCATTGCTTGCGCTGTGATATCAAAATTAATTTCCAAATTTCTGCTTCTAAAAGCATAGCAAGATAATATGCAGCTTTTTCTAGCGCATTTCTTTTCAGATATTTTTTTAATATTAGGTAGCTTTTTTCTTTTCTTTTTTTAAATTAATGAAAACTAAAATAAGCATTTATTTTTAAATAGAAGTAATGTTGATTTTTAGATTTAAAATGCAACTCAATTTAATAAATAATTAATTATTTAGTAATGGAAGATTATTGTTTATAAATTCTGTTTCAGGTAGCCTCAACGTTTATCTGACAATTATTACACCTATTATTTCTAGATTAGAATTTTTATTATTTAACATAGAACTGGGCCCATATTTCAAAATGCCGAAGTTAAAAAAATAAAAACAATAAATAACAAAAGAAATAAATATACTTGTTTATAACAATCTGTTTGGAAAACTTGTTGCAGGTGGTGATGAGGGAGCTGGATTTGCACCTTCATTCACAGAGAAACCACGCATCATACCCAATGGTGACGGAACGTTAATCACAATGAAATGTGTGTGTACAGCGAAACCAAAGCCTGAAGTGACATGGTTGAAAGAGACCAAAAAGGTTACTGAAGGCGGACGTGTCAGGATGAAAATAGAAGAATCTGGGGATGTTTACACACTGATGCTTGAAATCCAAGTAAAAAAATAATACTTTTACTTTTACATCATATATATATACAGGGTGTCCCAAGGTATATGGATAACGACTTTGTCTCGGAAACTAAGATAGCTAGAAAAAAACTAAAAAATACGTGTCCCCTTAGTTTTTTGTAAGAAATCCAAATTTAATTTGTAATTTTTTTTCGGTGTTTCCAGAAGCGAGATACAGGCACCAACTTCATTTTTTCAAATGGGGAGGTGTGGTTTTTATTTAAGAAATAGATTCCTCTATTTTTTTAAAGAAAAATTTACTTGAACGGTTTTTTTCTGTGAGCGATATTTTACAAGTTATGAATGAAAACATGATTCTTATAAGAAATTTCAAAATGATAATATTGTAACGTTTTTTTGATTGAATAAGAAGAAAAGTACTATTTTATTATAGATTTTACTTCTCATTAATATTACAGATCATGCTCGAAATGACCTCCACCATTAGAGATGTACAGACATGCTCTTTCCTGCCAATAGTCCCTTACTTCTGTAGTTGGCCAATACGTCTTTGAAGTCCACTTCAGATGTACTACGCACAGTAGGCCTATGGACATTAGTTACTGGTTCACCCTGTATGTATATAACTTTTTCATGCGACGAAGACTTCAACTAGTTGTGTTTTACAAAGGATCCAATCGGACCAGACAGTGGCACATATCGTTGTCACGTGAAAAATGAATTTGGGGAAAGCAACGCAAATCTAAATCTGAACATTGAAGCTGAAGCCGAACCAGAAGGCATAGCACCAACATTTTTAGAAAAACCAAAAATACGTTCAGAAAGTGGTGGTAAAGTGGTGATTATGGACTTCAAAGTTAAAGCCGATCCAAAACCAGAAATTGTTTGGTACCACGAAGGACAAGTGCTCAAACAGTCGTCCAAACTTTCATGGAGGATGGAAGAATCGGACAATGTCTATTACATAAGACTGGAGTTGAAGGTATGTTTTAGTTTCTTAGTTTAGTTAAAAATAAAGAGTTGACATCATTAATTGCTCAAAATTAAGATAAATTGTAATTCAATTTGCTCTTAATGTAAAAAAATGAATAATTTTTAGATTTACTTTTTCGTTCTTTAAAAGGGCCACTAGAGTTGTTAAATTTAATTTCAATGAGTAAATAATTCTGTTTCAGATATTTTTTTGCTTTTTTATTTAATGTCTATTAATAATCCAATTTAATTTTAATTTGTTAGAATATTTTAATGATTATTATTCTATTTTTTATTATACAGTAATATTGCTTTATTTTTTTATTCCATTTTTATAATATTATAATAATAATTATTTTTTCTCTAATAGATAATGTGCCATGAGTTCAACTCTATATGTGATATTCCCCTAAACGCAAATAAATATATTCTATACTAAACAAAAAGTAGTGAAAAGTAATCGCACATTTTTCAAGGCGCGCCTAAATTAGTTACAAACTGATAAGCTCACAGTTACACTAATAATTATACTAAATATGGCTGAGTGGTTAGCGAATACTAGATTCCAATGCGGAAATTACGTGTTTGAATCCAGCTGTTGAGCCTTAGATTTTTTTCTTCGTTGGAGGTTCTTACAGCTGTGTTCTGTAACGAGAGACTATTGTCCGAAGGCCGGCAGTTCACGGGAAAAACCTCCGGACACCAATAACCTCACATGAACACGCGTCTTAAATAAATAAATAAAATAAAATAAAAAAATTAATTAAAAAATAAATCTAACCTCTTTTTTCTTTTTAATAACAACCATATTCACCTAATTCAGTAAAATTTAGAACATGGCTAGGACATCGTTTTTCCAGCCAAAGAAGCAATCAACTCTTAAATAACGTTAATAAACATGTAAACGTCTCAAATAATCAGAATTTAACTTTTTTCAATCGCATTTAACTGGATTTTGAGAAACTTCTTGCACTAATACGAGTTACAGTTACAAGCTTTTCAGAATGATATTCCACTTTCCATAATAAATTTGCCCTATATGTAGGGCAAGCCTCTAATCAAACATTGCGGCTGTGTTATTTTTGCAGGATCCTGGTATTCAAGACTCTGGAATATACAAATGTAATATAAAGAACATTTGCGGTGAACTAAATGCTAATCTCACATTGAATATAGAAAGTGAGTACATACATCTTATATTTACCTCTTAAAATCAGAACAATTTATTTCTGAATTAACTACCTTAAATTAAATATATTTTTATTTATTTTTTTCAGTAATACCTGTAATAAAAGAAGTTCCTAAGACTGTGTCTATAACTAAATCAAATACTATATTAATAGAATGCCGAGTACAGTCTGTATTTGAACCAAAATGTACTTGGCTCAAAGGTTCAAATATTATTAAAGAAGATTCCAAACACAGAGTAGAAATTGTACATGTTAAAGAAGTAAGTTGCGAAAAGAGTCTCTTACTGCTTTCTCTTAAAGCATTTATAAGAATATGAATACACATTTAGTTTATACTTTCTCTTACTGTTCGTAATAGGAAGTAATGCGTTCACTTCAAATTTTCAAAAGTGAGTTTTCGCCAAAAACACATTTTGATTCTCCAGTTTACGGATACTCAGTTACTCTGTTTGGTTGGTCACTATCGTCTCTTATTTAATAAGCTTTCAGTCGAATTCGTTTAATTAGATATACGATTTAATTTTTTTTTTCTTTACTTTTTACTTACTAAATAAGAGGAAGCATTATTTTCTGCTGGACTTCTAATTTTAGTTTACAGCGGAAGTAAGGATTGAAAAAGCAGTTTATTTTAGCGTTTATTCTTTTTTGGCGTTTTTATTTTATTTTAGGTTTTGTGAGTAAAATTTATTTGTTTAATAACTCAAAAACGAAAGAATGGAAAATTAAAATTTGATGTTTCGCTTAGGTGCCAACAAGCATAAAAACTTATGCTTGAAAACTATAGGTATGTGATTAATATTAACTGGAAATGCCATTTTAATGATTTGATTTTTAATTATTTTTTTGTGTGTAATATTCTTGAAACTCCAACGATTTTCTTAAACATCACATTAACTGTTGCCCACATGTAGGTTTATAATGTATACTTGAAACATATTCCAGCAATATTTATTGTAGAGGGGTTCTAAGTAAGCGCCTATTTTTTCTATTATACTTTACATACATATTTTACTATTATCATTTTTTTTTTTTCAACAAACATTAAGTAGCTATACACTGGATTCGAACTGGGGATCTCCCTCTTACAACACAACTCCCACCCAATGTAGAGGGTCTCTAATGTTACGCTTTCCTCTAAAGAGGCATTTCCTTATATTAAACCGCGCTTTTGCTTAAAATTCTCTTAATCAAGCCTTTGATTAAAATTATTAATAATAATAATAAAGGAAGGGATTAGCTATGCGGTTTGCGTGCTGGACTCCCACGCGGAGGTCCCGGGTTCGAATCCAGCTGCTGACCCTTAGATTTTCTCTTCCTAGGAGCTTCTTACAGCTCACTGGCCGGTGATGGACAGTTTTGTCTGTAACGAGAGAACACTGTCCGGAGGCCGGCAGTGCACTGAAAAAAGCTCCGGGCGCCAATAACCTTAGATGTTGACGCGCCTCAAATAAAAAAAAAATAATAATAATAATAAAATAGACTTGCAGTGGAAAAGTTTTTAATTGTTCGCCAGACTTAACCAAACTAGCTATGGAAAATATTAATATTAAATTGTTTTATTACAGGGTGAATACGCTGTTAAACTAGAAATAGCTCCAGCAACTCCTGCCGATAAAGGTGTGTACAAGTTAGTTGCCAAAAATGAGAAGGGAGAAGCAACCTCTAGTACGATCGATGTTATAGCTCCACCAACTGTCGAAGCTCCAGTTATACAACAGAAGTTAACGGATGTGGTAGGTGCAATATTTGATTTCACGAATAAGTTAGTACTAATACGAGAAAAACGCTGTGAGGATGTTTAGTGGAGGATGAGTCTATTATGCACAAGTTTGCAGAAGTATGTTATCACAAAACACGTGTACGTCTTTTGCTGCTTTCATTTGTATGAACTGTCCAATAATTATAAAATAAAATACGATTTTACGCTCAAGAGTTTATAGATTCAAGGAGGTGAATTATGCAGACTATATATGTTACTGAACTTACTAAACTAGCTTTCCATCAACACACAAAGAATCTAAAATTGAATGGCAAAGTTGGACAAAACGATAAAATATGGGAGATTATGTATTATTATTACTATCTCGAATTATTAATAAAAAGGTGCCTACGTTTTGATCAATTTAATCTATTTTTTCAAGGCATATAGATGGGTTTGTGTGGTATTAATATAAATATATATTGCCTCATCTACGTGCCTTGAAAAAAATATTAAATATATTAAAACATTGCCCTTACATTTGTTGCAAAAGGTCACCAAGAATTCAAGATAATTATTAAAGTACAGTTGATTTACATCTATGAAATCAAGGCCCGACTTGAAACCTTGTATTAGAAATTTATAATTTCATATCTATAGAGGAAATTTTTGGAAACTACAGATATCTGAGTTCCAAAAAAGAGGGCTCTCACTCAAAAAACGGAATAAGTCCTCTGGAGCATTAGAATTACATAGAGAGCAGCTCTCGACATCAGATCTATATTTCAGAAAAAGTAACTTTCTCCTGAGTTTCCAAAGCCACGTAGATCATGGAATACTAAATTATTAAAAATGACAAAGTAGACACATCTCTATGGTCAGGAATTATCACTTAGCAGAAAAGAAAACGATCATGATTTACATGCCTCATGATTTACAGCAGAAGTCTAGCAAGAGCGTTCCTGCTAGGTAGGTTTTCTAAGGATCCGGAAAAATTTAAATTAAAGGACGAGTTAGGATGAGCCAGTGTTTAAACCAGGATGCATTTTTTATTCTCTTAAGAGAGGTGATCTTAGGAAGACGAAAATCAACAAGACTTTAAGGCAGTATACAATAATGTGCAGCTTCAGTATGAATGAATGAATAGAATCCAAAGCTTCTCTATGTTACCAGATAACTGGGGATACAAGAAGGTACAGCACACAACTTTTCAAGAAAAAAGGTTAGAATTTTTTTAAACAATGTAAGGCTTGAAACCCCCAAATCTGGCAACCGTAACACTCGTCAGCCCGCGAGACGCTGTTCCAAACTTGAAGTTTTCTTCAAAAAGAACTTACCAGCAAGAAAGCGCGAACATCTTTAAATTTAAACTTATCAGGGGATCGAACAACATTTTTATGGACGATCAAACTGGAGCAAATGATGTTTATGCCTAGCTTAGATATGGAAATCCCACTCTCCAGATGAGAAGGAAAGTCAGTTGATGAGTTAGGACAACGGCGACACATTTGTATCTATTCACGAATTGTATCTGCTGATCTCTGTAGAAGATAATCTACCAACTTTCAGGAAAACCATTATTTTAGACTTCTTAAGGTTAACAGGCAGATTGATCTTTTATTTGTGTAAAAAAATGTAGTAAATTTCTGCAAACGGCTATTGCCATGCTACTTAATGCATTTTTTTATTTATTTCTATTCTTTTGTTTGTACATTTTCAAAAGAAGATATCATTTTATTATTATTATTATTGTATACATCGCAACGTGTTATTTAGTATCCACCAATTAAGCACTTACTATATTTTATTCATAGATTATCTAGTATCATAAAAGATGAATGCAAAATGATTATTTTGTTGTAATTTCAGTCGGTAAAGGAAGGTGAAACAATAAGACTAGTCTGCAAATTTTCATCTGTCGATAAAACGTTGAAAATTATATGGAAGAAGTAAGTGAAAGTTTAATACAAATATAATTAATTAACTATAAAATGATGATGTCATGCTGTCTTGATTTCTGAGAAAAGCTGAACGCTAACAAATTACAAATTTCAACATCCATTTCACCCCTCATAGCTCCCCTGTGATGTGTCCTTGTCCGCGGCTGCTTATTTATCAGGCAAGGTTTATTTATTTGACAGCTAACCTTCATATCTTGTAATCCCACTATCCCCAAACCATGGGAACGCCAGGACTACCTGGTTTACCCCCATACTAATGGGATGCAACTGGTGAGAAAGCCCAGCCCAGATGAACTTTTTAAAACTCAATTTTGAAACGATAGAAACGGCAAAAAATAATTGTTGCAGCTCCCAAATAAGGGCAATTTAGACGTACATTTTAACTTTATTTTGCTTTTCTTATTTTAAGATACAACTAGATGACAAACGGATTGAGTTTAGGTACTTAGGCCTTTTTATCAGAAGAAAGTGTAAACTAGGGCTTTTGAAATTGTAATTTTGTTTTACATATGTCTCAACCTTATAGCTTTAATGTCATCTTATTTTTATCCTTAGGAACAATAAGATGATAACAGAAGCGGTGAATACAAAGTTTGATGGACAAAGTGCCACGTTGGAGATTACAAACTGTAAGAAGGAGCAAGAAGGCACTTACACGATCAGTGCAAGTAATGCTGGCGGTACTACTGAATCGTCATCAACAATTAGAATTGGTAAACATCATAATTAATCTATGTGGCAATAAATTTGGTCGAAAATAATTAGGCTTTTTAGGAAAGAATCAACTCAGTAGCTAGAACCCTAGACTCAGAACGCGCACAGATTTTTGCTTCCTAGGAGCCCCTAACAGATCTCACTCCGGTGAACGAGAGACACGAGTCCAGCTTTGGTATATAAATAAGTAGGTCCTCTCTTAAAGTGCCATTCAGTGTATTGTTTGGGTCCAATATCAGCCTAATATAATTAGTAATTAAATATGTTCCTAATGCAAAATCTAGGGGCCAATCACTTTTTCCAGAGAACATTGATTTTTAGGGACCTCGAGTTCTGGGGGACCCAGTTGTTATGCTACCCTTGTTGATTGCTTTTTTATTATGACGAACTTAAAGAAAATTATCAAAACCATATAAGTTGCAATAAGATTGTTTCACAACAGATTTTTTGTTTGTTTCAGAAAAGGTGAGTAGACTCAGCAATATGATGAAAGTCTTGAAAAAGATTTTGAATCGTAATTTAATTAATTTTCATTGACAAAACTAAAGGTAAAATAGAAATTAAGGTCTGAACATGTGTATACATTTGTGAGTGGTGTATTAACTGCATGAAACTACCATATCCCAAGTTTTCATTGTTATTGCTCCTCATCAGCCTTTATGGATTGTGCTCATATGTTTTTATTATTTATTCAATTGTTATTGTTACAGAAAGAAAAAGTAAAAGAGAAAGAAGAAGAGGTAATCTTATTTAAAAAGAAAGAAATTAAATTAATTTATTTTTGCTTTAGGTTTCTGCTTTAATATGCTCTTAGCTTCAACCTACATATAAATATGGACAGATCATTTCAGCTACTAAAACTAAAGTTCAATGGAAAATACTAACAAATTCTGGTTTTTTAATTTTTGCTGAAACTGAAAACACTGCTTTTGTTTAAGAGAGTGAGTATTGGAAGATAAAATATTTGATGAAGTGCACATGGAATAACAGTTCTGTAGCGGCCGAAATCCAGATTGACCTAGAATATCAATTTTTCTTGCTTCTGTAAGAATTACTCTCTTACTTTTCTAAGAGTTATTCTTCTACCTTTTTAAGTTTCGTGGTAAAATTTGACCAATGGTAGCGGACGTGCCGTTAATTGAAATTTTGGATAACGAATTTATTCTGTAGGAATCCGGGATAATAGCCTAAATAAGATGGTCAAGTTTTAACAATTAAAGTCTATTTTTGCTACTAAGAGAGCTTTAACTTTTCTTATGCAAAGAGATTTTCCTTTTTCCAGGGTTTCTTAAGTCCAAGATTGATGAATAGATCTTGAGAACAATTTGTTTTCTTTGAAAAAAATAATTCACACACAAACACAAAACGTTTCTTTACAAAAAATATATAATATATATATTTATATATATATTTATTTATATTTATATTTGTATACTACAGGATGTTCATTTTAAGACGGCTCAAATGCATTTTATGCTTGAACGATTGATCTCAGCAAAAAATGGTAGAGGAAAAATTTGTTGCCCGTCACCTCTAGTTTCAGAATATGTGACTTGATTTTAGATTCCTGCCCGCATACGCGGCTGACGCTCGGCCAAAAGTGAGGGTTCGCAGTTGACCCCCATTTTCATGTACACAGTTTTAAAGAGTATAAAAAGTTATGAAAGAAACCAGAAACCGCAATTCGATATCTTAAAAATTAAAGGTGTTAGGCCACTTCAAAATCTGGTATTTATTAATCATATTTCAATTTTTTAACTTGTTATCAAAGAGAAAGAAGAGCCCGCGATAGGTCATTTTTATGTATTTTTTCATCCCCTTTCTACTGAAAGTATTGCCAAGGCAGTAAAGCTAGCATTTTTCTTAATATCGGGAAATAAGTAGTTTTCCGAGAGATTATTCTAAGAAAAATCAAATGTTAAGAGCTTTAGATGTTCTCAAGCATACACAAAATGGCTAAAAATTAATTTTACATCTGTTACAAACAAGAAGGTTTAATAATTATTTGGTAATTTTGGGAGAGTTGCGTTTAATTACCACAAAAATTGGAAACCTCCTGCCACATATTTAAGTGATCAATATCTTTCATGTAAAGGATCAAACTTATTCCTTAATTTATCAAATAATGCACTTTACTCAACTTGTGAAGCATGTACTGTGCCTTCAAAGGTGCCTCCTCTGTCTCGCAAGCCAGGTTAGCCAGGAGGTTATCAACTACTCTTTGTGTCTAATGAGTTAAAAAATTGAAATATGATTAATAAATACCAGATTTTGAAATGGCATAGCACCTTTAATTTTGAAGATATCGAATTGCGGTTTCCGGTTTCTTTCATAACTTTTTATACTCTTTAAAACTGTGTATATGAAAATGGGGGTCAACTGCGAACCCTCACTTTTGGTCAGTGGTATGCGGGCAGGAATCTAAAATCAAGTCGCATATTCTGAAATTAGAGGTGACGGGCAACAAATTTTTCCTCTACCATTTTTTGCTCAGATTAACCGTTTAAGCATGAAATGCATTTGAGTCGTCTTAAAATGAACATCCTGAATATATTATATGATATAATATATTTATTTAATATGTTATTATAATATTTTTACAAAACATCCTATTATGAGGATTCAAACTGCACAGTTCAATTTCATTTAGAATAATATTACACATTAATAAAAGTGTCTCATGAATTTAGTACTTACAAAGAACCCTGTCGGTCTAAGAAGATATAAATTCCTTATAAATTTCTCGCATCCGAATTATATTTATAGCGTACACATCATCTTGGAAAATTTCATTTTCCATGGACATTGCTTAAAACTTGAGATAGCCTGCCTCAAGTAGGATTTTCTGGTTATTTATCTCATTTTTACTCCAAGCACAAAATTTCATTTCGCTTCTTTTTTAATTTAAGGATGGTTTAAACAGGACCAGCCTCCTTCGGATTTTAACCTAGCTGTAGCAGCTATGGTGGTGTTTTAAACTAGATTAAAAAAATAATAACTTTTTTCTCTCAGCACGGATTCTAATCACTTTTTGAATTTAATTAATTAATTGAAGGACATCAAAATTGTTTGCTTGCCCTAGAATTAAATTGGATGACTCCCGTATGAATTGAAGTGTTTACATTTTTACATAGAGGAATAGTGGACAAAAAAATAAAGGAAATGTGTTAGACAATGACATATTATTGATAAAAACTTCATAAGAACGGAGCTCATTCAATATGGGGGTTCACAGCGAGAAACTTTTGTAAAAATTGATTGTTATTGCAGGTTAATGAAGAGAAGATAGAACTAAAAAAGAAGGTGAGTTCCTTTTTTCCATTTTACAAATATTAAGAACTGGGTCATGCATAACTCCAGAGTCTTTGGTGGCTCTCTAGATAGATATATAAACAAGTAAACTCAAAATGAATTTTATGTGGGCATTACCTCCAACAACCTAGAGGCGTGGACAACGAGGAGAATAGCTAATATTTTTTGCTATAAGTTTCTCTTATTAACAAATTTAATGAAATTCGAGCCCAAGAACGTAATCGAACTGTGTGGAAGAGAGTGAGGTTAAACAGAGTACTTGTTACATGAAAGTAAGAAGTGGGATAACAAAAATTTATTGGTTACTGTTATTACATTACGTTATTGCATTCCCTTCCATAACTAAGAAGAGGGCAATTCCAAATTTAACTTATTGTGAAATATCCCATTTGGTCCAGCTTTAAGTAAAAAAATAACATACTTATCAATCCGAAAAAAATAAAGAAATTAGAAAGGGAAGTTTAGGGAGAATAAAAATAAAAATTACCATTTTTCAATAGAAAAACAAAAAAGAAAACAAGAATTTTTGTGAATTCTAAATTGTACAAAATACTTACTATTCAGGGTGAACCAGTAAGTAACTTCCATAGGCCCACTGTGTGTAGTACATCTAAAGTGGAGTTCAATGACCTATTGGCCAACTTCATATTTCCCACTGTTCTAGAGGGACGTCACTTTAATTTTGTTTCTAAAATCATACTTTTTTTGCAATAAAAAGGTTATTACTCAGAAAGTTTTAGTACGAATTCGATTCTGATGACACAGTTAGAAAGACAAGTAAATTTTCTAAAAATTGACACCATTTCGAAGCATAAATTCTTCTCCAAACAGCCTCAATCTTCCTCCGGATACTGGAAAAATAAAAGTAATCGAAATTTTTAAGAAAACTCATTAGGCCCTTATGTGATCATTATCAGATATAGGTGCTGGCACTTTTTATAAAAGTTTTCTTGCCTAACGGGCTTTCAAACGGTATATCATTTTCCAGGATTCCTTTTCTCTTCGTATGAGAAATTGAGTTTGTTTTGTAAACGTGTTCACGAGCACTCAACAGTGTTAGTTTATCAAGTTGTTTAGTTCGTGAAAACTCTTTTAGATGGGCCAGTAGTCAATTTTTAAAGTAGATTGTCTTAAAATAAGGAAGTCAAAGGTTACAAATTGCACTTTAAACATTTACTTCTGATCCCACTAAAATATTTGAGAAAGTGCTAGGAAATATTTTAAACTACTTATTGCTATTTAAATTTGAATCACGAAGTTAGAACAAAATTTGAATGTTCAATTCGTATAACAGGAATATGTGATGGCACAAATAACACAGTTAATAACAAATAAATTATTCACTTCTCAGTTGAAATTTAATGTAGACCCTTTAATTGAGTACTTGCAGTAAAATACTTTAATAATTAACTGCACTAAAAATGTGCATATCTTAACCAAATTTTATTCCCTATATAACATACATATAATAATGTGGGAACACCTAGATTAAGAGTGTAGTTGTAAAAATCTATATTGTTTAATATTAACCCAGATTAATGATTACCTATTATTTTTACCGTTTGATTATTACATAAAATTACAATCACCTTACTTAAAGAATGAAACACCGACGAGTTTTATTTAAAAAGTAAATAAAAAAAATAAATATATAATGTTTTTCTTTTTAACCTGTGATTAATAGTTCGATTATTTTAGATCAAGGATGAGAAACACGCGGCCCTCAAGCATTTCTAAAATTGAATTTGTTTTTATCTTGCATTAAAATTTGTATATGAAATATTTACTTTTTTTTTAATTTTATTTTTTTTTATTCTAATATTTATTATAAATAAAGTTTCGTAAATTATTAATAAGAGTTAATCTATGTGCGGCCCGCCAAAAAAAATTTAAATTTAAATTGGCCCATTGATGAAAAAGATTGCTCACCCCTGTTTTAGATTACTAGATATTACAGTCAATTTAAGTTAAATGATGTGCTACTTGAACAAATATTTTGTAGATGAAAAAGCCCTGCATAAGGGTCTGTGACATCTAATAAATTCTAAAAAATATTAATTAAAAGTTAATGCAGTAAAATAACTTAAATGATATCAATGAAGTACATATTAATGAAATGATTGGTACTTGTTGATTTGTGTACCTTTTGGCGTTTAATCAACCCTTATACTTAACTTTTAAAACTGTAAGTTTTTGTTAAGGAGATTTTTTGTACCTTTTGGATAGATTTCCCTTTTTGCCTTATAAATTTTCTTAACATTTGTAATGATCAATACAAATTAACCTGATATGGTGTTAGGTCAGACCCGTGCCTACCACTCGAGAGATCTTTTAAAAGAATGCTTAGAGTTGCGGTCCCCAATGAATCCACAAATAACATTTTCTAGGAAAATGTCTCGAATAAAATCGGTAGGTATTTTTACGTAAATAACAAAATTAAACTGCGATTTCAGTACTTCCTTTCAAGAGGAGTAAGAAAAATTAAAGCGCGTTTACAGTACTTTTTCCTAAAACGCAAAGAGAAATTAAATTTCAAATACGCACGATTGCAATACTTCCCTTTAGCAGCTGCAAGAGTAGGATGGCACTTGAATGACGCGTAGTAAAACTCGAACAATTTCTTCCTGCCAAAATTTATCAAATTTGGCAGTTATTGATTATTGTGGCGGGCCTTACTTAAGTGGGGCAAACCCCGTTTCTAATGTTGAAAACGTCGAGAACCACAAAAGCTTTATCCGAATAAAATTTCGAATTGAATGACAATTCATTGACGTAAATCGGTTCATGCGTCAATAATTTGAACGATTGCAATACTTCCTTTTAGTTGGTGTAAGAGCATAATGGCTCATTAGAGACACGTCGGGAAACTTTAACCACTTCTTCGTGCTAAATTTTATTAAATTGGACTAAGCTTATAGAAATATTAGTAATAATCGATTTAGAGCGAGCCTTACTTGCGTGGGGCAAACTCTCCTCCTTATGAGGCCAGCGTTGAGAGTTTTAGAATGCAAATCTGCACAAAATTGCAATTTGAATGACACTACTTTCATGAAAATCGGTTCACGCGTCGATAATTTGAATCAATTGCTCTACTTCCCCTTAACAGGTGTAAGAGCAGATCGTTGCTTTGATGATACATAGGGGAGCCCTAAATCCTACCAAATTTGATCAAAATCGGGCCAAGATTTACAGAGTAATTAGTAATAATAATTTTGGAGGGGGCTTTACCTCGTTCATAGGGCTAACTCCTCCCATTTGATATACAGCGTCGAGACCCCCAAAAGGCACATCTAAATAAAATTTCGAATCGAATGACTCCCAATCATGAAAATCGGTTCTCGCGTTTAGGCGCTACACAGTTTACAAAAAAGGTAACAAGAAGAAGACCAATTTTTGAAAATGCCGTTTTTGCTCAGTTTCAGTAACTTTTTTCTCGAAATCTATTTATTCTATGTTGTTGCAAAAAATTACAGTTATAAAGGAGGATTTACTCTATATTTTAAAGAAAATTTAGGAATTTTATCTTTTGTAGAAAAAGAGAAAAAAATTGTCAAAGTTGGGTGTTTTTTAAGGTTACGCTTTTTCATGCACTTTTTGACGATTAACCCTTATACAACTGTCCGGACAGTTTTAACAAGCTTAACACATCAACAATGGAAAGACTTTTAGTAGTTTTGTTGTTTGTTGTTTTGTGAGAGATCCTCTATTCAAATCCCGCGTTTTGCTACGTTTAATTATTTGGAAAAAATGATAATTATAAAATATGCGCTTCCGCACTTACCCATGACACCTTAATTTGGTAGTTGGACGTTTGTCCCGCCTGAAAAGAGCGCGATTGATTCTTTGCTTTTTTTTTTTTATTGAATTTTGCAAATGATATGAATTGACCTTGTAAACTATTAACCAAATAATTAAATATTTAATTTTAAAATAACTACATTGTTTTGAGTACGGTAGATACAGTATTCCCTTTTTGATGGACAAAACGGATTGTTGGTCTTTGCAGTCCGCCCATGCTTAAGAAATGTCTTGTTGACATTGCACAATGCCTTGTAGACAGGACTTTGCCTTTTGGTGTTTCTTGTTTGCTAAGTTTTTTCTCTCCGTATATTTATTATTGATTTCCTTGGGTCTGCTGGCAAAAAGACAGGACTTCAGTCTGTCGATAGAATCGTTTGATTCATTTCATTGACCAACACCATTTTTTCTTAAAATAATGATACATGGGCTTGCTTAAGGTTATGTCAATGCCATTTTTTTTTTAATGGTCTTGCGCCGTTTCCAACCGAGTGAGGACGTAACATTTCTGGGCTGCCATAACATGTTAAACTTTCTACTAAGATGCCATGTCTATTTAAAATAATATAAAAATTGAGTAATTTTTTCTTCAGACACGAAGCCAAATAGATATAACATATTATGTTATATCTATTAATGAATAACTCACATACAATCATCTACAGAATAATTAAAAACAAAAATGTTTTTTAAAAAAATGTATAAATAAATCAACACAATTATACATATTCATTTCATTTCTTAACTTGATATTAGAATAAATTGCACTTCTTGCTCTCAGGAAGAAGAAAAAGTTATAAAGGTTGAGCAGAAAGTGGAGAAAGTAGAAAAAAAGGTGGAACAAAAAGAGGAAAAGAAAGTGGAACAGAAAGTGACAAAGAAGACAGAACAAAAGGTGGAACAGAAGATGGAACAAAAGGTGGAACAAAAGGTGGAACAGAAGATGGAACAAAAGGTGGAACAGAAGATGGAACAAAAGGTGGAACAGAAGATGGAACAAAAGGTGGAACAAAAGGTGGAACAGAAAAAAGAAGTATTACAGGTAAGAAAGAACCAGTTCCACTTCTTCTAGGCTTGTACAATACTTGATTGAGAATAATTGGGAGTTTTTGTTTATTGTTTTAAATTATTAATTTTTTTATTAACTTATAAGACGTTAAATAAATTAATTAAAACATCTTGGTAATCATCAGTTTATATTTTAAGGTAAACATTTCTTTAAATTCAATAAACCGATCAAATTAAAAAGGCCATTATTGTCTTAGATAAGAATCATAAAAAGAAAATAAATGTATTATTTTGCTTCTAAAATTATCTTACCTTATTAACCTGGTTTCATTTCTATTTAGAAAAAAGAAGAAAAGGCTGAGCTCAAAATTAATGCAGAGGTAAGGTTTATTTTTTTGCGCAGAAGTATAAAGTTAATATTTAGTTTTTTCTCTTAATTCTCGACGGCACTATAGTGGGCATAAAGTGTGTTCAGTAAAAATTTCTTATTCGGTACTTCTTTTAATTTAATTCAGTTTTGCATAAATCAGCCTGTGAATATATTACTGATTTAAATGCATTACTGAGATGAATCTAGATTCAAAATACAAATAGATACAAATTAGGGACAGTGATAAGAGTCAGAAAAGAAAGCTACGTATTTCAGCACTTCTGCTGGAGCTGTAAAGGTAGATGTTTTAACCATCACGAGAAAACTTTTAGGTGAATTAGACAGGTCTCTCTAAATCACTAATCGCCACCTGCGAATAGCCCATACAACAATGGCTGCGGTACCAATGAAACATACCTCATCACTCAAGCTCCCAACTTGTGAAAGTGGACTAGTATTTGTGAAATTCTTCTTCAAACGTATAAATACTTTCTATGAATTTTGGAATTATTTCGACAATCCGAGCGATACAGAAAACCAGCTATATCATTCCTAAATAAAAATATTTAAGAAAAATGCCTGTGCCACGGTAAACTATGAGTCCATTATTTATGGAGGTTCCATTCTCGTAAAATTATAATAGAACTCTCCATTTCACATGTTTATTCTATTTTGGTTGAAAAATTCGCTTTCTGGTTAAAAAAAAAACCTACATTATGTCAAACGTTTTGAGTCATTCAATATTCTGACTCTGCCATCTTACAGCCAATACCTAGCACTACATTAAATGTTCCAAATAGGGAGAAGTAGAAAGCATGATGTAGAGTTCTATTTCTTCAAAGATAGCTCCCGACTTTGGAAGGAATAGTTGTCTTACAAAAGCACACTAGTTAAAGAAAGTTACTATGACCCATATTTCGAATATTAACTCCTAACAAAATCATTTTTGAATAGTAAAATAGTAGAATAGGATTATTTTTAGTAATAATTGTACTCGTACTGTCCGTTAGACAATAGTGGTCTGTTACAGACCACTTATTAAAAAAATATAATTGTGTCATCATTTTTATATGTAGTAATTTTTGTTGACAGGAGGGAGTGAAAGTAAGGCGGAAATCTGTAAAGGTCAGTCAATTTCTTTCTTTTTATTTTTAGATTGTTTTTTTAAATTATAAATACTTGGATCATTGTGATAAAACTAGAAAGTGCAAGCTAAGGATAGTTTTACAGCAAAGGACTGCTAACAGAGATATTCCAATGACCATAGTTTGATACCATATGGTAGTACTGTGTTCTTTCTTACTGTTCGTAAGATGTTAAGACGCGTAAGAGAATACAAAAATTGTGGGATGTCTCCAACAATGATAGAATTAATAGATTTCGGTATAATTTATGGTTATAAATAACATGCCAAATCTATTGTTTCATACTGAGACTTGGAACATCTTTTTTGAAAAATATTAAAAACAATAAATGATTAGAACTGACTGAGACCAGAAATTTTAGTTTGAAGTGTTCTTAAAACTCCTACGAGATTTTAACTATAAAAATAATGTCGTTTTGCATATTTTTTCTGCCATAGTAGGAAAAAAAATCAATGAATTTTAAAGAGATTTATTTATAGCTACAGAACAGCACATTGACTAATTTTGTTTAGATTCGTGTGATTTTAAAGAAAAAGAGACTTCTTAAACTATAACATTTTGCCATTCCAAAATTAAGCATGCAAACTTTTATTTTTGATTACATGAAAAACATATGCAAAACATGAACAAGGTAAGTAATCGGGAAGCCCATCACTCAGCGCCATATTTGGGAATGATAATTTGCAATATTTCAGAGATTAAACACATTGAACATTACACAGAGTCGTTCGCTAAGAAAATCAATGGGAAAATATCCTTGAACTCCAGATAAATTAATTTCTGCTTCTAGCAACATCTGAGTAAGAGAAAATTACTCTATTAATTAAACTCAGATATAAACTCTAACTTACTCAATAAATTTGCTAATCACAAAAATACCATTCACAGCAAGAAGAAATCAAACAAGAAAAACCTACTGAAAAGGAACTTCTAAAGGTAAATACCGCGTTCTGAAAAACATTTCACTACATTTTTACTTGTAATACACATGGTTGATATGAATCAAAATGAATATACTAGCGAGATTGAGCATGGGAGAATTTCCTTTAATAAGTTAAAGAAACATATTTACTCAATCTATTTGGAGAGGTTAATTACAAGAATCTCTCTCTCACCCGTCAGTGATTTTTTAAAAAAACATTTTGGTGTATACTTCGGCGCTTGGTAATATTAGATAAAATTCATTTCTTAAGAAGTAAGAACTCGAATGATATTAATTTTTATTTACAAAAGAATGTACAACATAATTATTTTTAACAAGTACTTACATAAGTACTTTTTAAGTACATGTTCGTAGTATAGTACTCAACAGCGGTCTTGTTTTCTGCTCGCACTGAAGCTATGTTCAAGTCTATGTTAACGAAGGGTCAAAATACCGTTGGAGATGATCCTAATTCCAAATTATATGAAAACTTAAAACTCAAATTAGCGTTGTTTTTTTTGTTACTTTTGTGAAATAACAACTTATTGTCCATATAATAGTTAAAGCAAAGAGAGCAAATTTTATGGAAATACCTTAATTTTGTTTCATGGTTCTGTGTAAATGTTCAAAATGCCACATCAAGACATCGTCACCCAGTGTTTGATTATTTGGCAAGTATTTTGGTTCTTTACAGATTGGCGATTGAGGCAGGCATTCTGCGCCACTTTCTCTTAGTTCTATTCACCTGTGATCGAGAAGTTCTTTTACTTGGATTTAATTATATTATATTTGAATTTGTTAAGCATGATTCATTTACTCATATTCTCATTTTTATTCATATCACCTACTATGTTGGTTAGGCAGGAAGTTTCGAGAAAAAATAAAAATTGTGCTTACAATTTAATACGTATTTTAACCATTAAAGCCAGCAGTAGCTCTTTCAACGTTGAAATACTAAATATTGCCTTAGCTAATAATTCAATCAATATATTCACTAATTACAAAATATTCACAGACAGAAATGGACTAAAGGTACATTAGACTAGATTTATTCCAAACATGTTATTTAGACCACGTTAGAAAATAAGAATTCTTGACAGCTGTAAAATCGAATAATTCACTTTTAACTGTTGTAATTATCGCTTGCGATAAAATTGTTTCCGCAGTAACAGTAGAGAATTTCTGAATTAGAGTCGCTCTCAATTTTTTCTCTAACTGAAATACTATCGATACAATCAAGAAGTCACATCAGAGAAACCTGAGACCCTGCACTCAAGAATCCTTGTAAATAAACTCCTTGTATAATATGGGTAAAGTAAAAGGATTAGGTCAGTCAGAGAATGCAAAGCTAGCTAGTGGAAGCCCTTCGTTATTCCAACTGGCTTTTCTTATTCTTTCTCATGCAAGCAGCCTCTCATCCTTCCTGTGATAGGCAATGTTATCTGTAAAGAGGGAACATTTTTCCGGAGTTCAGATAGCGGTTCAGAAGTATTGGCGTATCCATATTTTGACCAAGATATGCAATTTACAATTTACTTTTTGCAAACTACATTTAACACGTGCCTCAACAGTTGATTAATTGAACCTGTTCACGTAATTTAAATGCCCCGTTCTTTCCCTTACTCCCCTCCAAAAAATCTTTCTGGTTTCTTTCTGCATTCTAAACTTGGTACAGTGGAAGTACAAATGGAAAACTGAATTAAATAAGAGAAAATGGAATACCCTTCCACATTTTCGACAGATCTTCTGTTACATTTGTATTGAGGTAAATTAAAGACTAACTGGGACGGGTGTTGGTTTAGTGATTTAAAAACGTGACTTTGTAATTGGGATATCAACAGTTCGGATCCCGCGTATAGCTACTTTTTATTTGTTCGAAAAAGTATTAATAGTAACTATTGCTCATTGTTTTTGGTAACTGATTCATTAATCCAAAAGGAAGATATATTTTGCCAATTTCAGTCATTATTTTTTTATTATTGCCAAACTTTCCTTTTTTTTTATTAATAATTATAAAATAATAGCATAAGGTTTTTTTTCCCCGAACAAATTTTATACAAATTTATATACATTTTAACTCTACTGTAAAATATGTTTCACAGCCCTTAAGATAACTTAGTTTCTAGGTCGAAAGCTTGGCAAAAATAAAAAAATAATGACTGTAATTGGCATTATTCTTCTTCTTTTTTTTTCTGCTTAATCGTAAAGTATGCGCTTCCGACCCCAGAAGTTGAGTTCGAAGCGAAAAAGATGTGCTAGGCTACAAGGGAGAACTTACTTCTAGCAGAACATAGTCGCCAAAATTTCCTTCTCCCCACACGGTTGTCCGCACGTGCCACTAGTCTGTAAGACATGTATAAGTGGTAGGTGAATAATGTTTTGGTGTATGTGACGCAGCTAAACCACACCAGGGAGGCGGAAGGCAGTAAGAAATATTCCCTTCACCTCTCTTATCACTCTGTCAAAAAAACCTTTAGCAAGGAGTTCTTGCAGCGTCTCGCTTATAGAAAACACATAAGAAACTGCCTACTTAATTCTTTAAGGAAGGCAAATAATATATATTACCTCCAACACTCACAATTGTTACTAATTACCCCAAATTGCATGAAATAGGATGACAATCTACAGGTACTAAAGACAAGCCACTTTATCCATTCGAACATTACGCCACGCTTACCGCCATATTTTCACTAACATAATTAAATGTACTTGGCTGAGGTAAAAAACTCAAATACTTTTGTATTATACATTAATATTAATTGGAAATATTAATTAAATAATTAAATAAATTAAATAAATTAAATAACAATTACCAAATACCATTCACAGAAAGAAGAATTTACACCAGTAAAATGTAAAGAAAAGGAAACTTTGAAGGTAAACATATATTTGGTTTTCACAAGTTTGCAGACAAATTTGATCAACAAATTCTCTAATTACTAACACCATTCACAGAAACAAGAAGTAACACCCGAGAAACCCAATGATAAGGAACATTTGAAGGTAAAATCAGTTTATTCATCATTTTATCGAATAATTCCTCTCTACCGCCTATGCGGTGTGAGGAAATAATTGATTTACATATATCAATGTTATATTGGCGAGAAGTTAGATAACATCTAGACGCTATTTCACAAAAAAATATATACATCTCTATGGGTAAATCGTATGTAAAATTTAGAGTAACAATTTCAATAAAAATACCAGATATTTTTTAACTGACTCATTACACTTATTAATTACAAGGCAATATTCACAGAATGAAGAATTCACTTCAGAGAAACCTGAAGAGAAGGTCCCATTTAAGGTAACATATCCTCGCGATATTCATTTTTATACATAGCCTACTTATGCGCTACAATAATTCAAAACATCATTCGCAGAAAGAAGAATTCGCGCGAGAAAATTCAGAAGAAAAAGAAACTTTGAAGGTACACTTTAATGTAGTATTCACTTACACTAAATCTGGTACACATTCTCTAAATTTTTATTTATTACCCAATGCCATTTACAGAAACAAGTCATACCAGAAAAACATAAAGAAAATGAAGCTCTGAAGGTAAAGCCCAATTGATATCAATTTTCCCTATTCATATACATATTCTCATTTACTAAATATTCACTAATGACGAAATTTCACAGACACAAGAGGACACAGAAAATCTAAAAGACAAGGAACCTTTTAAGGTAACCATCTACAAGAAATTTATTATAATGTGTATACTGTTATCTGCACTTTCAATACATTTTCACAACTTAGCAAATCCTATTCTCAGAATCAAGAGGCCATACCAGAAAAACCTAAAGACAAAGAACCTATGAAGGTAAATACCCCCCAAAAATTAATTTTTACAGTTTTTTGCCACTACAGTTCTGCAATAAAGATTTCGTCCGTCATAGGATGCTTGTTTTCTCATTCTCACCGGATTCAGATTTTATCCATCAGAAATTTAATCAGGATCGTGCGAAGAAAACAAGTTGGTTTTGCACACGATAAATGTTGAAAATTCTTATGGATGAAATCATTGATATTTTAAAGCGTTGTTCATCCAACCATGTTATCAGAATGTTTCAATTTTTTTTAATACCTTCACAGAAACAAGAAGACGCGATTGAGAAACCTAAAGACACAGAACCCTGGAAGGTACTCTACAACTTGATATACTTTTTCTCCAATATATTAAACTTATTAGATTAATTAATTAATAATAAAACTATTAACAGAAACAAGAAATCACGCTAGAGAAACCTAAAGACAAGGAACCTTTGAAGGTACACTACAACTTGGTTTCATTTTTCACTATACTCACAGTTACGCATTTATTCACTACATTTTCATTAATGGCCAAATGTCATTCCGCAGAAACAAGAAGGTTCGCCGCGGTCACCAAGTAACAAGGAATCTTCAAAGGTATCTCTCTATTTGGGTCATTTTCTCTATATCCACCGATACAAGATTCATAACATTTTCATTAATTCATACATGTCATTTACAGAAACAGGAGGTCACATCAGAAATTCTCAAAGACAAGGTGCCTTTGAAGGTAAACAATTACAAAACAATCCTTTTTCAAAATTTGACATTCAATAGTTTACATTAATTGCCAATTACCATTCACAGAAAGATGAAGTCTTAACAGAGAAATCTAAAGACAACGAAACTTTGAAGGTATAAATTCACGTATCAATTTTCACTACATTCACGGGTACACATCCACTTCATATCTCTAATTAGTACAAATTATTCACAGAAACGAGAGATCACTCCAGAGGAACAAGATGTGAAGGAATTTTTGAAGGTACAACCTCACTAGATAACCACTTTCTCCATATTTATGTATACAGTCGGTACATACTCATGATTATCATATACATTTACAGAAACGAGATATATCACCAGAAAAATCAAAAAACAAGCAACCTTTAGAGGTAAACATCTAAAAGCAATTATTTTCAATTCACTTATTTCATTATTCAGCTACTTTTGCAATAGGTTTGCACAAATTATCAAAAAATACATCCACAGAAAGAAGTGTTTACACAAGAGAAACCTAAAGATAAGGAAACTTTAAACGTACTCCCTCATTATATACTTGTTTTTCATACATTGATACCTATACATTCACCACACATTCACTAATTTCGAAATAATATTCACAGAAACGAGAAACCTCTCCAGAGAAATAAAAATTCGAGGTACCTTTGAAGGTATACTCACAGTATATTATACTATTAGTATATTACTCTCAGTATATTATTCATTTTCACTAAACACACGGCAGTGACATTTTGTGATGTTTAAAGTTGGTCATTGAGGTTCAAAAAATTCGTTTACAGTATAAAAAATATTCTCTTTAAAAGTAAAAAATTGGGTTTGGGAAATACAATAATTAAAAACAAAAGTATTTTTCATAATTCGGTTAACGTCGTAATGTTCGCATCTTTCATAAATAATCAGAATCCAGCTTCTGATTTTATGTTTATTAATCAGGTGAAAACCAGACATTCTTTCCTTCCATATTTTCATATGCACATATTCACTAATTACCACATTTCACTAATTACAAATTTCTCTCAGAATCATGAGCTCTCACCAGAGAAACAACAAGACAAGGAACCGTGGAAGGTACACAACAATCTGTATTTCATTTTCCTTACATTTAGAGATTAAAATTATTACATTTATACTAATTGCCAAATACCTTCCCAGATACAAGAAGTCACAGCAGAGAAATCAAAAGATAACGATCCTCTTAAGGTACTTGACTAGGATATTGATTCCTATATCTATTGATATGGATTCCTACATCCACTGCTACAAATTCAATAATTACTAACTATCATTCACAGAAACAAGAAGTCACACCAGAAAAGTCAGAAAAATTCAAAAACAAGGAACCATTAAAGGTACATACATATTCATTTTCCTAACATTCACAGGTTATCATATACCCTTGTTTGACTTCGTTTACTTTTTTGTATACTTTCGACTCTTGCGTTTATGTAAGAATTTCTGCTGTTTTCCATTGTGTCCGTTGATAGGTAGTTCGCAATCATCATAGAACCCACGTTATGTTACTTGTTATAGCGGCCTTGTCTCCTTGTTATATCTTCAGCTACTTCCTCAGTTAGTTCCATCTTTCTTCCGTGGATTACTGCCTTCTACATTTACTTAACTTTAGTTTCTGTTTGTTCCTCTTGGGTTGAAATGGCTTGCGTTGGATTCTCTGTTTCAGTTTAATATCAACTAGAAGTTATAGAGTTCTCGCTAGGACTACTAAATGATCTATTGCAACTACGATGGTGACTTATGATGAGAAAATGGTTTAATGAGTTTGCTTGATCTAAAGAGCTCCAAATTTGGTTGAGAATGTCCTTGTAAAGGAAGATTGTGCTCGCCCCTACTATTGACTTTGATACTCCGAAATCATTAACCTTTCGCAATTGTCATTTGTAATTGCAAGCTTTATACCAAATACCATTTGTTCCATAGAAACTTAAAGACAGCAAACTGTTACTTTCCAACTCCATTACAGGGAAGAGATTAGCTAAGTGGTTAGTGTATTGGACTCTCTCGCAAAGATCCCGGTTCGAGACCTGCTAGCACTTAGAGGTTCTCTTCATAGGAGATCCGGTCGTTTGCTCAATGTCCGGTGGTGAACAGGGTCGTCTTTAACGTGAGAACCTTGTTGTGAAACCGGCAGTGCACTGAAAAAGGCTCTGAGCAAAATAACCTCATATGTTAACGCGGCTTTATTAACACCGTAGAAATTTCAAAGACCGTTAAAGCCACTCACACATCGACAAATTCATTACATATAAACTTATCACAATACTAAACATCACTAATAGCAAAATGTATTGAGTCGGACTCAAATACGGTGACTGAAATCTCAATTTGAATCACTGAATGTTATTACCCATTTTGTAAATAAAATGTACATTTCTAAACAATTTCTTTTTTGAATTGGTAAACTTTTTCACTCCTACCATTGTTTATAAAAGCAATTATTATTTTTGGGAAGGCATTGGTTCAGTGGTTAGTTAATTGGATTCCAACGCAGAAATCCCGGGTTGTTGCTGGATCTTAGGTATTCTCTTCCTAGGGGCTTCTTAAAGCTCACTGTCCGGAGATTGGCAGTGTTGTCTAACGAGAGAGGTGAAAACAAATGAGCTCCGGAAGCGAATGACCTCAGAAGTTGCGCCTTAAATTAGAAAAAATTATTACTTTGATCGAATATTAAAGTTATCCACTGTATATAAAGTAAATGCCAAATCCTATTCACAGAAAGAAGGGGTTACCCCAAAGAAACTTAAAGGAAACAGTTTTTTGAGAGCACACATATTCACATTCCCATTCCCAGATTCTCATTCAATATACACATACACTAATTATGAAATTACACCATTCACAGATACAAAGCATCACTCCAGAGAAAAAGAAAGATAAGGAACCTCCACAGGTAAACCTCCTCTGATATTCACTTCCCTCACTATCGCATTTACACATACACTAATTATGAAATTACACCATTCACAGATACAAAGCATCACTCCAGAGAAAAAGAAAGATAAGGAACCTCCACAGGTAAACCTCCACTGATATTCACTTCCCTCACTATCGCATTTACACATACACTAATTATGAAATACACCATTCACAGATACAAAGCATCACTCCAGAGAAAAAGAAAGATAAGGAACCACCACAGGTAAACCTCCACTGATATTCACTTCCCTCACTATCGCATTTACACATACACTAATTATGAAATACACCATTCACAGATACAAAGCATCACTCCAGAGAAAAAGAAAGATAAGGAACCACCACAGGTAAACCTCCACTGATATTCACTTCCCTCACTATCGCATTTACACATACACTAATTATGAAATACACCATTCACAGATACAAAGCATCACTCCAGAGAAAAAGAAAGATAAGGAACCACCACAGGTAAACCTCCACTGATATTCACTTCCCTCACTATCGCATTTACACATACACTAATTATGAAATACACCATTCACAGATACAAAGCATCACTCCAGAGAAAAAGAAAGATAAGGAACCTCCACAGGTAAACCTCCACTGATATTCACTTCCCTCACTATCGTATTTACACATACACTAATTATGAAATTACACCATTCACAGATACAAAGCATCACTCCAGAGAAAAAGAAAGATAAGGAACCTCCACAGGTAAACCTCCACTGATATTCACTTCCCTCACTATCGCATTTACACATACACTAATTATGAAATTACACCATTCACAGATACAAAGCATCACTCCAGAGAAAAAGAAAGATAAGGAACCTCCACAGGTAAACCTCCACTGATATTCACTTCCCTCACTATCGCATTTACACATACACTAATTATGAAATTACACCATTCACAGATACAAAGCATCACTCCAGAGAAAAAGAAAGATAAGGAACCACCACAGGTAAACCTCCACTGATATTCACTTCCCTCACTATCGTATTTACACTTACACTAATTATGAAATTACACCATTCACAGATACAAAGCATTACTCCAGAGAAAAAGAAAGATAAGGAACCTCCACAGGTAAACCTCCACTGATATTCACTTCCCTCACTATCGCATTTACACATGCACTAATTATGAAATTACACCATTCACAGATACAAAGCATCACTCCAGAGAAAAAGAAAGATAAGGAACCACCACAGGTAAACCTCCACTGATATTCACTTCCCTCACTATCGCATTTACACATACACTAATTATGAAATTACACCATTCACAGATACAAAGCATCACTCTAGAGAAAAAGAAAGATAAGGAACCACCACAGGTAAACCTCCACTGATATTCACTTCCCTCACTATCGCATTTACACATACACTAATTATGAAATTACACCATTCACAGATACAAAGCATCACTCTAGAGAAAAAGAAAGATAAGGAACCACCACAGGTAAATCTCCACTTGAATTAAATTGTCTTTACATTTGTAGGTACTTCTACCTGGCTTACTAACTGATTAAAATTAGTTATTAGTTTCCTACGTAATCACAGATACAGTTTCCACACATATTCTTTGGCAGCTAGTGCTTAGACGGTTGCACAACTTTCTATCAATTCATCATTTTATCTTTCCATCTCTATTTAAAAATTGTTTTTTCTACATAACAATGAAATATTATTATCATCATTAAGAATAATTTAGATAATCTACTTTACTAAAAAGCACTGTAAATCTGAACTTTGGATTGTACAGGTAGTACTTAGTAATGTAACTTATGAACTAAAAGCAACCGGCGTGCCCGGTTTCCGGTTAAGATTTCTTAATAATGAAAATTATAATTGCCTTCAAGAAATTCCATTAAGTTTCTTCATTGTTCGGTTGAGAGAGATTCAAGTGAATTAACTTTGAATTGAAAATGCAAAATAATTCTTTTCAACGTTTAAAAATTAAATTTTATTTTATCAGAAGGTGATTAAAAAATTTACTAGCAAAAAAGACAGAGATATTCTCTTCAATAGAGAAAGAATCGAAAACATTTTTTAGAGCATTTAAGTACCCACCACCTTAATAACATGTTTAAATTTTTATTAATAATTTTTTTTTATTTTGTTTCTTGAAAGAAAACTCCGGAGCTTGCGCTCATCCCTAACCGTAGACAATACTTAAATTATTTTCCTTCTAGCGAGTGGGAAATAGGTCTTTAAACAAAATAAACAAATAACAAAAAATGCAGAGCATAAAACGAAGAAAAATCACAACCTTTGCAATTTAAAATTTCTTTAGTTTGATCTAAGTTCAAGCAATATACAGTTTCCTAGTGAAACTTAAATATTGCAAAAATATTAGAAATTTCATGTGTAAGCCGTGTATGTTCCATCTATTCTGGTATAAGTCCACTTTTTACAAAACTACTCACAGAAACAAGGGGTAAAACATAAGGATTTTAAAGACAAGAAAACTGTAAAGTTACCCTAAATTTTTCGCTCAAATGAACATTATATTTGATATATTGAACATAGTAAGTAAATTTTATTGCATGTTCACTACATAGAACATTAAAACCACATATCATTTATAGAAAGATCACGCCATTTAATTTTAAAGATAAGGAAACTTTAAAGGTAATCAGACCCTTGACAACATTAATATCCTACATTTCATTACAAAGCGTAATGACAATTAAGAATTACCATAATTAGAGTACTTATGGCACTTATTTATCAACTTCGATGTCACTGCTCAATTTCAGTCACACCCCTAAATACTGTTCACTACATTTTCACTAATCCAGCTAAATTCCATACTCTGAAAGTCAAGATCAAACCAGAGAAATCTCTAAAGATCTTTAAAGTTAACTCACCATAAAATATGTCTTACATTACATTCGGCAAACTTAATGTTAACAAACTTAATTCCGAAATATATGAGCTTGTACTATTATCGTCTTATTACCGGCTGTAGTGTTCTGTTTTGTATTATCTGTAAACATACAACACAAGTTATACTTTTAGAGTTTAACTAATAAATACCATTCACAGAAAGAAGAAATCACAACAGAGAAACATAAAGACCAGGAACCTTTGAAGGTAACATTTTAAACAATATTCATTATCAATGTATAAGCCGCCTAAATGATAACACATTTTCACCAATTATCAAATACTATTCACAGAAACAAGAAGTCATACAAGAGAAACCTAAGGAAAAGGAATCTATAAAGGTATCCAACATATGTATTAATATACATTCTTCAATGTAGTGGAAGCTATGTATTCCTAGTTATCTAATCTCATTAACAAAAACTTACAGTTTAAAAAGTTAGGTATAAGAGTTGATTAAATGATTACTACAATAGTTAAATCAATAATTAAGAGTTGATGGTTTGAAAAGATACACAAAAACTACCAAAATTTAACCTTCTAACTCTCGTTAACTAATACCACTAGAATATTGAAATGTATACCAGCTATAGAGCTAACTTTTCTCTACAATTCGGTAAAGAATTCATGGAAATCTTATAAATACCAAAGGAGATAAAAAGGTTTGAAATTTGAACGAATTTGCAAAACTCTAAAATTTAATCTTCTATATCTCATTAACTATTATCAATAAAACATTGGTTAAATTTTAGAGGTTTGCAAATCGTTCCACTCGTCGACGAGTGTGGCAGAAGAGCCGAATGTTTGGTCTTAGAATTGATGGGAGCTCTCTTTCAGCTGTTACTATGGTAACCAAAACTGCTAATGGTTTATTTCACTGCCATTGAACCCCAGTATGTAAACATCCGTTTTTATTTAAGTGTTTTTGAAGAAAAAGTAGCCGAGAAAATGATATAAAAAGGAGTCTGGGAGTGATTTCGATTTTCTTTTTAATATAAAACCAAAACATTGATGGGAATAATAAATATAAAATTTCTTAATTTTATAACAAATATAAAATTTCCTTAATATAATGACAATTCATAATTATATATAAACATCTGATAAACACACTAACAGTTTTATTTACTTGCTCAGAAGGAAGAAAAAACACCGGAAAAACCTAAGGACAAGAAACCGTTTAAGGTAAATAATAAAAGATGCTAAGTTAAGTTTGTTACTTACTAGCTTAGTTTTTTTTATTGCTCTTATTATTTTAGTTTAGCTGTTTTAATTAGTCTTGTATTACTATGAATGGACAAATACAATTCATACTCTTGACAATTTTAAATGAAACTTCCAATATTTTTGCATATCCTCAATTTCAGAGTTTTCTTCATCTATAAATATCAATTATCAATTTTGTTTCGCTTGCTCTCACCCTGTTACAACTGGCGGTGGTAAGGTTCCACAACAATGAACCATAGCACGCGATTGGTCTGATGACTGCTTCTTACAGTTTACTTTTGGTTGATTTAAAAACAATATTAAATAATTACTAAAATAATTATACGTATTGTTAGCCGGAATAATTCTTGTTTTCTTCCCTTTCACATAACCCTTAATATTTGTTAAGGAGCAGCGTTAGCTGATCAAAGCTCCGATCCTTCTCACAAGAATAATGGATTCATTACTTTTTTGCATAGAGAGAAGAGAAAGTGGAGCAAAAATTACAAAAAATTGAACTTAAGCCCGTTGCGAAGAAGGATGATAAAGGGGATAAGAAAGGAGATAAAGTTGAACTTAAGCCCGTTGAAAAGAAATTGTCTAAGGTAATTATAGAACTGAAATATTTTACATATTAAAAGCAGGAAATAAAAGGTAAAATACAAGAAAGAAACACCGTTCAGGCTTTTATTACGTGTAGATTTCTACTTTTTCTGTCCCTGTCACTTGCTTTTCTGGTCACTGCTAAAATAAACATAAAGGGTAGCCTTCATTTAGAAAATAGAAGGTAAAATACAAGAGGAAATCACGGAATGGGCGTCCAGTACGTCTAGATTTCTACTTTTTCTGTTTCTTTCACCTGAATTAATGGCCAGAGCTATTACAAAACTAATGGATAGCCTTTATTTGCAAGGCATGGTTTCCCTGAACTGATCTTGATTATCTTGGATAGCCTCGTGCTATCCAGTATCTACTGCTTACTAATGTACTTTACCAAATGTTTCAGAAAGAAGAAAAAGAAAAGGTTAAAGAGGAGACTAAGGTAAGCCAACAAACATTCCTTGATAGAACTCTGTTCTTAAACCATTGTACTGACATTATATGAGTTTACATTAGAAGTACATATGTAAAGTTGGGAGTCCTCTGTTGTAATATTTTTCATAACTACAAATTGTTTATAAGAAAAATTAACGCCTCTAAAGACAAGAGAGAATATCTCCAGAAACTTGTACATTAAAGTAAATGAAAAAACATTGATATTATAATCATTTCGACCTATACACAAGTAAATTTATGTATACGTTCTATTGAAGTATATAACATAATTACAATGAATAATATGTATGCACGCCTTAATTGAAGATCTGATACTACTATACTAAATATTGTATAACATTAAAGTACATTAGGCACACTGAATTTAACTTGAAAAAAAAAAAAATGTGCTAATATCTCACAACAGGATTAGATTCGTTTTGTTTAGCAGAGGGTGTCAAGCAAGAAGGACCTAAAATATCTGTTGGGCTCCCTCAAGTCACAGAGTTTCTTCACCGATTGTAGCCTCTTTCTGGTTGTAGTGGGTGCGCTAAATCCAGCAGCAGCACACATCAACTAACTCGGCAGTCCTGTGAATATTCAGTAATTTGGAGCCGTGTCAGTGTGAATGTTCTTTGTATTGCTAGGCTGGGATAGCTGCAAGATTCCTTAAGAAGTGGCTAGTTTACTTTCCTCTAAGAGTTGTCTTAGGAAGATGGCAATTTGCGTATTTTCGACTTAGTGTTTTCACTGAAAGTACCCGTCTTTAAGTCTCTTAAGTAAGAAAAGATTGTTTTAGCAAACTGACCTCTTTCTCTTGGTTCAACATGACTCAAAAACGAAATAACTCAGAAATTTCGAATTTTTTATTTGGTTTAGCTGTTATTTCGCATTTTTTCAAAAACAGTAGACTTTATCGAAATAAAAGTTATTCGTAGAGAGTGTTCGACACTCAAAAAGTAGATTCTTTTTTAGGAATTCAAGAGAAAACGGTTTTAAAATTTGAAAACTGCTTCCTAAACAAATGATTTGGCGATGAAATAGTGTTTTGACACTACTTTAACATAATATTTAGGAAAAATTAGGAATGCAACTTAATGAATTTTATATTTTTTCATAATTACAGGTGGAAGAAGCTATGGAATTTTCATCTGTTGAAACTCCTAAGGTAAAGCATTAAATCTGCATTTTGTATTAGATAATTCAGACTGTTTGATAAACTTATAAGATTACGATTATGTGACTGTTTAGATCAAAGTACCATCTATAAAAGCGCCAGAAGCACCCAAAATAGAAGTGATTCGTGAAAAAACACCTACTGGTGACTCACGCAAAAGTTCGCTGATTCCGGGCTCAGGACCTCCATCTCGTAGAGGTTCTCTTATTCCTCCAGAAGAGAAAGGACGCCGCCCCTCACTCATCATATCTGACGAGGTTTCTAATTTAATAATTTTTCGTATTTCTTTAATTAGAAACTTTGTCCTTAGTTAAAAGAGAATAACAATTTGTATTAGTTAATGCGATTTGTATCAGTTATCTAGATTTTTTTTTTTTGGTTCTAGTTAGATAGAGATTTTTGTTGTTAGTTAGTCGGGAGAGTAAAGTATTATTTTATTTTTTATTTTCACTTTTTGTTATTTTTTGTTTAATAAAAAATTTAACACACAGAAAATATTCACTTAAAACAGCAAGTTTACACAATTTTCAATTGATTTATATACACATCGTATTTCTGTTGATTATTTTAATGTTCAATTTAATGGACTCTTCTAAAATACCTCCCTAATATAGTGATGAAAAATTTATTTTTTATTATGTTTTTTCCCTTCTTCATTAAATGCACCGATGGATAAAAAACGATTTCTTCTAAAAGAATGATTATATTTAGAACCCAAGGTAACACTGTAATTATTTCATTGAAATCTCATTTTCTTGGTCATTGATGATCTTCGTCTGTGCTCAAAAATTGCTAGGACCGTTACTTGAACTTTTGGTTTCACACATATTGCGTTTCAAAACTGGCGATTCCGAATGCAAAAAAAAAAAAAACAAATTTTACACAAGGTGTTCAACGCGGCGTTTAGAGGACATAGTCCGAAATAATTTGGCTACCCGAAAGTTACGGTTTTCCTTGTAGCTAGATGAAAAGAATTTCAAAGTAATGGCATATTCCCAAACAAGGCTGAGAGTTATTATGGAATAATGATATCTATATAACAGCTAGTAATAACAGCTAAGAGTTACTACTTTAAAGTAACACTTAAAAAATACCATTTTAAGTTCTTAATTTTGCATCTTACAAAGTATACAGTGTTACCAAATGGGATCCCATTTTTTGAAACACACATAATTTTTACATTTTTGATAGGCATAAAATGAATTTTCTCACTTCTACATTACAGATGATTTTTTGATGTTCTTTAAACATATTTACACCAAAAGGAATGAAATAGATTTTTGTTAGGAGCTAACACATAAATCTTCTTTTAACAAACATATTCACTTTTAGCCAACAAACTAATTTGTTCAAGATGGGTTGTTCTTGATTTAAAATTCTGGCGGTGGTTTTAGAAGAAGAGTAAGTTTTAATTTAAAATAAGTCCTTTATTAATTTTGCATTGTTTATTTAATATTCATTTACGAGTACTGTCTGCGGCTCTCTACAATCTTGTATGAAATGTTGGGGTCGCTTGTGATTGTCCTCTAACAGCTGAACATCAAAAGCTCATCTTAATAGTGGATACAGGGCCATGCTAATATTGAAAATTATTTAAAAAGTAAGTTCGAGGCGGTTGAAAAGGATTTATTCTTTTAATATAAATAACTGTTTTTTTTTATTTTGAGTTTGAAATTACTTGCTATCTTAAGGCGGAACAAGCTAAGATAGAATTTAATGCGCTTCGAGTTTAATTTCTTCTGAAGGTATCATTTATTTCTTTGATGTCTTGAAATAGTTGTATTTGGTTCCCTGCAAGAGCTACATTTAAAAACTACAGCAAGTGTAGAGCGGGGCGGAAAGTTAAATGAAGGCGAAATCTTTTGCACCAAACAGATTAATTTACCTCTGATGGTTGTATGAACGTCCGGAACCGGTCAGGGTTACAGTAAGCATGCGCAGTACAACGGCGGGTAGACTCAACGATATTAACTTTTTTTATAAGTAAGAATAGCTAAAATTGCGAGTACTCATTTACACTCACGTTTTTATATTTGTTTACATAAAATGTACGTAATGCGAATAAAATGTACTAATGGGAAACAATTAATAGCATGAGTTAGTTGTCTAGTGAAATACAAGTAGATATCCAGAAGTCTTTGGGTTAATGTCGGCTCAGCCCTTTTGGTGATTATCCGGTTTAGGAGACGATGGGATATAGCTATAAGTTATTGCAAAATTTGAGATGCAGTCGTAGACAAATGGAAACTTCAAGTGGGAAATTTTGGTAGGTTTGGAGACGTAAAATAAAACACCGATGAGTAGAACCACAAAATGCTGGATAAGAACAAAGTCGGTAGTTATTTTAATTTTATAATTATTTAATGCTCTAAATAAACTATTCTATTAAAATATACTTAAATATGTGCTTTTTAAAGGTAAAATTCAGTCTAATATCTCGCTTATAATAAAGAAATAGATTACACTAATAAATACTTTCTTGGGTAACATCATTCATTGCTTTCACCATTGCTCGTGCTTCTATATTTCCGATTTAGTTTATCAATCTTGAGATTTGTTCTACTTATAATATTTCTTTAAAACCTTAGAGTAACCCGGTGTCTGAAATCAGAAGACAAATTTTTTGCACCATCATGAAGAACAAATGACAGAAATGAATGAAAATCCAAAACATTTTGGCAATCGAAATACTATTAGTTGGCATCCCTGTAAAAAAAAACCTCTTGCAGCATTTTGTTTTCTCTTGCTCTACTAATGAGAAGTATTGTAGTCCTGTTTCCTTTTTTTCAAACATCAGTGTCAGGTATTGCAGTCCTTAATAGCCCTACTAACGCAGTTAGTGTTAAAGGAGAGAAAAGAAATCCATCAGCTTTTTATTTTTTCATTTAATTGTTTGCTCTTTTGTTTACTTATTTTAAGCGTTAATTACGTTAAAAAGGACTCAGGGGATTCCCTAATACATCAGAGTAATATTAATATTATTGTAGTACGTCTTAAACGCGATGTTCATTATTTTATGAAAAAAATAATTAGAAAAGTGGTACATCTAAATCGGCACAAAGATTTAAATATCTAAGACTTCTAATCAGCGTCAAAATAAAAAGTGACACCTATAAATAGAAAATTATTTTACTTCACGGCACTTAAAACTCAATTCTTATCTCTTAATGCCATTTAAAGAGCAGGATAAATTCCTGATTACAAATCATTCACCCACTAACTTTTTGCTCAAACTCGACATTTGAAATGGCTTATTAATTCCAGTAGAAAGTAATTAAAAACTTTATAAATAAAAAAAAAATAGTATATCTTTTTGTAGAATCTCTAAGGTGTAGCTAGCTACCTTTTCAACCACCTTGACCTTACATCTATTTTAGGAGAATATCTTCCATCCAATAAAAAGAAACGTCTCTCATTTGATTAAAAAACAAAGCATTAAAAAAGAAGAAAATATTAGTTGACTTATTCATTTTAGGAAAATAGAAAATTGCGACCCGGAGAGATGGTCGACGAGAAGAAGGTGAGGCCAAACCATTTAGGTTCACACAATTTCACCAGTCTTTTCATTATTTTGTTTTTGTTAATAATTTTTTTTAATAATTTTGATTTGTTTAGCTGCTATCAAATCGTTCTGAAGCTCTCTTTTAATACAATAATTTGTAACGATCGTCGAAGGTTTAATTTAATCTTATTTTCCTTTTTAATTTTCTCAGTTGCACGTTTGCTTATCACTTGTATTTGTCCAAAAAATAGTTTTTTTAAGTGGCAAATGTGATGTCCAAAATTCAAAAAATGTGGCGTCTGAATTTCGTGTCCCTGTTTAGCTTGATCCCTAATTTTTTCAATATAAAAACATTTTTTTTAATAAACCTTAATCCCAAATTTACACACTTTTTTTGTTTAATATATTTTTTCCACAGGTTGGAAAACTGCGGCCTGGTGAGGTATTTGATCCTAAGGTGAGAAATATAATAAAAAAACAGAGTATTTATCACACACTAAAAGGATGTGATAAAAATTGGAAAAAAGCAAAACTTTTGAAATGAACTGTTGCTTTATTTGGGTTGCACCGATTCCTTTTTTTGGAAATAATAAAGATTTTTCGTATTAACAAACACATTCATCACGTTGTGTTATTTATATACATTCGGGGCAAAAAAAAAGGAACACCTTAGTTGTTTGAGATAACCTCTAATTTTTTTTGTTTTTTTGTAACCACTCACACGAGCTCTAGGATTATTATTAGGGAAACATTTAATTTTTGAAGGTGAAAATTAAGACGGTAATGGAGAACTATTTACATTAGTTAAGCTAACATGACAAAACTACGATGAGTTTTTTAACCAAGATTAGTTTCCTAAGCTTGTGTATTTGGAAGTAGACAGCAGTGGTACGTTAATAACAGGATTGTAAAATCCTGGTACTAAAGATTGCGGTACCTAAAGGGAGAAGGACTTTTAAACCAAGTTCCCGAATAGGCGGCGTTAGAGCAAGAAGCGAGGTTTAAGATTCAAACTGCAGCGAAATAATCCCGATTTCTTGGCAAGAACCATGAAATTCGAGAACTTTCTGTACGAATAAGATTAATTCCAGCTGCGTTCTTGATTAGGATATCTGTCAGTATCCTAATTTTTTCATTCAACACCGATGCATGAGGTGCTCAATTGGATAGAGCTATTCAAAAAACAATTGTGAAGAGTCCTTTTCTCTTTATCAAATGAATTTCCTTATCGTTACTACAATCGCCAAACTCGCCAGATAAGGGTCTAAAGAAAGCCACCAAGGTTTTTGCCTTCGGCATTTTTCCTCCAGATTCTCTTTTTAAGGCGGGCAATTCAAATAAGTAATGTGTTCCATTTTTTGTTTTTTGTTTTGTTTTGCTCCTGAATGTATTTATTTTTTTATTTTTTGCATTTTGATTGTTTATTCTAATTGCACTTATTTTTTTTATTTTAGAATACTTATTTTTGTAAATGACAATTTTAGGATCTCTCTCTCTCTTTCTAAAGTCGACCGTTCCCGGAAGTGAAGTAAAAGTGGTGTGTATAAGGCGAGTGGTGTGGTGTCGGATGTTTAAACTCACAACTCCACTATTACGTTCATGTTGTCTAAAGTAATGCAGATATTGCTTTCTCGGTAGGCCGTAAAATTTTCTAGTAGAGGGGTTGCTGAAATCAAATTAAACTGTTGTGATTGCAAACATTTGAAAATTAGATTTTTAAAATAAAATCCGTTCCTTATTTTTACCAAATGTTCTAATATCTTTTCAGTGCAATATGCATTTAACGAAGTCATGTTTATACATGATTGAATGCATAATGAATGTATGATACATTAACTATTATATAGTAGTAGTAGTAATAAAGTTTATTTAAATGAAAAAAAAATAAAAAAAAATACAAGATACAATATTTTTGAAACAGAACAAAATACTTTAATCGGCATGGTTTCTACCGTCTGCCGGAGTTTGAAACATAAATACACAATTAGGAAAACAAAGTTATTATTAATAGTTTTATATAAATAGAAACATTTTAAATGCAGAAATGACTAAGAAAAACGAGGAAAAGAGTGAAAATACATGAATTTTCAAAAGTTCTTTAATTTTCATGAATGTACAAAAGCTCCTCTCAGATGACTACAAAATCAAGAAACAGGCTCATTGAATAATTTACCTCTAAACTTCCAAGATTCAGTTGCGAAATGGATGAAGTTGAGGCAAATCTATACCATTCATCACGTTTAAAAATCTTTCTAGAGGGAGATATCTTTCTCCAAAAACTTCCAAACGAATAGGTGACAGGGCAGGGCAGGTAGCAACAAAGTGGAAAGTATCCTCCTTCTCCTCAAGATTACATAGAGGGCATTCTACACCAGACTGTTGCTGGTCATTGGGCTTATAATTAAGTTTCATCAGTTCTCCTCCCAGTTTGAGAGCCCAACGAACAGAAGATAAACTATTGAGAGTGTCTACCTTCTCACTGAGTAAATTAGCACATCTCACGTCATGATCTAATAATTTATAAATTGTAAATCTATGAGTGGAGCTTGCTCTTTCTTTAAATTTATTTTTTTTTGCGTTCACCCTCACTTGGTCTACCAAGCTCCCAATCTGAGAACTGAGGGTGGCGCCATCAGTTGTGCTAAAATTGATTGACACTTCATATTTACCAGCCAAATCCCTCCATCTACCAGCCCAGGAGATACCCTCTTTTATAACTTCTTCAGCAACTATCCGGAGATATCTATGAAGATCCATACTCAAAACTTTTCCTATGTACCGGGCATGAAGTTCAAAGGTATGTACAAAAAGAGGATTTAGTCCCGTCTCCAAGTGTAACATAGACGAAGGAGTATAATTAGGAAGCTGGAACAACTTCCTAACAAAGAACCAAAGAACCCTTTCAACATACCTGTGCGCCATAACAAAGAATGGACCGCGAAACAGCATTAAAAAACCTGTAGCTTTGAGCTTCTATTTACTAGAGAGAATTTATTAGAGGGTCACTGATCAATCTTTTCCACACAACCGTTCAAAGCCAATTTAGAAGAGGCTACTTTATTCTGCAAGTGGGGCTGTAGCGATAATTGTGAAGTAAATGTTACCCCCAAATACTAGTACTGGTTAACAGTATCTATTTTCCGTGATATGTAAAACCACTTTTCATTTGATCTAAGGCGACCGCCATTTCGGAATATCATGATTTTGGATTTTTCCAAATTAACCTCAAGACTCCATTTCTCACAGTACTGTTCCAACTTCCATATATTACGCTGTAGGCCCTGAGGATTTTTAGCGATCAAGTCCAAATCGTCCGCGTAAAGTAGGGCTTTGATGAATTCATTTCACACATTTACACCAAACTCAAATTCATCTAGAATATCGTTAATATATAACGAAAACAATAGTGGACTTAGGACACACCCTTGCCTCACGCCACTTTGCACTCCAAACGACTCGGATTTTCCGCCAGGTGTCCAGATAGAAGAGACAGATCCAGAGTAGATATTCCGCAGCACGTTTACAAATCTCCTACAAAGCTCTTATAGCACTCAGTAGTTCGTCACTGGTCGCCATACTGCTGATCACTGTCACAGGTTTTTCCACACTAGATTTTTTCCCTGGTTGTGCACAAATAGACTCTGGAGAACTTCTACTTCTCTTTAAAGAAGACTTCGATGTAGGAGTAGAAATATCAGAAACGGAACTCCGCTTAAAAAACTTATCTATTTTCTGTGACATTAATTGTACATATACAATTTAGTTACCAAAAAGCGGTAAATTTCCAGTTAAATTAAACATCAGTTTCTCAGTTAAATTTAATGCTGCCAATTCTTCCTTTTCCAAAACAATTTTCAAGTAATAAAAATAATTCAATGTCTTTATTGTAAACATTCAAGTGTAAATAAACATAGAAAGCATGAGCGTTTATTTGTAAAGATCTATTGTTCACTTCTATTTATTTTCAAAAACTTACCATTTATTTATCTTCAAGTATAATCCCCACCCTAAATACTCCGCTCTCCTCTGCGTCTGGTCTTCAATGCTGCGCTCCAGTGGATAAATCTAGTAATATAGTTAATTTTTCAATCGCAATTTTCTCAAAAACTGCTCGATAACTTTTTTAAAATTTCCACACAATATTCCTAGTTAATTAAAGAAACGCACTCCAAAATTCACAACATAAAACGTTTCATTAGAAAAAGTTGGACACGATGTTACTCCAACTAAGAACTGAATCAATTTCCCATTAACTATTAGATATTATTTATATTTTTGTTTTAAATTGTAATTTCACGTTATTTCTTGAATATGATTTTTATCCTTTGTATTGTGTTATAAACCAAAAACAGAATAATTGTGCTTACAAAAGATCTAAGATGTTTTACCTCAATCCAATTCTGCATTTCTGCAAAATATTTCCGCAATTCACAAAAAGTTGGAATCTAAACACAATAATACTGCGGTCTTCAATTGTGAACATTTATTTGACGAGAGTTAAGAAAACATAATTAAATAGGGTGTATAAAAAAGTGACTATTTTTGTCCTCGTTTTTAAGCATTTTAAATATTATAAGAATAAGTAGTCTTTGCAATCCTTCATAGAAATAATTTAGTACTTTTAATTTGTTAGCACTAGGTGATTGTAATAATCGCAGTAAGTAGTGTGTGAGTATTTCACCCCAAATTTATTATTTATAGTCAGTAAGTAAATGAGTAAAGGAATTAAACACGTTTATTATATATTTTGTAAGACTAAGCCGAGAATCGTAGGACAAATTTTAAGATTAATTTAATGTATCTAAAACTAGATTTCATTTGGCTATTGAATGGGTGAGGCCTCTCTGATGGTAGTGCTAAAGCGCTGAGTGTTCGTTATTCTTCAGAGGAAGGCCTATTAAGAGTTTGGTTTGTTATTTTACATTAGAACGAAGTTAGTACATTGTGCTGATAAGCTTCAACTTTTCGAACCCAAACTTCAATTTAACTGTTTATAAATTGATTCAAAGGTAGCAGCACAGTCTTACCAGGCGGATAAATATGCTATCTGTTGGCTTCCTGCAAATTAAACACTTGATTGTGTTGGTGTTCCAGCCAGGAAAATGAAATAATCGTGGTTTCATCTCGAGCTGTATAGCAGGGTAATCGCTCTTATTATCTACCATCAGCCCGTACTATACGGTGCGTATAACTAACCAGGAAACCATACTTTTTTCGGTGTTTTACTGTCGACTTCAAAGACAACGTGAGTAGACAATACCCACTTTCTCTTTCTAACCAACCATCCATCTTCTTCTTTAAAGACCAAGTTTTCGTCTCCTCAGTCATACTTTTTACCATATTCTTAGAGCTATTTATTTTATTCTCTTTATGATGTTTTTATTCCAAAACCTACTGATCCGCGGGAGTTTCTGTCGTTTCATAGTTCTAGTCCTTATTAATTTGCTAAAAAGATTTAGATATGATAATGCGCCAGTGGCCCCGCGACTTCCTTGAGGTCTGAAGGCCTAAACGCCATTATTCTCCTATCTCTCCTCTCTCCTCCTCACACTCTCCTCTCTCCTATAGAGAGTACTACCGCTGGGTAGCTTCTCTCCTCCTGCACTCCTCCCGCACCAGTTCATCATATCTCATATTTACTGATTGTATACCATGTATACAGATGTAAATTACAAAATAAATTTAAAAAAAAAAAAAATATGATAATGTCATTGATTTTTTTTTTCAGTTGAAGAGACATGTTGAATAACGTAGATGTTTTTCCCGCTCCAGTAAATACCTGATTTTCTACTTGTTTACAAATTTTACTTCGTTATAAATAATGTATAATCGAGAGTACAAAAATTATGAATATTTTTGAACTTCCATTTTTTTCTGGGAATCTTTAAGGACCTTTGCTCAAATCCTAAATCCTACGCTCATGAGTAAGAGTTCTTAATCTTCGCTTCTACACATTGCGTAACTATTCCTAATCGCCACTATATATATAGGTATTTTTTTAACGTCTTCGTCTATTCCTAACGTACACTTTAGCCAACTATTATATCTTCCTTCATTCCTGATATGAGTGATGTGGAATACTTTACTCTTCTTTACAGAAATCCTATTGACAACTAGTGGCATATATTTTTATGACTTTCTAGGCAAAAGCTCCAAACCGCCGTTACAACGCTCCTGCCTGGTAAGGATTCCTAAACTTTGATTTAAGGAAGTTACTTAGAGTTAAATGGGGGAATTCCGAACCATTCGCTTGTCTCAAGTAAGCTCGATATTACCTGGTAATAAATATAGTTTTAAAATGTTATAGTAGTGGAACATTCTTATCTTTATTTAAAGAAAATGCAAATTTTTATGCTAATGGTTTAGGAATTACCGGCACTGTACATTTTAGAAAAATTCGTATGCGTTAGTTCAGAATTCGTAGGAACGCCACTAGCATTTATAGCGCTCTTGAATTTTTTATATTACAAAAAACGTTAAGTTCAATACAAAAAATTGAAAAAGAAACATGATTAGAGTAACCCTCACTTATTTAATGTACTTTCCCAACATATCTTTTAAAAAGCGACTATGGCCTGTTTCTCAGGAACCAAAAATAATCCATTTGCTATTCTAATCTAAAGTTAATTAAAAAGTGGATTGATTTTATTTATTTAGAATAACAGATTGAATTTTTATAATTAGTAATTCCTATATTTATATATTTTAATTATTTTTAAGTTGCTACCTTAAAAAATACCATAATTAAATCCTTACAGTAAATAACATAATTAACAGGTACCTTGAAGCCTCATATCATTTTATATTAGAGAAAAGAAATCAGACGGTAATAGCTAATGTTGTGTTGTAAATAGGGTGTGATTAAAATAATTTTGTTTTTGTATTTTGTAAACAAAAAAGAGACCACGACGATCTTTACAGAGAGCGACTTTTCGTTATAATAAAACGTCGTTTTATATAATCAATTTCAATTTCTCGTTCTGAGATATTTAAGAAATTGGTAACAATAACATTGGTTTTGACTATTATAGTCAAGATTCATTCTTTTTAGGTTATTGGGATATATACATATGTCATTATTTATGCAACTTATATAAAATTACATTTATCAATGCGAAAAATGAAATGAATACAATCAAAGAAATGATCTCCATAAATAACATTGAATACTCAGCACACACATGTGTATGTCTTGTATGTTTCTCCTTCCATTATAAAGTAATTGTTAACAAATTTACTTCTAATTTTCATCATTTCCTTCAATATCCTTTTTTTTATTTACAAAAAAAGAAAACATACTTCTGTCTTCCTTTTTTATGTTATTTGATACTCATATTTGACCTTAAATTTTAATAGTTAAGAACGTGTTGAGGTATCTTGTCACAGAAAATAGCTCCTTTTTGATAAGTACCAATGCCTTGAATAAAATTTATTTTTTTCGGTAAAGCAGTAAGGGTGAATGAAACAAACTTTTGAGAAACAGATGTATGAAAGGAAAGAATATTTTTTGATCGAATAATTGGGTTTAATTTTTCAAGTAAGAGTTGTTGACCCCAAAAAGTACATCTACGCGAAATTCCGAATGACCTCTCATTCAAGAAAATCACTCGTTTAAACGCTCTGTAAAAATGCCTAAATACCTAAAAACGAACCATATTTTTTTAAACGACTCATTTTTGGCTTTTTTCGAAACCTATTAAATCTAGGTAGTTATATAAAAAAAATTATTTTTGTAATCGAGTATATGCCCTATACAGGTTGTCCGGGCTAAGTGGTTCACCCCCTTTTTCTCGGTAATTTTTGATGAAAGAAAAAAAGTTCAAATCGTAACTTCCTTTATTTTTTGAGTAGTATCTAATGATACTATAAAAAATAACGAAATTTTGCTGCTGATATGCAGGTTAGAGATACTAACTTTTTTTTTCAAATGGGAACCCCTATGTTTTATTATGAATTCTAAAAATACTTTTTGTTTTGTGAGAAAAACTGTTTTTGAAAAATTAAAATTGCTTTTGTAGTTCCCAAGTTATGCATTCTTGAAGAAAAACAAATTATTTTTACCGCTGCCTGCTAGCATTTTATTAAAAAACAATAAATGATTATGGATAAAGCAAAAGGGTCTGTCCAAAGAGCAAAAACAAAAATGCAAGATGAATGTTTACACAAATGCTCTATTGTTTACTGTTATAATCCCAAGAGTTGTAAATATTCAAGAAGCTTGGGTAGTGTTTCTGACAAAAAATTTAAAAAAATTCCCTCCATTAAGATTTTGTTCATAAAAGTACTCGTATGGGCCGATTAATTTATTGTCAATCAATCCACACCATACATTTATGCACATTACAACTTGATGATGGGACTGATAAGATAGATAGGAATTTTGGTCAGCCCACGAACGGAAATTCCACCTATTAAAAGTTGTTGGTAAATTTTGCCTCGTCGGTCCATAAAATAAAAGATAAAAAATCAGGAATTTCCAACAATGCACTCGTATGAGCCAAAAAAGTAAGTCGGCGCTCTTGATCCCCTTCACGAAACCCCTGAACAATGTGGTACCTAAATGGATTCATTTGACATTGCAGGAGTATTTCCCACTAGACAGTTTTACTAATTCCCAGAGCTCTAGCCGCATTTCGAACTGAAGTATTAGGATTCTCTTGCACATAGAGTAATACATCAAGCTCAGTATCAAAATTACGAACATTCCTAACCCTATTTCTTGGCCCTTGGCGAATGTCACTACCAAACAAGCGGAACGTTGTAGCAATAAGAGCAATCGTTTTCCGGCTTGGGTGTCTTCGTTGAGGAAATCTCTCCTGGTAAGCCCTTGCAGCTGTTTGAGCTTGACGACGGCATTCAACAAAAATGTCGTACGTATCAGTTTTTTCGTTTTTAGAGTTTGGACGGTTAATCTTGCCGGAATGACTGGAAGTTTAAGGTGGCCTGAAAGTAATTTTAAAAACAAGGCATTGTTTACAACTCATGGGATTAAAACAGTAAACAAGAGAGCATTTGTGTAAACATTCATCTTGCATTTTTGTTTTTGCTCTTTGGACAGACTCTTTTACTTTATCCATATTCATTATTTATTTATTTGGCATTGGCTTTCGCCATACAGCCAGCATCATCTAGGTGCTTATAACTACAGTATCTCTCACTCTCCATTCTTACTTATAAATACATTCGCTTCACACATTCATCCCTCTACTATATCACGGTTCGCCTAGAACGATTTTAATTGAAAAGTTCACCAACATGAAAAATTTTTCTTTCTCCTTATTATTTGGGTCAAAACTAACCAAAATCTACTGAAAACGAAATCGGTTTACGTTGCGGATTTTTTTTTTTTTAATTTTTCAGGTCAAAAACGGCTTTTTTTGCATTGTTAAGCCTAAGAAATGGAAAAGCAATACAGTTTTTTGCAAAACCAATGCATGCATTTTGAAGCTGAGGGAATTTCCGACAGATTTTGATGTATTAAAACTGTCCGGTAGAAACTGCACGAAAAAGCGTAACACCCAACTTTGACGATTTTTTTCTCTTTTTTTATAAAAGATAAAATTCCCAAATTTTCTTTATAATATAGGGCAAATCCTCCTTTATGACTGTAATTTTTTTGCAACAACCTAGATCTGATAGATTTTGAGAAAAAAGTTGCCGAAAATGTGCAAAAACGGCATTTTCAAAAATTGTTCTTGTTCTTGTTGTTGTTGTTGTTGTTGTTATTGTTATTGTTGTTGTTGTTGTTGTTGTTGTTGTTTTGTTACCTTTTTTGTAAACAACGTAGCGCCTAAACGCGCGAATCGATTTTCATGAATGAGGTGTCATTCGATTCGGAATTTTATGTAGATGTGCCTTTTGGGGGTCTCGACGCTGTACATCGAATGGGAGAGGAGTTAGCCCCCTTTATGTAAGGCCCCCTCCAAAATTATTATCATTAATTACTCTGTAAATCTTAGCCCGATTTTGATAAAATTTGGTAGGATGACAGGGTAACATTAAAGTTAACGTAACATTAAAGCGACGATCTGCTCTTACACTTGTTAAGGGGAAGTATAGCAATCGTTTCAAATTATCGAAACGTTTCATGAATGAAGTGTCATTCGAATCGAAATTTTGTACAGATTTGCACTTTTAAAGTCTCGACGCTGTGCCTCATAAGGAGGGGAGTTTGCCCCACCCAAGTTAGGCCCTTTCTAAAACTATTATTACCAATATTTCTATAACGCTTAGTCCGATTTTGATAAAATTTAGCAAGAAGAAGTGGTTAAAGCTCCTCTACGTGGCTGTGAAGTGCCATCATGCTCTTACACCTACTAAGAGGAAGTACTGCAATCGTTAAAATTATCAATGAGTGAACCGATTTACATCCATGAATTGTCGTTCGATTCAAAATCTTTGCTTCTTCGCCTTTTAGGGAGAAGTACTGTAATCGCAGTTTATTTTTTTTACTCTTCTTAAGGGGAAGTACTGAAATCGCAGTTTAATTTTGCTATTTACGTACAAATTACCTTTTTATTTTATTCAAAACGCTTTCTCAAAAAAATTGTTATTGAGGATGGTTTGGGGGACCGCAACTATAATCATTCTTTAAAAAGATCTCTCCAGTGGTAGTAACTCCGACTTAACACCTTTTCAGGTTATAATGATAAAATTAAAATTTATTATTCCCAATTTTAAAAAAATCTGTAAAGCAGATATGTAACTTTGCAAAACATACAAAAGGAAAATCTATCCAAAAGGTACAAAAATCTCTTTAACAAAAACTTACAGTTTAAAAAGTTAAGTATAAGGGTTGATTAAATGCCAAAAGGTACACAAATCAGCAAGTACCCAACATTTCATTAATACTTCATTGATATTATTTTAAGTAATTTTACTACATTAATTTTCATTAATATTTTTTTGAATTTATTAGATGTTTCACAGATCCTTATGCTGGCCAGTTCATTCATTTTCTTTTTCTTTTTTTTTATGATTTAAGTCGCGTCAGCATCTAAGGTTATTGGCGCCCGGAGCTTTTTTCAGTGCACTGCCGGCCTCCGGACAGTGTTCTCTCGTTACAGACAACACTGTCCATCACCCGGACAGTGAGCTGTAAGAAGCTCTTAGAAAGAGAAAATCTAAGGGTCTGCAGCTGGATTCGAACCCGGAACCTCCACGTGGGAATCCAATACGCTAACCGCATAGCTAATCCCTTCCCTTTGTTCATTCATTATATTTTATTTTTTTGTTATAATTATGATAAAATGTATATTATATCTTCATTAATAAATAGGTACTTTATTTTAGCTTTATTCCAAATTATTCTTATGATTTATCTTTATTATGCTCTTTATTCTGAGTAGTCACATGTATGTACGAGTATGTACATGAACGTTAAAGTAGAAAAAGACTAAGGTAGAGTCGGCTACTATTTAAATTTGAATCACGGATTTAAAACAATATTTCAGTCTAGAATTCGTCTTTCCGAAGTATTTGTGAGCACAAATAACGCGTAGGTAATATCAAGTAAATTATTCAACAATAATTATTCATTTCTCAATTGTAATTTAATGTAGTCCCTCTAATTTTACTTATAGTAAAATACTGGAATAATTATGTTAGCTGTCATAAAAATATGCATATCTTATTTATCTTATATTCCAAATATATAATACTGTGGGAAAAATACCTAGATTGAGAATGTAATTGAAGAAAGCTATATTATATTCTATAAAGCAAGATTAATTATTACCTATTATTATAAACTTTTGACTACTACATAAAGTAACAATTACAATTATTAATCGAAGAATGAACTTAAACCGACGATTTTTATTTAAAAATAAAAATAAATAAATGAAATCATTGATGAATGTTGGTGTAAGCATTTTTTTAAAAAAGTTTTTGAATTTTCTAGCCTCATATTTTTTTTTTTTTTAATAAAGTTTTTCTTTTTAACCTGTAATTAATAGTTTGTTGATTAGATATTACAGTCAATCTAAGTTAAATGGTGTTCTACTTGAACAAATATTTTGTAGATTAAAATGGCCAGCATAAGGGTCTGTGAAACATCTAATAAATTCAAAAAAATATTAATGAAAATTACTGTAGTAAAATTACTTAAAATAATATCAATGAAGTATTAATGAAATGTTGGGTACTTGCTAATTTGTGTACCTTTTGGCGTTTAATCAACCCTTATACTTAACTTTTTAAACTGTAAGTTTTTGTTAAAGAGATTTTATAAATGATAAAAATGAAATTTCGACATTCAAAGTCAATAAAAAAGAAATTTTTAAGCAAAATAAGGCAAAAACAAGGGTTTCTCGCATTTCAAAGCTTACTTAACAAATAAATCATCGTTTTTTTGTGGAAGGTAATGGGACTTTTCAAAAATGAGTAAAATTCCTGCAATTTTTCGTATTTGTTAAGTAAGCTTTGAAATGCGAGAAACCGTTGTTTTTGCCTTATTTTGCTTAAAAATTTCTTTTTTATTGATTTTGAATGTCGAAATTTCATGTCTCGCTAGTATTTTCGCCTAAGGGGCGTTAGCATCTGTAGTACGGAGACTTCTCAACATGTTGTCGGCCACCAGTGTGTACTCTGTAACAGACAATGTCTCAGTGAACTAGACATTGAACTCTTAGGAAAATAGAAATCTCTGGCAGTGATCTAGGCTCAAACTTAGGATCTTCATATTCTTATTCTAGCGATTCCTTCACACACTCACCGATTCCTTTACTGTTAGTGCCCCAGTATTTTAAATATTCTCAACAATAACTACTACTTGGATTTGAATATTTATTCCTTAATTTTATATTATTTCACAAAACTGACTAGAAACTACTGAAAATAATTTTGTACGACTCATTGAACCTTGCCTAAAAAATATATTCTGTGCCCAATCCTCAATATTTTCTTAACTTTAAAATTTGTCAATCAATTTATTTTTAATGGTTTTTATCTACATTTTGATTTTGTTTTGATTTTTATGCTGTGTGATTTTTTTTGTTTTTAAAGAAGCTTTTTATGTCGCCCTAAAGTCAGCCATACATGTATTTTTAGAGCAGTTTATGTATGTTTATGTAATTGTGTCTTTATGTTATCTAATTTTTGCTGTTGCCAAATGATGTGTGCTGCAATACTAGATTTTAGTTAGACTTTATGTTTTTATTGATTACATTATTGACTTGTATTTTTTTTAATTATTAGAATAATTGTATATTTTTGTTTTTTGACTATTTTACTTTTTTTTTAACCTTCTTTATATAAAAAAATTAACTCAAGAAGGACATGTAAGTAAAATTATTTTGAATTTCTAAGACTAATTTTGTTTAGATGTTAGATATTTTTTTACGTTCTTCTAGTATCTACAGATATTAAAAGTGGTTGTGAAAAAAAAAAATAGTTCAATGGAAAATAATTATATAACGGAGAGAGAGATACACATTGCTGATTTTGAAATCTGCGTTGTCCGACAAATCTTCCAGTAATTCTAGTGTAATCGCTGTACAGAGCTCTAATTACATTTCAAACCGTCCATGCCAAATTGTGGGCCGTGATGGCTAAAAAGAGACCGACCATAAACGATGCGTGAATCAAAGCCGCAATATTACTCCGATGTTCAGTTGGTAATTAAAGTCGGTGCCTACCATCTTAATTCTAGGTGGATGTAGTTGTTTCCAATAGCTCTGAGGTAGGCAGAAGCTTTCTTACGCTTCACGATAGCCATGCAGGGTACGTGGGCACCGAGATAGCGGATCATTGAAACTAGGTTCAAATGGACTTTTATGGGTCTGTAATGAACTTATTTTTCGTGACTTACATTAACAAAAAATTGGAGAACTAGTTGTGAGAAATATCACTGTACAAAAGTGAACAAAGGTTTTTAGTTATGGATCTAGGCTAAAGCTGATGGTTGATCTGATCAACCAAGGTCTTGGGGCTGACTACTGGGCACTGTAGGTTTAAGTAATAGATGACCCTGCTGTATCTGGCCGAAAGTGATCATTCAGATTTTGTCTTGAGAAAGTGGCACTGCTCTGCCACTGTGAAGGCGTAACTTGTGATCTCTAATTGGAATGCAAAATCCATGAACCTCAACCAAGCTGTATGGAAGCGCATCATATGCAGCTTTTGGCCCTTTCTTGGAGAAAACTAGTCCTACTAGAAAACTGCTCTGAGCGAATATTTTCAGAACTTAAATTTATCTTGAATTCCATTGAGCTTTTTCCTTTACATTTTTAATAAAATTAACTATCAGTTAATTGAGTTTATTCTATTTCAAATTAGGATCTAATGAAATTGTTAAGTTACCTTTAACAAGTAAGTTCAAGTTTTATTTCGCCTTTCGACATGAAAAATTGAAAAAAAAATCTATTCTCAGGCTTTGAAAGCGCTTTGTTTACTTTTTATCTAAGTCATAGTTCCAGTTAAATTATCCAGTAAACATTGAAAAACGTTAAGTCCACATTGTATTTATTTATATAAATAATCCATAACTTATTACATTTCCATATTTATCAACAATTTTATAAATTTAGCGTCGTCGTCCAAGTACGGACATGAGAAGGCCTAGTATCGCTGAATTGGAAGAAAAAATTGACAAACCTTCAACTCCACTCAAAGATATCGGGCCATCTGGGCCGCCGGCTATAGTCGACGTACAGGAGAGCTACTCAGCAGTTGAAGGTGAATACATTTCACTTATTTAAGAGCTTTATCTCCAAAATATTGACCCTAAAGCAATAATTGTGCCCTCCTCAAACAAAACAAAAAATAGGTGTTTAAAAAGGAAAAGGGAAACTGACGCCAGAGAGATGTCTCTGTTATAAACCTGAGGATTATCTTGAATAATCGAGCGCCAATTGAAGATGACGCGCCTTAATTAAACCACTTTTTCGTTCTCAGAAGACTTCAAAATAGATATTTCAGTAAAAAAAAAAAAAAAAAAATCTGCAGAATTTATTAATTCTAAGAGATAGTAAAAAACTTGTAGATATCAAAGAAGAAAGAAGTAGGAAAAGGTTTTTGGTAATGGACGTCCATAAATTTCAGGCTGATTTAAAACAGCAGTTTGATTTTCCTTAAAAACCTTATAATAAACATTAAATAAAATGAATGTATTGGATGAATTATGCTCCTCTTAAAAATTATGAATAGACTTATAATCTTTTGTGTCTGTTTAGATCAAACTGGATATATGACAGTTGGTGTCGAAGGAAATCCTGCTCCAACATTTAAATTTTATAAGGTAAATGGAGCTTCAATAATCTTGGTTTATTTGTTACTGTTTTAAACTATTTATAATTATGCAGGGTGCATCCAAGAAATTGGTGCTTTTTCAGAAGATAAAAACGCGTTCACAATACCATGAGTCGGACACACTGCTGCGGTCCAACTTTTTGGTCATGCTCACTACGGCACTGGAGGCTGATTTTTGAATTGGCCTCGCTGCAAAACTCTTTTTTCTACTTCGTTTTGAGGTGTCAAAATTCTAGATAATGTGATTTCTTTCCTTGTGGGTTTGTTAACTACTGGTTTGTGGTCCACTATTACCTAATCCAACAATATCCAAGTATATAATCAGCTAACGCTTATTTTGAGAGCCATTTGTGCAGGCGCACAAGGACTGAAGTGGTTGATTACTATAAGAATGTGTCATGTGACCTTGTAATACACACGTTAGAAATATGCACAGAGCCACTAGTGCGCGCTATAAACTTGTTTCCGGAAATACATATATTTATTTTTAATTAAATCTATGAAATTCGCATTTTGTTTGCATTCCTGCAAAAGTAAAGGAGTGGCTTTTTTCCCAGGAAGGTTTAGGACCAACTACGACATTATGTGTCGTGGACGGATACTTTATTATAAATTTATCATATTAACCATTAAATAAAATTACTTTACCACTATTTTTTAAATTCATTTATTAATTTTAGATATATTTATGTATGTATAAATATATATACGTATAACGTTCCATTTGAAAAAAAAGTTGGGTGCTGTATCTCGAGATACAGGGGTTTAAAAAATGAGTCAATCACTGAAAATAAACTAGACTAAAAATGATTAGTGTTTTTTATTTTTTCGAAATTTCCCGCCGTTTAAAAAAAAGTGTGTGGAGCATATAACTTTGGTCACCCTGTATAGTGTATATACACGTTAATACATATATAGACAGCTTCCTCTTGTAAACATTTTTATGAACTATCTTCATTCTAGACCATAATATTCTGAACAATATTTCTGAGGCTTTCTTATAAAAAATCACTTGTTTGAAGGTATTTCTACCTTCATGTGAATATCTTTCTACAATACAATATTTGAGTGGATTGATTGTTCTCAGGGCATGTCAGAGATCATGGAGGGAGGTCGATTTAAATTCCTCACAGATGGTGAAACTAACACAATAACATTGTGTATGAGAAAAATTAAACCAAACGATGAAGGAAAATATAAGATAGTTGTAAGCAACATACATGGCGAAGATTCTGCGGAAATGCAGTTGTATGTATCAGGTAAGTAGTAGTGGTATTTCTTTCTTTGTTAAACAGTCAGAACGTTTATAAAGAAAATAAAAATATACTTAAGTTATCTTATGGTTAAATATTAAATTTGGGGGTTGATTCTAAGGGAAATATAATTTTCAGCTTTCATCTAAAGCAGGTATTCACAATCTCAGATAGGCAGCTATGCGAGCACTGTTACCTAACGAAACTTATACATGCATATGAGGAACAAGTGGCTGCACTACCAATGGTGGCCATGTGCCCCAAGCTTCTCTTCATATACTACGCATAAGCCTGTTATACATTTCAGCTATATAGTAACGTTCGTGAAAGCATGTGTTTGATTTAAATATTATAACAATTGAAAAAAGTATATTTATCTATTTTATATTAACATTGTGAGGAGAACACCTATATTAAGAAAAGAATTGAAAAAACTATATTATTAAGTCAGATTAGTTATTTTTAACGCGTAACTACTAGTTGAAATGAAGTAATAATCAATTTATAAGAAAAATGAACTTAAATGGACGATGTTTACTTCCTACTGATGCACTAAACTGCACTTAAATCTGATGTGGAGAGATAAAATTATAACCGTTAAAATCGTAGCTCTATTCAGAATATCTAATAATTTTTCTTTTGAAATACTTTCACCTACTATTTTTTACTAGGGCTCTCAGCCGATATATAATTATTTTCTACTTCTTTCAACATTCTTAATGAAGGTAACTGAACACTTTGTGGATCAATTAAAGAAATAAATAAATAAAACTTAAATAAGTTTAAGGTAAAAATTACAAAATGCACTTATCATCGGCTAATGAGTGTATATTTCTTTTATGTAAAACTCAAAATAACAAATAGCTAGTAGTATTGAAGCAGCAAATTTTTATTGAAATCAAATACCTAACTTTTCGTAAAAAGTGGATTTTTTTGGGGTGAAAACAGCCGATTACTTTTTCATTACAATATTGTTACTGTTTTACACGTTTTTTTTTTTTTTATCTTATATTAGATGCCAGCGGTATGGACTTTAGAGCTATGCTTAAGAAGAGGAAATATGCAAAATGGGGCAAAGATAAGGAAGACCCTGACTGGGGTGATCTCAAAGAAACTGAAAAACCTATGCCAGCTTTGAAGAAAGTCGAAAGGGTGAGATTTTACTTGATTTAGCAAAATTGAGGCTGTGGTGGGCTCAATAGATCGGCTCTGATCTCGCAACTTGTTGAAAAAGTATACTCGTATATAGCAAGTGCTCTACTCTAAACTTAATGGGTTTTCAGAATTAACATAAGATCCCGAAAATACTAGTAAGTTTGTTATTACACGGAACTGTTCCATTAGATTCTATTTTCAAGCATATCTGCTACAAAAAAAAAAAAAAACTAATAAAAATTAAAATATAAAAACATTTCAACCTAAATATCTATCGTAACTCCCTTGACAGTGTGTGTTAATATAGCATCATGTGAGTGAGTATGTAGGATGAAAAGGTAGAATTGCCTTTAAGTTCGGCAAACCCAAATATCAGTCATCTCGGGAGCCCTTACGTGAATTTTGTGAGAGTTAAAGCTGTCAGTAGTGTTGTTCGTGTTGTTTTTAGGCTAAGATCTCCAAGATGAATGAAGAACCGCTTTGTTGTAAATAACTTATAATTCAACGTTGGAAGAGAATTTATAAATTAAAACTTTGAGAATTGCCGAATTTCGAAATCGAGTTTTGATTGAAAATATATGTTTTGAGGTCCTCTGCCTTCTGTATCTAGTAAGAGAACTGATACCACCAAAACAAGAAGTAGCATAAAAGTGAAATTTTATATTTTGATTTGGCACGTTAATATGGTTTTTTCAGATTTTGGTATTTTCTCAAAAATAATTCTAACTTTTTTCCTTTAACTTAGTGAACCGTTCTTCATTAAATCCCTATTATTATTTAATTTGGAACTCTTTTTTTCCAAGAAAATTGTAATTGTGCGGTTCTAATTCCCTCTTAAGTCTTCTTCAGAACCACTTAATTTAATGTTCTTCTACAATTGTAATATCAAAGAAGTTTACAGCATTGTTGGAATTTCAACTTTTAAGAAGAAAGTTTAAGCTGAAATTCAACTTTTTGGATTTTTCTCTAAAATAGCTGCGTTGATTTTTTTTAAGCTGAGTGTACCATTTACGTACCTATAAGCTAGTACTTTTATTTGATTTTTCCAGAATTAGGAATTTCACCTGCGTTCGGGATTTGAAAAATCTCTGGCGTTGAAACAGTTCAAGTTTTCGTTTCTAGGAATCTGGCTTAGACATTTGATTTCTTATCCTCAGACGTTCATATTTACATGAGTGATCTAATTTTATTTATTTATTTTTAAATCATTGGAATAATTAGAGAAAGAGAATTGCTTGTGAGTGTTTGCATAAGATAAGAATTCATGCAGAAAGAAATGCTGCATTCTACAATGAACAGACTTTTATAAAATTTTCCAACCTTGGTAGTTTAAAATTATTGATTTTTAATTATCACTGCACTTAATATGTTTCAGACAATTGACTGGTTATTTATTCAGAACTTTTTAATATTTGGGAACATATTTTAACTAAATAATAAAATAAATAAAGTTATTATTTGGTAAGCTTGTTGGCAAAATTACGAACACAGGAATGATTTTATTATTATTTTTTGATTATTTTTATTTATGTTTCTTTGAAAACTTTTATTTGTTTTACATTGCATATTCTGTTTAAAAATAATGGTCCGTGAGATTGTGAATGCACCCAAAATAGCATGTATTTCTCATGATTGCAATTTTGTTCTTATTGTCTCCCATATGTAAACGCATTGTATTCTAAGAACATCACGTCCTTCCAAAACTCCAATCCCTTGTCCGTTTATTATTTGGCATAGTCAAGTAGTTTTGTCTGTTTATATCGAGCAAAAATTTGTTTATCTTTAGACACCTTCCTTTTAAGCTTTTATAATCTCGAAAGATATATGGCCCTAGAAATCTGATTTATTGGCTAGACTGGCTATTGACTCGACAAAGTAAATTCTGTTATTCTCTTTATTCCTATCGTTTTACTTAAATTCGTTTGACGACTGCACGTTTTTCTCTATTTGTCAGTTTACGATGGCAATCTTTTGAAGCGTTTATTTTCGATTATTCTCGCGAAGTAAAAAATCTAATATTAATTTCTGTCTAATTTTCTACAATTATATTTTTCCAATTTGTGAAAGAAGAGTTTTACTAATCTATTTTGCCATCAGTTTAAAATTGGATGCAAATATTTTGACGAGTATAAATTTGATTCTGATGAAATATTTTTAAAAATAATATGTATTGTTTTTTTTATGAATACTTAATTAAATAAAATTACTAAAAGTAGTTAATCTTAAATGCGACTAAAATGTTAAGATAAACTAATACAAGAGCTACTCTTAGCGAACAAAACAAAATTGAAAATCTATAAAATTAATAAATTTGAAAGAAATTTTTGATCACATTACCTCCATAAGATTTTTTATGAGAAGTGTTTCTGGTATAATAAGTATACCCGCACAATTATTTGTATAACTAAAATATAACTCATTCCATTTTAACCATTTAATGTATATTTGAATCTATTTATTTATGTCATGAAACCACTAACATTACATACAACGAGTTCAGACCCTAAATTATTTAAAGAGAAATTTAATTTGTGTTTCTAAATAATTAACGTTTTAAAAGAAATGAGTATTGTTTTTTTCAGAAACCAGAAAGTTTCTTAAAACCACTGGTTGACCAATACGCCAAGGAAGGAAAAGATAAAAAAGTCGTATTTGAGTGTGTATTTTCAAAACCAAATTGCAAGCCAAAATGGTTTTTTAGGAAAGATGTAAGTATATTCTAAGATGTGTAGGGTGTGTGTAATAATGTTGTTAGGCTGGAATATCCGAAGCAACACCATTTCTATCTATCATAAAACTATGATCACAGTTTGAATTATTTATTATTATTATTATTTGAATTATTTTGGTAATTAATGTAATATGATAAAAAATAGTGAGTTAATAATAATATGTCTTTATTTAATTTTTTTACATAATTGACAAAGAAGAAGACGTTTTAAAAGAAATGTGTATTGTACTGGCCCCTGGCCAGTGCCATCGGAAAGAGTTGCTGTTTTGTAATCGGAGTCTTGATAGATAATTATTTTTAAAAAAATAGAAAGTGGATTTTATAAAAACGATATGGTTTTTTAAAAATCCCGCAGGCAAATCAAAATTTCACAGCAATCCAAAATGTTTCCCAGAAATTATTATTCTCTTTTGATTTTTATCATTTTCCTTATTGCACTAATGCAACAGCTGCAATTTTATTAATAATCAGTCATAATTAGTCTTGCTAAGTGATCCACTTTTCGGGTATACATCAAATAAACACCAGTACGCTAACACATGAGCTCTCAAATGGGCGATTTTATATTCGATAGTCTCACTATCTCCAAATGCTGGGAATCTCTGCGAGGCGAAAGTTCCAGTTGCGTGAATATTCGCCCATGGAGTGTGCTAAAGTACTTGTACAAAGACTCTTAAACGTATACTTCGTCCGAATTCTCCATTCTCAATCTGTTTGAAATTAATAATTTTAGTTCTTATTGTTTTTAGGAATTATTCCCTGGTTCCAAGTACAAATTTAAAAATGAAGGAGATGTGTACCAAGTGATAATCAGTGCACCCAAAGTGGAAGATACTGGAAAATATAGTATTGAAATAGCGGGAGTTTTATGCACAGCTTTCTTGAATGTCGATGGTAAACAATCCGTTTATAAATTTCCATTGTCTTAACTACAAAAAATTTGTTTTCATTTTATCACTAATTTATTTTGTGCATGCTTGCAGAACCTGATCCGTCATACACCTTTATTAGACCTTTGTTAGCGAAGACAGAAGGCTACACCAGACATGAAGCGATGATGGAGTGTACAGTAAGCAGTGGCATGGCCATGGTTAGCTGGTTCAAAGGCACACTTAAACTCAGCGTAAGTACTTGATTATCACATTTGCACCCAGCACATAGAGTACAAATAGTGCCGGGATTAACAAAACTTTAAGCTTTAAACAAAATTATAGAAAAACTAATGCAGAAATTTCAAATTAACATTCATTTTATCAAGAGCTTTTAATTATAACGTCATATTTAACCACATTACAGTTGCATATGTAGATTAATTAGTTAACAACTAGCCAGTGGTTAGAGTTAATCTATCGCCCCTGAAACCCAATAAAATAATTTTTTGCGACCAATTCTTCTATTTCCTCTGAACCAAATTTCATTTCTAGGTTGAAGGAATAATTGTTTCCGAGATAATGTTTCATGTAAAAGTGTAGTAGGACAGAATATTAATTGGGAATGCTGATGAGATCTTGGTTTAAGTTAGATGATGCATGATACTACATCGTCAAATAAGCGGCAAATACAATAATGCAATTGTTACTGATGGATGAAGGTACTGGGGCTATTGTGCTTGTGAAAGAGTCGTGGTAGATTAGGCTGCATCTTACTTCAGCTTCTCTAGCCATCCGGTCATCCTGCTTGTTTTAGAACGTGGGATGCCAAAGTGGTAGATATCCAAGTGGCTCGCCATACACTACAGTACCTTTTTCCAGCATTACAGCAGTTCACTTCTCCCTAAAACTGAATAAAAAGTCTTAATTATTTTCGTAAAATTAAAATTATAATTGCAGATACTGAAAGTCATCTCATTTTCCAGTGCGATACTACTATTTGTTTGTTTATAAAAACTTTATTTTCAGGATGGAGATAAATACGAAATAACTAAAGACATGCAAGGAGTCTGTAGATTGACAATAAAATATTGCAAAATGGAAGACGCTGGTGAATACACCTGTAGCATAGATAAACAGGAAGACAAAACTACCACCAACGTAGTCATATCAGGTGAGTGACATTTTATATAATAATGGATATTAGAAAAATATGGACAACATCCTTCCTCAACAGACCCTAATGCTGGCTGGCCATTTTGAAATACAAAATATTTGATCAGTAAAGGGTAGCAAACCATTTGCTTAGGTTGATTATAATTGGGGGCATTAAACTATCTATCATTAAATCTTTAAATTACAGTTCTATGCAAATAAATAAACAAAATAACGAAAAACAGTAGGTGAAACATGGACCCACAATTTTCTTTTACCTGTTTCGCAAGAAAATAACCATTATCCCAATTTTCTGTTTACTTTTACGTTATTAGTGTAGAAAACAAGACAATAAGCAAGAAAAATCTTTAATTTTTTTATGTTTTATTGAGAAAATTTTGTTTGCATAATTTGATACTTCATTAAATATCTAGGGAGGAAAAACTGTTTATTAAACCACGCCCTCTAATTTCCAATTTTCTACTTTGTATTACTTTTGAAAAAAAAGTTTCACCCAATTTTACTTAAATTTGGAATTTTTTTGCTGCAGATGAATACGAGAGCGCAAATTACACACAGTTAATTACAAATAAATAACTACTTGCAATAATAATTTATATCTAAATCGTAAATAATTGCAGTACCTTTATTTATTTATTTATTTATTTATTGGCTTCAAATCAAATTATAAAATGTACATATTTACAGGAATAAAGAGGAAAGTACCTTTAATTGAGTACTTGTAAAGAAGTTTTATAATCAAATAATTGGTAAAGTAAAAAAAAAAATCGGGAATGTATGTTGGTATTTTATTTTTATTTCTTGTTTTTTAAAATTAACCTCATAGTAATTATTTTGTCATTTGCATTTTTTAAAAACCAGCGCTTGAATAGTTTAATACCTTTTATTACAATCAGTCTAAGTTAAATGGTGCGCTCCTTTACTGAACAAATATTTGTTAAATAAAAATGGCCAGCATAAGGGTCTGTGACATTTAATTAAATATTAACAATATTAATGAAAATTTAATCCAGTAAAATTACTTAAATGATATTGTGATTATAAAATTTGAATAAAACACATAAGGTTTTTTGAAAAGTTTCTGAATGGCTGAAATTACGAGCTGAAGTATTAATGAAATGATGGGTACTTGCTGATTTGTGTACCTTTTGTTGTTTAATCAACCCTCATACTTAACTTATTCAACTGTAAGTTTTTGTTAAGGAGATACATTTGGGTTATAACGTTTTGGAGTTTTGTAAAAATGAAATAGAGGCTCTAGATTGTGCTAAAAGGAAATTAAGTTTAATAAAGAAATATATGTACAAGTTGTATGGTGACTGTAAGATAAATTGTATATCAATTTTAGTATCTTCTTTTCTGTTGATGAATTATGTCATAACTGAAGATGGCAGATGAATGCGTGGAAAGTTACAAACATCACAAAATATAAATGCAAAAGCTTTTTAATGTTGAAAAACTGATACTAGTATAAAATTAAGTTTTTTCTCCACAATTAAAATCTGTTAACTATGTCAGGTCTAAGCAAAAAGAGCACCATAGAAGATTATTATTCTCTTTCTTGTTAATCTGGCACAATTATTGAATTTTTTACTTAGTCTGTCTCCAGTTGCTAACAGAATCTTTTGACCCAGTTGTTCGGGAGATGTTCATGAGCACCTGTCCCTGGATATTCGAACAAATTCAATTTTTTTCCTATCTATGAAGGTGGATTTTGGAGGGGGCCAAGTTAAGAGGGCTGACAGTGTATGGTTTCCTAACGATACTTTAGATTGTTTCTCATCTCCATTCTCTATTTACTCTAACAAAATTTGGTACTAAGTAATTTAAAAATAATTGTCATTTCCAAAACTGCGCTGTTTTTTTTTTCTACAGTATGAACTAACGTAAAATAACTTCAGACGAATCATAATGCACTAAAAAAGTGAAAGATTTTTGTTTATATCACAATTCTTCAAACATTCGGGAGGGAAATACACTGATTCGTCTCTTTGCCTTGGCGCCTGCACTAACTGACAAACGTTATCTTTTATTCATCTCACATTTCCTTAGCTAGCACAGAAATGCTACAATTTTTGCTTAGTAGAAGCGACCTTTACTTTTAAAAATTAGTTATTGTACCTAAACCGGCTCTATAATAATGTTTTTTGTTTGTAGAATATCCATACAAATTTACTAAAGTGCTGAAATATCAACAAGTTACTGAAAAAGACACAATCACATTGCTTTGTGAAATTGACGATCCAGCTGGTGATGTTACATGGCTGAAGAACGGACAAGAAATTAAACCAGATAAGAGGTAAATTTACTATTAATATTTACATGGTGAATTGGCAAACTCTGTCTGTACCATGCTGAATCTACTGTTAGGATATAATTGATACAAATAGGGACCAGAAAGCTTCTGTTCTGCTTCTTCGATATAGTCTCTACGAAAGTGAAGCCAAGTGTCCTAGTCACCTACTCACAGCATTGCATTATAAGAATGAAATTAAGTATTAATGTGATTCGATTTGGTGATTCGATATTTAACTATATTTGCAGAGTCAGTATTACTAAGGATGGCAGAAAACGTAAACTTGTAATCAAAGATTGCAAAGTGACAGATGCTGGCGCGTTCGCTTGTACTACTAACGCCGATAGAACAGAAGCGGAAATTCTCGTTCAGTGTGAGTATGCATTATTGAGAGTTTCAACTACTTATTTTCTCACAAAAGGAAGCATTGTCAGATATTTGAAGTTCAATCTTCCCCGGAAGTACCTTTTGCACAATTCTCTGAAAACGTAAAATACTTTCACTTACTAGTGCAATAATGTTTGCTTCAATATATAATTTCAATCATATCCTTGTTTTAAATAAGTCAATAACTAGTCAATAAGGCGCCACGGTAGCCGAGCGGGTTAAGAGGCGTGTCCTGCAAAGCTAATATGCATTGTGGTACTGGGTTCGATTCCCGGTCTTGGCCTTGGATTTTATTTAATGGTTAAATGAAAAATAGTAAAGTACATTTGGTAGTCGCCTCCGTCCACGACACCTAGTAAATGGTAGTTGGACGTTAAGCCCCGCCTGAAAAAATAGGCGATTACTTTACTTTACTTTACTTGCAATAAAGGAAATAAAAAATATCCAATAGTGGGCAGTCAAACAGTAGACTGTTGTATAGAATATTTCGACGGCAAACACAAGACTGATAATCCATTTGGTTTCAAAGTTGCTTCAATACGAAGCTTTAGAAATTATTGATCAGCGGACGGAGAGTTCTATTTTCTACCTGATAAGTAGTTCACATTTTTTGACAATAATGAACATGATGATCTATATAATTTTCCTTTTTAATGCACTACTCTCCTTCTGTTCAGAAATTGATTTCTATAGAAATATAAAAAGTAAATTTTCAACTCAGGTGGTTTAATTGAGTTTCTTTTGGATTCATTTACAATATATAAAAACCAAGTACATTTCTAATCGATACTAACAGTACAGAATTAAGGAACATCATCAACTTCAACAAATTAAAAGTGGTTCGCCAAATTTACTTCTCTATATGGTTGATTACTCGTTTGACGAATGTACTTACAATTTTTTGTTAGTACACTTTATAATTTCTTTGTAGAATTGATTGCACTTCACATTATTCTTAATGATAGGGGACTGAATTATTATTCATTTACTTGACCAATTTCATTTAAGTTCGTTGTAAAAAAAAAAAAAAGGGTTACGCTTTTTTTGTTATTTATAAATTCAATAAAAAGTTCAACAATAATTTAAGAGCCTGTTGGCTGTTTTTTTTACTTTTTTAATATTTCATTTGTAGTTTTGTAGTATTATTTGGACATGTTTCCTCATCGGCTGAGAAATGTATTTAAATTTGCTTGTTATATTGTACGAACTCTCTTATTTAACTCAAAAAAATAATCTATGTATCTCCAATAATAATTTCTTTCATTTAGCTCACTTTCTAATGATGGTTAGATTTGCCTATAATGACCCAATTCTGTCCGGAGGCCGGAAATGGTTTGAAAATAACAGTGACCAATGATTGTTAATTTTAACTTACAGATCAAAACAGATTCAATAAGAAACTAAAAGACACAGTTGCAGTTGAAAGAGAAAAATTAGTGTTCGATATAGAACTGCAAGATCAGACAGCTGCCGCAGACTGGTTCTTTAATGGCGAACCAATAGCATCAAATGATAGGTACGTATTTGGAACCAAAATGTCGGTAATATATGGATACCAAAACTTCACAAGCAAGCCCATGATGTGATAGGTGTGCCTCACAACTCACAATAGCGTAAAAGCTTTGACGATTTTTTTCCCTTTTTTACAGCCTAAAATAAAATTTATGAGAAGCTGTGCAACGTCTGATCTGCATTTTAATTTTATTTTCCATGTTAATTTTTAGGATTGAAATAAAAAATCTTGGCGGTGGTAAGCATCAACTTGTGTTTAAGAAACTCGAAATGTCAGACCAGGGAGAAATCACTTGTAAATCTGGTGAACTCGTATCGTCATGTAAATTAGAAGTGAAGAAGGGTGAACTAAAACCAGTCATCAACTTTGGCGATACTGTTGACGCTCCAGTCACTAAACCTGTGATAATGGATGTACCATACACAGGTACTTACTACTTAATATTTATCCACGTCTTATTAGGCACATAGGAGTGTGAGTTTATTTATTTTATATATATAATTAGTAGCAGACTGCCTTTGCTGTTGTTTTTAGGTTGTTAAAACTAAACAATGTTCATGATATCTGTAGTATACCCTGTATAAACAGAAAAGCTAGAAGATGTTTGACGAACTATTTTATTTGTTTCAGTGGAAGGAACTAGACAAACACAAGTAGAAGCTAAATTATTCAAAGATGGTAAAGCGCTGCCACTTAAAGAATTAGAGGTGGCTATAACTGAAGATAAAGTTGTGTTCACCATCAAAAAGCCAGCTCGTAATTTATCTGGAAAATATCAGATAAAAATTTCCAATGGTCAAGGAGAAGATTCAAAAGATGTACACATCAATATGCAAGGTATGACTTATATAGTTTAAAATATTTATGTTATATAGAATTTTGGAACTGTACATTAATTTATTTCTCTGGGATCTCAGATGTTCCCGGTGCTCCAAGAGATGTCGACGTATTCGATATCTTCCAAACAAAATGTAACATTTCGTGGAAAGCTCCTGTAGATGACGGTGGGTCAGGCATTGTTAAATACATCATCGAGAGACAAGATCTCAGTGTGAAAGGTATTTCTTTTTATTTTTACTTTGCTTCAAGCTTATCCACTCTCTCCTTTTTTATGTAGAAACAACAAGAGGCTGAAAATACTTCCCATCCGTCATTCACACCAGCAACTTTTTTTTTGTCCGTAGCAAAACATAATTAAATAATTAATAATATAATTCTTTGTATAACCAACTACTTTATGACATTTTTACATGAATATTTTCAGGTGGCTGGCTGAATATTGCCCAAGTACCTGCTAGCGAAGGCACCAACTATCACTGCACAGATTTAGTACACAAAAGAGAATACAAATTCAGAGTTCAAGCAGTAAATAAAGTTGGCTTGTCTGAGTATGGTCTTTGTTCTAAAACTGTGCTCGCTAAAGATCCGTGGGGTAAGTACGCTTTTTATTCTGTCTTTTGTAATTTTTAATAAGTGCACAACATTCTTTTTATTTTTTTTTCTGTTTTATAATTATAATTATTTCTGTATTATATATAATTAGCATGCTCGTTTGTGTTTATTTGTAATCTTTATGAATAACACTTCAACTGGTTTCACTTTCTACCTTATTATTTTACTTTGCTTTGAGTTCAGAGCTGTATGATGTTTATTTCTTTTTATATTATATCACTGCCAAAGTAAGGAAAACAGCAGTTTACATACGCTTAAAAAAAGTACCGACATTTACATACTAAAAAGCAGACACAAAAAGCGAGGGGATTTGCTCAGTAATAAGTGCACTGGTTTCTTGGGGGAGATCCTGACTTCGATCCAACTGCTGGCTCTGATATTTTGCTTGTCCTAGGAGCTTCTTACGCTTGTGTAGAGCTGTGCGAAGCGAGAGAATGCTAAATAGAGACTGGCAGTGCATTTAAAAAGTATCCGGACAAAGTGGCTTAGTTGCTGATGCGCTTTTCTTTTTTCTTTTTTTTTCAAGAGGCATGAATGTTCGATGCGCTAGAACTTTAGAATTATATTCGATAGCAGTTTTTATTTGTCGAAAATTTTCTGACGACTGTGTATAGATGCATAATGAAGCTGAGGTCATATTTCCATCATTAGATATGGATAATTATCGCCGGACATTTTGTTCTTGTCAACCAACAAGATGTCATTCTGTTGTAGGCCGCGTCCCAGTTTTAGAAATTAATGTTTCATCCCAAAAAAACTTTATAGAACCTACCATAATTTAACAATTTTTTATAATTTACTGGCTTTATCATGTTAGTTCAGAACGGAAAATTGCCACAGCATTTTGATAAAAAAGGTTGGCTAGCTTTTTGGATGCAGGAGGTAATCACTCCTTAATAACTCCTGAGATGTATTAGATAGATATCGAAGTTGTTTGTTTTTTTAATGATTTAAGATGCGTCAACATCTGTGGTCATTGGCTCCCGGAGCTCTTTTCACGGCACTGCCGGTCTCCGGAGAGTGTTCTTTCGTTACAGGCAAAGCTGACTAATACCAGCCAGTTCTTAGAAAGAGAAAATTTCAGGACCACCAGCTAGATACGAACCCGGGATCACTGTGTTGGAATCCTGTATACGCTAACAATTCAACTAATTCCTTCCCTGGATAATGGGTTATTCTCCGATAGCTTTCCTTATGAATAAGCGTTAAGTCAATCAGAGAACATTCAATACCGTGCTATTGATTGTATTTTTTAAGTTTCATATCTCCTACCAAAGTTCTCTCTAACCAAACCTCAGTATAGAAAAACAATTGGCTGAGACCGGATTGTCAACTAAAATAAACTATTGTTTTGTTTCTTGTTTGCCATTGCAAAATACTAATTTTTAATGCTTTTAATTTTTAGGTGATGTACTAAACCTGATCGCGCATATAATTTGTTAATTCAAACATTGTCTAGAAGGTGGAAGCTAATCAAGAACTGCTTCTGCTTAAGCTACTCGTAATGTCAGTAGTATATTTTACTGTCGCTTAGAATAAAATAAAATTACCGCTGCTGCAAAGAGATTTCACTGTGGTTACAAAAAATTGCATTATTTTTTATCTTATGTTTTATCTTACACTCTACTTGTATGTATTAATTTTTATATTTGCTATATAGTGGTGCCACAGATACTCATATCGATATTCAATCAAGGATGACTAAGTTTCATCATTTAAATATATATATATATATATATAGTTACCTAGATAACTGCTCTTTGTACCTAGAAGTGAAGCTTTAGATATAGAAAAAAGGTTTTTATATTTACTGATTGTGGGCTGGGCTATCGAAAAACCAAGTTTAAGAAAAAAATTAATTAAAGCTACGACATCCTAATTCAGGAAAATTAGGACTATTACATCTCTTTTAAAGCAAATTAGTCCTGGGTGGATGTAAACACCGCCTAATCTGTAGCAGCGAGATTACTGATGTATGGTATACAAGTGAGCAAATTATTTCACATCTCAAAAAAGGACAGGAAGTGACTGGTCGAGTTAAAAGCGGGCATCACGCGAGTTCAGTTAAGGTTTGGTAAGTTTAGTAACATTAGGAGGCAAGATAAATTTATTTTTACTTTGTAAAAGCTGTTAAAAACTTGACTAAGAATTGTACCAAAAGGATATTGTAGAAGTCGTAGTAAAATTTCTAAATCAAAGCCTTTTTACATTTTTATTTAGGTATGTTAGCTAGATTTAGTATCTGCCCGCATTACTAGGTCTGCCTAATAGTGATCAAGACTGAATACTTCTGGGAGCAAATTGGCCCTAATCAAGCATAGTCCCTTAGACTAACTTTTTGAGGCTAACTTACCGACGGCATTTATTTATTTATTTGTAAACGAGTATTCCAGTATGAACAATTTAAAAGACTACTTGTGACGAATATCTCACAATTTTTCATTTGTTCACAAATAAAATTTTAGGTTGTTTTCAACTAGGGAATTTAATCTGAAATGTTTTAACTGTAACTGCATTCGTGGCACCACTAGATATATTTGACTCACCTCACTCGTGGTTTTTTGAGGTGAGCAATCAGGATTCGATTCTCATAAGGTCACACTAGATGTGGAATAAATGTGGTGATGTATTATGAAATAATTTGGTCCAAACATTGGAACGAAATTTCCATTTTTTAAAATATGCACTTTAATATTTTTGAATAATAAATAAAATAATAATACTAGATGAACCAAGTAAACCAAGAGATGTGGAAGTTGTCGATTGGGACAAGGATCATGCTGATCTTAAGTGGAAAACACCAGAAACTGATGGAGGCGCACCTATCACTGGCTATGTTATCGAATATAAGGTACTGTTTAAATTAAATCACGTTTCACTTCTTGACATAAATGACCGTTTTTATGACAAAGGAGTACCATGGACTTGAAACACATCCACAGATGTCTGATGTTTTCATATTATATTAATCTTAGGACGTTATAGAGTTTATATATATATATATAAACTTCGTTCATATAGTCAATGAAATTATGAGCATTTTTTGACAAACCTAAATATGCCTTATGATAGTTAAAAGTTTTTACGTCACTACAGAAAAAAAACACAACTGTACAGCTAACGAAGCTTTGTGTTTCTAAGTGAAATCGAAAGTGAAAATGTTCTTGATTTGTGTATTACCCGGAATCGGTTTCTAAAATTAACAGTGGTGATATGAGATTAGAAAGAAAGATTCAAGGCGCATCTCATGTTACTCAAAAATTGAAAAATTGATTCGTTAAAAGTGGTTGGTTCTATTTGAATGATTTCGTCCAATAGCTTATTATCGGGTCCATAGAGGCTCCTAACAAACATACAGAAAGAAAAAGAAAATGAAGTTTAAATCAGAAAAGAACTACTGAAGAATTGTATGTAAATATACCATCTTTTTGACATATGTAACAATTTTTTTTTTTCTCTGTTTTCAGGAGAAATTTGGTAACGACTGGACTGAAGGTAAAGTAATCGAAGGAGACGTAACTAAAGCAACAATAGACGGACTGAAAGAAGGCACTCAGTATGAATTTAGGATCAGAGCTGTGAACAGAGCCGGTCCATCAGACCCTAGTGACGCTACCAAACCGATAATCGCCAAATGTAGATTTGGTTAGTTTTCTAAAGCAATATATACAAATTATTTTTAATAGAGAAAATACAAAATATTATATTGAAATTCAGTATTCTAAAATGCATCAAACAGCCAACGTTCTCTTGTGTTTGGGAACGTCATTGCCCGTAGGGTATCTTAAACTGCAGACATGTACTTCTCAACTAAACATTGAGCGTGAAAATGTCGATAATTCAGATTTCTGATTTACTTTTTTTACTTTCGGTAGAAAGAAGTATTAGGATCCGTGTCACCGTGTTTTTGTAGAAACTGATGTGAAGGTTTAGTAATCACAGAGAGTTTAAAGATTACATTTCTCCAACTAATTCACCGAAATAAAGTCTTAAGTTGCAATTTTTACATTAACAGTAATGGTTTGTAGATAATCTTATTACGATTTTTGTTTCATAAGACCGTCTGAACAGCCGTCGAAAAAATACACTTGATTATCAAAATGTCTCTTCAATGTCAAATTAAAACTCAGAGTAAAAAGTAATGAAAAATAATACATATAAACGAAAAAATTGGGCTTTACAAAACTTTTAAGAACAAAAAATATACTAAGATTTCTTCTTACTATAGTAACTACTAATATTAAAAGCCTCTTTTAGATCGTTAATTATTTTCAGTAACATTCATCATTTTAGGGCAGTTCTATTTGATTGAATATGTTTTCTTATAAAGTGCATTTAGAAACGCGATGAGAGAAAATAATGTAATAAGAACACTTTACTGAAATAAAACGCTGGATAAAATACTTAATAATTTTGTTTCTACCTGAAAGATGTTTTTTTTTCTTTTTAATTGGATTTTTATATGTTCCAGTGAAACCATTCATTGTGGGAGAAGGTCTTACAAACATGGTAGTGAAGAAGACCCAAGTCATAAAATATGACATCAAATATGGTGGCGAACCTCCGCCAGAAGTTGCTTGGTTTCTAAATTCTAAACAAATCTTTGAAGACCTTGACAAGTATGTATAACGATGTAATAATAAATTTGTCTACATGTTTATGATAAAGAGTGTATTGATCACATTATGAGATGTGATATCCCCGAGCATTCATTCTCTGTGAGCTTAAATTAGCTTCGTTTTCCTTTGGCTCACCTGAACTTCATGAAACTCTTGAAGGAGTTAGATTGATTGGTCTCCCTAAAACTTAACACATTCTTGGCTCCAAACATCACTAACGCACAACATATCGGTAAGTTATGCTTTCTTCTGACTCCACCTCTTGGGCACATTCTTCGTGTTTAAACTCATATAAATGACGTCAAAGAACGTTATTTTTCAACCAAAGACAACAATAAAAATGAGATAAAAATCAAATAATGTTTTACTTATCTACTTTGAATTCAACTTTTACGAGTTTCGTATTTCTCTTCTTAGTTCCCACAAAAACAGTTACCTAATGTTCTACGAAATAATAATATTAGACCTGTGAAAAATGGAATAAACAAGAAATTTGAAGAAAGTTATTAAAGTGATATAATTAATGAAATTCAAGTTGCTTTTTTTTATTTTAATAGTTGCACTTGAGCCTGTTAAAAGAATGATTAACATAATTATCAATATCATTAAGGGATGGCCTACGGTAAATAAATTATATTTGAACAACTTTACCGGTCAGATGAGATAGTTCATCCTGTAGTGCTATTCCAAGCTCATCCCTTACGAAATCCTGAGTGTAATAAAAGTTCTAGGCAAGATATTTTTATGGGGAGGTTGAGTTTTGTTTAGCGAACATCTAACAACCAAGTTGGTTGTATATATTGACTACCTCTGCAGATCTTATGTGTAATGGATAATCTTGTGGTTTCAGCTTTATTATGAGAAATTTAAAAAGTGACATTATCATATGATTGCAACTCCTTTGACGTGATAAAAGAGTAAATCTCTCTTTGTGTCTATTAATTTTATTCTATTCTAATAATTTGAGCTATGTAAAAATTTGTATTTATTTGTATTAAGTAGAGACGATTTTAAAAACAATAATAAAAAATTGGTTACAGAATAACTATTGACCATTACGAGTTCAACACAGTTCTAACTATAAGGAAAGCTATCAGATCAGACAGTGGCAAATACAAACTGACATTAACCAACAGTTCTGGTACATGTGATAGCATAGCAGATGTGGTTGTGTTAGGTAAGCAAACATCTTTCAAATTTTTGTTCTGTTTCTTATGTGATATCTTAAACTTCGCTATTTCTTGTGTGTTCTGATTATAGTATATGTAATCCCCTCCTTACGTTTTTTAATGTAAGTAACATAAACGATTCTATGCTTACTTGAAAGAAAATTAGTAAATTAAAGTTTTAATAATTGCAGTAATGGAAAGTTTTTATAAGAGTTTTTGTTCTTTTTCTTTTAACCCAGACAAGCCTTCGAGACCGAGTTCGATAGAAGCAGTGGAGGTAAGGGCCAACCACATTAAGGTAACTTGGAACAAGCCATCAGACAACGGAGGCTCCGAAATCACTGGATATGTTATTGAAAAAATGGATTTAGAAACAGGTCGTTGGATTCCTGCTGGGGAGGTAAAGCATTCATTTATATTTATTATACTTATAGTAGGCCAATAGAGAGTCCATTGGATTTAAATAAATTTTAAATAATTAAAAAAACAGAAAATCGTAACTAAGATAGCTGCAGAAAAAATCTTAAGTTTATGGAAGATAATTACTAAAACTATTGCCAGTAGGTTTTAGATATACTCGTAAACTAAATTGTAAAATAGTTCATAATTTTATGTTGATATTGAATTTGTTTTTTAATTGTCTTTATAGACTGGTCCTGAGAGTCCAGGTAATTTCAAAGTGACTGGATTAACACCAAAAAAAAAATACAAAATCCGTGTGAAAGCGGTAAACAAGGAAGGAGAATCCGAGCCATTGGAGATAAGTGATGCAATACTAGCCAAGAATCCGTACGGTGTGTTGAAAATTGTGCATACTAAAAAATTTAAAATACTATGAATAGCGTATTGACTAATAGTTTGACCAGTACCATTTCTTGAATTTAACTTATTAAATAATCTGCATCTAGTTTAGATTTGGACTTGAGGTGGGTACGAGTTCCTTGGGCACCTCAGTCAAAACAAGCTGCTCCTCTTGTAAGTCTCATAGGTGAAGCCTCTTCTTTTCGTCTTCAACTCCTCTGGTCCCAATGTGTCATGGGTGTTATCACAAACTATAGGCAGCTACATAATTAAGCAGAATGTTAGAGGCTGCTTACTCCTGCCTCCATCAGAGCAGATCAACGCTGAGGATTGATTTTTTGGGTCTTCTGCTCCCTCTAAAAGACAAGATCAGATCTTGTTGGCATAGATCACTTAGCCTGTTCCTAGTTGAGATACGCGGAAATGGTTCCATTACCTTGACTAGCAGAGACTAGTGCGGTAAACTATGCCACATGATGGGAACTAATTTACAGCTCCACATCTTTAAAGACCGTAGAAGGCAGGGGTATCTACCGGGACAGATTTCACTTTTGGGCCAGTCACTAAAGTTCAGCCAGTCTAAACGAAACACACTCCTACATCAGCCTCAACAGCAGCCAACCCAGGCTAAATCCTCCACTTAAAAACACGTTCTACAACCTCTTCGTGATTCCACCAAAGTCACATATATGAGGGACGAAGTTTGAGTATGGAAAGAAATTTAATTTAATGTGTAATGATTTAATGTTTCCAGATGAGCCTGGCAGACCTGGTAAACCGAACATCATAGATTATGACAACAAGAGTGTATGTTTGAAATGGGCAAAACCATCCAGCGACGGAGGAAGACCTATTACACACTACACGGTCGAAGTGAAAGATAAATTTTCTGTAGAATGGACTGAAATGGCTAAAACTGAAAATGATACACCTGAAGCAAAGGTGGATGGATTGAAGGAAAACATGGTGTACCAGTTTAGAGTGCGAGCGCACAACAAGGCTGGAGAATCCGAACCTTCCGAACCGACTGACAACCATCTCTGCAAACACAGGCATTGTAAGTATTCTATGATGAGTTTAACTTCTCTTACAGCACCGCAAACATTTATTTTAATTCGTTCTATAAAGAATTTTGCCTGGAGACACCCTTCAGTAAAATTTCTAATAACTAATATTTACACGCTACTGCAGTGAAACCACGCATTGATCGAGAAGGTATGAAGAGTGTGACAATTAAAGCTGGACGAACACACAAGTGGACAGTAGATGTATCCGGCGAACCTCCTCCAACTTTGTCCTGGACCTGGAGAGATGAGATTCCTCTAGTCACCACAGAAAGGATCAAAGTAGAATGTGTTGATTACCAGACCGTGTTCACTATAGTGAATGCCATGAGAAAAGATACTGGAAAGTATACTCTACTGGCTGTCAATGAATCCGGCAGGGATCAAGAAAGTTTAGAGCTTACTGTACTAGGTGAGTAATAGGTTTCTTTCTTCTAAGCTCCAGAATTTTGCCTATTCCTCTTCGTTAGGCTCCCTTAATCTTGGAAAACAATATAAAGCAAGCTATCTTTCAAAACTCATATATTAACAACACACACAATCTTGTGAAATATTGGTTAGTTGCTTTAGAGAGTCTGAGTGATTCAAACTAGATTTCTAAAATTTCGCCTGAATATTTTACCCAATCTTCTTTCTCGTTTTTTAGGTAAACCAAGCCGCCCGGAAGGCCCATTAGATGTGTCGAATGTGACCAAGACAGGATGTAAACTTAAGTGGAAAAAACCGGCAGATGATGGCGGAAGTCCAATTAAGGTAATTATAAATAAAGAGTACCTGCTTGTGTTTTTTACCTTAACAAGGTTAGCCTTAAAATGAATTTTGTTTGAATCTTTTCAGAATTTAACTGTACATGCATGCTCGCGTACTTTAAATTCATTATGTACCAATGAATTCAATAATAGACCTACGAGTCTGCAATTAAAATATATGTTTTTGGGGTCAGACAGTTTTAATTGAGGTGATAAAATATTCTACTGCAAGGGTCGGCAAGCAAAACTGGCTGAGTTTGTTAACACACGGAGACAATATGATATTTATAATTATCTGGCGTTTAATGCCAGCAAATCTAAACGTGCGATCACGATAGTTAGTATGTCGGTGCTTCTTAAAAAATTAAATTTATTCAGTTCCGTCAATTTGCAGACTAAGGTGCGTGTCATTCGTACTTTTAGATGTGAATAAAATATAGCACAATCTGCATTCTTTTACTCACTATAAATTAATTATAATAAAGTAATCGCGTATTTTTCCGCCGGGCTCAACACCATCTACCAAATCAGATATAATGAATGAATGGGTGGTTAAAGGCGGAAGCACATACTTTACTACCATTTTTTAACAATTAAAAGTTACTACACCCGGTATTCGAACTGGGGATTTCCCATTTACAATTCCAAGCTTTAAAACCACTTCACCAACATCCGCCCTTACACATACAAATGATTTCAAATATTTCAGTTAGTAAGATTGTTTAATTTTGCCAATAGGAGTATGAAGTGGAGAAACTGGACCTTGAGACTGGTAAATGGATGAGAGTTGGCAAGATCCCAGGCGACCGGGATGAACCGGAAATGAATATCAGTGGCCTTGATCCCGGTAAAGAGTACAAGTTCAGAGTGACTGCTGTCAACGACGAAGGAGATTCTGAGCCATTAGTGACGGAGAAATCTATTATAGCCAAAAACCCATTTGGTCAGCATTCCAATATTTAATTGTTTTAATAAAGTTGTTTGTATTATTTATGTATTCTAAATTATATTTTTGGCATATGTATTTTGATGCTGATATTGTTTCTCATTTAAAGGACTGATCGCGATTTGGGGATTTGGGGAGGATTTTGATAGTAAATTTGAGTAGAAATAGAAATAAAAATCTGTTTTGAAGCACTGAAGCTACTTTCGTCGTTAATAAATGTTTCTTACGTTCGATACTATACGGTTTAAGAGTATGTTCTGCTGGATAATTAAACAAATATAGAATGAATTTTGCATTTACACATAGGTAATGCAACACAAATTGTACTTGGGAAGTGACAAAAATGAAATCTTTACAATGAAAAAAGTCATAGTGAGACCAGTTAGTTGTCAAGAATTCTGGTTATTACATTAAGTGTGTAAATAGTGAATGTTTTCTTTCAAATTTCGTCATAAATTTGCATTTTAGATTTGGTTTTGTCAATTTACTTTTTTTTAATTGTTAAATGTTTTATCAGTTAAATTCTATGTTTGTAAAACAGATTGCTCGTTGAGGATGTGTAGATTTTATATTTTTTTGTTGATGCCTAAATCTATTTGCGTACTTTCTGGCTTCTTGTAGAACAGTTTTCATTCGTTGCCGCTGAGCATAGTGCTCGTATTACTCAAGAAAATGAAAATAATGTTACGCATTCTTAACCACATTCACTGCAAAGGGTATCCGAAAATGGTGTTCCGAATATGATGATCCAATCTAGTTGAAACTAGACCTCTTCTAAAAGTAGTTACATCTTCGGCTTCCCTTCTCTAGCTCTTCTCGATATCTTCTGGAGGTTTTTGCAAATCTCACCTCCAGTTTGTTTATTAATCTTCTTGGTCTTCCAATCATCATTCTTTTCGCCAGTATGGATTCTGACTTTCTAGGTCTTGCTTTTTATTAACCAATTAATTAAGTTAATCGGGTTTACTCGATTAACCGAGCCTAAAATCTTGGCTCAAAACTTTTCTTTTTTAAACTCGGTATTACCGTAAGTGATGTTACCTTAAAAACATTACGCCCTTTTATTAGGGATGTGGTTAGGAGGTCATAGCTTCTATCAAACCTTTTCTGGGGCTCCTAGGAACGTTTTGAAAGTCTTTTCCATTTTTGCAAACCATACAGAGGTGTGGGCGAGCGCGTTACGATTAGATATCTACAGCTATACTATCTATTCTATTATTCGAATCTTCTTTGGGGATGAAAATGTATTAAGCTGCACTGAGGCCAAGAATGGGTTCATTCTGTTCTCTCGGGAACCCGGCAAAATTCAAAAACAGCAAAGTTTAGAGGAGCCATATTTTTAGAAATCACGAATGTAGTAGTAGCAACTCCAAACGCACTTTTATTTTTGTGGTCATATTTTATAGAGAATGATTCAGAAAAATGTCCATCTAATTGAACCTTTTCTTATAAGACAGTAACCTGCATAAGGACAGCGAATTAGCTTAACTTTTGTTCTTCAATAGAGAGTGTGTATATGTATTTCCCAAAAGTCCTACAGGTAGATTTTTACGAGATTAAAAAAGATTTATGACTAGAGGATGTCACCAAGATCATTACTTTCGGCTTCTTCGTGCCCTTGTGTTCTCTCTGTTCCCGTCGCAAACTATTTGGTCCACTTCAGTGTTTTCAAGTAAAATACAAACTGGTTCTAGCGCATCAGTACCTTATCAGTAAACTACAAAGTTCCTCCTGTATTGCACTTCAACCTAAAAATGTTAGAAAAGTCTCTTGAAATATTGAAAAACTATTGCTATCACTGTTGCTCATTTATAGAGTTACCTATTAATTTAATTTATCATATGCATCAACACGTTTTTTATTTGATGCACTTTTGAACGCTGTTATTTGAGGGATGCATTTGTGTTTATAATTTTCATTGCTAGATTTATTGCTTGTCATATTTTTATATGTTTTGGTTTATTTGGAACAATTTTTGTTTTTTTTTTCTGTATAATGCAACAAAGTGATGTTTTGATCGATTTTTTGTTTTTTTATTGAAAATAAATTAAAGTGCTGTGCGAATTATTCAAATAACTCTATTTTACAGATAAAAACTTTTATTTTTTAAATAAAATTGTTATTCATAAATTCGTCTTGACGGAGCTGCTAAAAGTATGATAATTCGAAAACTTACAGATGAGCCAACTAAGCCTGGTACTCCCGAGATCATCGACTACGACAATGAGAGTGTTACCCTCAAGTGGACACCCCCATCCAGCGATGGTGGCGCTCCCTTAGAAAAATATATTATCGAGAAAAAAGACAGGTTAGTAACTCGAGTTTTTATTATTACGCTCAGCTACAATTTAAAAAAGTTGGTATGAGAGAGTTTTTTGTACTAATACTATTCTCAATTTTCTAAGTTATAAATTTCCATCAAACTGCGAAAGCTTTCATTATGATTTCTTCCGGTTGAGGCGAATTATCATAAGTCAACGGAACTTTTGAAAGAAGCCTGACGACACAATTCCCCAACAATCCCTATTCTCAGTCTATGCAAACACACTTTCAATGTGACACTTGAACATGAGTAACAAATACGTGTGTAGTTTGAAGTTTAAAGTACATGAAAACCATTAAATCATTAAAGCAACTGTTAGTAGATTATAAAGTTTGAAATTTCTGTGATTGTCCGTTCACGCCTTCAGAGCGGCCCTTAACATTTACGAGGCCTGAGGTAAAAATTCAATGCAAACCCCCAAAAAATTATCTTTCCTTTTCACTTATTTGTCTTTTACTCAGTTAATAGAAAAGCATGAAATTAAACAAAAACTTTGAACTGTTGAGTAATACTTCAATTTTGCTAATATAAAATAGCAAAGTTAGATATAAGAAAACAGAAACACAAAAATAATGCTAAAGAAAATAATTAAAAATATTATTATATACAGGGTGTTCATTTTAAGACGGCTCAAACGCATTTCATGCTTAAGTGAAAAATGGTAGAGGAAAAATTTGTTGCCCGTCACCTCTAGTTTCAGAATATGTGACTTGATTTTAGATTCCTGCTCGCATACGCGACTGACGCGCGACCAAAAGTGAGGGTTCGCAGTTCACCCCCATTTTCATATACACAGTTTTAAAGAGTATAAAAAGTTATGAAAGAAACCGGAAACCGCAATTCGATATCTTCAAAATTAAAGGTGCTAGGCCATTTCAAAATCTGGCATTTATTAATCATATTTCTATTAATTTCAACCATTTTTCGCTCAGAACAACCGTTTAAGCATGAAATGCATTTGAGCCGTCTTAAAATGAACACCCTGTATACATGAAGTGCCAAAATTTTTAAAATTCACTTTGGACATTTTTTTTTTTACATTAAAATATCAAATTAAGTTTCTGTTCACACAAACTTAATGAAATTTATCATTTTGTAATTTTCCTTGGAACTTTGTTGATCATAAAAGATTAAACAATATTAGTTTTGAAAAAGTTTGCTGTGCATCTGCGCAATAGCTGGAATAGTTACGAAAATTCTAAAGTTAATAATACAATTTATGAAGGAATCAGGCAGTACTTAACTGGATCCATTCTCCTGCAAGAATAAGGGTCATGCTTAAGAAGTTGAAGCCATTGTGGCTGCAATAGCACAAAATACTTTTATTTGTTGATATATTGATTATTATATATTTGTTGATATATACAATAATTACATTCATGAGCGTTTTTCTCCATATTTCGGTGCCATATCCTATTCAATGCAATATGTTTAAGTTTATCTTCTTCCATTAGTTTAAAAAAAAAAATGGATAAATAATAAATATTTTCTCTAATTAAATTACTTCAATTAGCACGGGTTTGGCAACACAACCAATTTCGAAGTTTAGATAAAATTGTATTGTACATAAAATCATAATCTTCTTGAAGACTATTAATAATTACATTTATTTTTTATAGATTTAAACCTGATTGGGAGTTGGCAGGAGAATTCCCTGGCGATGTTACTAGTGGCAAGGTGGGCGATTTGAAGGAGCAAGCCGAGTATCAGTTCAGAGTGGTGGCCGTCAACAAGGCCGGGCCCTCCCCGCCCTCAGACAGCACTGGCATGCACAAAGTGAAGCACAAAGCTTGTAAGTCTTAATCTACACAAACATGCATTTTGGTTTTCCCATTTGTAAGTTGAGGCAAGCAAACTAATTTCTACATTCCAAAAAGGATTTGTCGAGTAAGGAACGAGGCTTGGAAAAGGCTGTAGAGTTAGCGGAATCGTGTGGGGAATGAAACCTTTAAAGAGTATCCGCAGAGGCTGCTTTTATTCCAATATGTATTTTCGTTAGAAACTTGCCATATGAAAGTGCAACTTAGCTACCGCGTCCCAAGTGGAAGATCAGTGGCACTAGGGAATTAGCCCGCGCTTTTCCAGGATACAATCATTCTTATTATTATAAGTCAATGCTTTAATTTAATGCTTGTTTGGAGGTTTGCCAGGTAGATTATACATTATAATAGTCAAGGACAAGCCTTGTTGGAGTTTCAAGGCTAGTGGGTGAAGAATTTAGTTTTGAAAGGTAAGTAGACTACTCTTTTGATAGCCAACCAATTACACAAAACAGAAAGCGCGGTCAGTCCGAATATGGGAGTTGTGATATGCGTTGGAGAAACAGTGAATAACTAAGTAGAACAGTTCTCATTTCTCTAATACTAGTTCAGTATGTTCGGGTGAGGGAGTCATTTAAAAAATGCTAGGGGATTTTGAGCTTTTGGATATCTTACAATATTGCAGAAACGGAATGATCCTACTTCCAGGGAAAAGTCTTTATGGTTTGGAGGTGGATTGGGTTCTGAGATAGGAGAAATAAGAGCCAAATTGGGCTCAACATCCCTCTCCGGCAAAACCAAATACTAAATAATCGTAATAGTAAGTTTTTACCCTATAATAACTGTTAATTTTCTTTCTCTTTTCTAGTGAAGCCAAGAATTGATCGTACAAACTTAAAGAATATCATAGTCAAAGTTGGAAAGATGGTCAAATACGATGTTAATGTTCGAGGAGAACCTCCTCCAAATATTAAGTGGATATTTGCTAGGAAAGAGGTAAAACTTTTCTTATGGAATCTGTGACTTTATTTAGTTTGTACATTGTACTGGGCGTGGCTATTAAGCCGAATCAACTACAATTAACTGACCTGCAAGTTCAATGTTTTTACATAGACTGTAGGCATCTGCAGGATGGCTTCCTTAAATTAAGAGAACCAGGATTCTCTAGAGAAGTTCTAGTAAGAGAAGGGAGCTGGTACGCCACTGCACTCTTCCCCACAAATTTCAAAAATGACATCCCAAATTAAGAATTTTTGAACAATCCTTATCCCCCTTCAATACTGACAGGCTTCTCCAATTTTAGAGCTAAATTTAAGTTCCCTAAGGCAGTGTGACTAAAAGAAGTTGTTGACTCTAGAATCGTGAATGCCAGTTAAATGTTGTTCTTGTTGTTCTAATATGGCTGAAGTACGGCCAAAGTACGCTTCCAACATAACAATTTTTCCTATTAATTGATCACGATGTGTTTGAGTACTTGTAGTAATTTTTGAAAATAAAATTTACAGATTCAAAGTACTGGAAACGTGGAAATTATAAACGTTCCTTATAATACAAAATTGACAATTACCGATATAACCAGAAAACAGAATGGAATATATATGATAATAGCTGAAAACGAATTTGGAAAAGATGAAGCAGAAGTAGAAATTACTGTACTTGGTAAGTTTATAAATTTGTTTCAATATGATTTGCTGTTTTTCATCGATGTATTTATATCATTGATGATTTTGAAAAAAAAGAATCTTCAAGTATTCGAGTAAAATGGATGCTTTTTGAAAGTAAAGTGGAGTTAAAATTGGAAGTGTAATTTTTACATAATTTTTTTTTTTTTGGTGAATCGAAACTAACTCTCGAAAACTATTTAAACTTTGTAGGGGCACCTTCCAAGCCAAAGGGGCCGCTTGAAGTGAGCGAAGTTACAGCGAATGGTTGCAAACTGAAATGGGAAAAACCAGAAGATGACGGTGGCAAACCGATCACTGCATATCAGGTTGAGAAACTGGACACACAGACTGGTCGTTGGGTACCAATCGGCCGAACCACCGACACGGATATGGACGTTAAAGGATTACAAGAAGGTCATGCGTATCAGTTCCGAGTGAAAGCTATTAACGACGAAGGAGAATCCGAGCCTCTGGAAACTGAGGGCGCAACTACTGCTAAAAATCCTTACGGTGAGTATTCAGTATTAAAATTATTCATTACAAAATATCGAATTCTCCGCGGCCGAGAGTTATTTATTGATGTCCTAGTCCACAGAAACTCCAGAAGTCATCATTGTATCAGACCCTTTTCGGATTTCATTGATAAGGTTCATGACTTTAGAAACAAAAAGAATCTTTGTTCGGGCGTGGTAGAGCTCCTTGTGGGGCTTTCCTATTTCCTCACCCTAAAAGGGAGAAGTTTGCCCAATGGGGGTAAGAAGGACCGTAAGAGAGAGAAGAGTGACTAAAATTACCACTTAATTATAAAATATTAAATGAAACCAAATATGATGCAATTAATTAGAGAAAAAAATTAACAGACATTTAGATGGGGATGGTATAAATGTTAGAAATAATTATTGCTAAATAAAAAATAAAATAAAAAGAACGAACACCAGATTGGTGGTAGCGGGGCCCGAACCTGTGATGCACGTACACCAGTCGCTCATGCTATCTATCGGCTAAGCGGTTCGATATGTGGTAGATTTTTTTGTTTGCCTCTAGACGTAGAGATGTGCCTGCAGGGCACCGGGAATGCGCACGTACATGTAGAGGCGTATGCCGATGACGGAAATGTTCACGATTACTTCACCACCGCACTTAATTCACTCCTTTATTCTTATAGCGCACTTGGTGCGTAAAGTGTAATATTGTTATCAAATAATGTTATATAAATTTATATTATATAATGGTACTTCTTGGTACGAATTTTTGCCTAATAATACTAATGGTACTTGGTACGCATTCTAGACTAACGCACTGATGATGTAAATGTTACAATAGACTAATTGACTGTTTGACTGCGCGAGGTACATGGTACAACGACTGATTGTAAACTAACTGATGTACATGGTACAGAAACTGCTTGCAAAATTAACTGATGTACCTGGTTCAAAAACTGAGCACTGGCTAGGCGATGTAGATAACTAGTACAACGACTGCGCCCTGACTACTACTGAAGCTTGTTGCTATACATTGCTTTATACATAGATTTATTGTATAACTATTTATTTTAGTACAGTCAATTCCAAAACCTCAAATGTGGCCGCATCAATCTTTAAGGGTTCAAGTAAAATGTACTATTTTTGAAAGTACGGTATCTAAGAGTTAAAATTGAAAGTGTAATTTTTGTTTAATAGACTTGTCCCTATGCTGCGAGGGATATCTAGAGCAATACCCTCTTAAATTACTGTCCCATATTATTATCGAGTTAATAGCAAATGAACTCAGAGCTGTAAATGGCGGTTTGACTATCGAATTGATTCACAAGCCCTCTATTCCGATAGTTCCTGCTGAAGTTAAACTAGACTGAAGTTAAACATATTCTAGCAGTTCTTTGGGAAATGCTGATGAAATTCGGGCTGTATGTGTCTGGTTCTTGTAAGAGTACTTTCCGAGGATGGAGACGTCGCATGGCCGAAGTAGCCATTGACCGTGAAGGCGTAGGTTAGAGAGAGAAAAAAAAAGATGGTTCAAATCTGTAGAGCGAGTCCTAGCATTCTACACAGTCTTGCTTAAGGATCTTTTTTTTCCTATTTCCCGTTTGGGTTATTGTCTATTATCTTTGTTTCTCGAACCACTGCCTATTGCCAAAGGTACAGCTTTACTCTTCTTTAAAAAATATATTATTATCTCTTAAATTTTTCTATATGTCCTTTTGTTGGAGTTGTAACCTGCACTCAGAGGACTTAATCGAAGTTATTCATTGGGACCGCAGTAATGGAAATTTAGTAGTGTGCCGACACAAATTTGCAAAACGCCAAATTCGTACATGTGCATTGATTTCAAATTGAAGGTGAAAAAATAGCTTTTATTGAATATAAATTTATTTTTTTTTATAGACATACCATCAAAGCCTGGAGCCCCTGAACCAGTTGATTGGGACGTTGATAGAGTCAGTTTAAAATGGGCTCCTCCGAAATCTACTGGCGGTGCTCCAATTACTGGATATATTGTAGAGCAAAGAGATAAGACAACTGGTGTCTGGGAAGAAGCACTAACTACTACCGTGAGTGAAAGAGAAATCTTAATATTTAAAATATTGTATTTAAAAGTATTTAGAAATAGTTATTTGACATGTAAGTAAAAAGTAGCTTTTATCCATATGTTAATTATTCTTAGCAACACATTAAATGGTTCTTGACTTCTAAGCATGCAAAAAAGGGAGAAATTGTATATTCTGAGAGGAATATATTATTCAGTTCTTTAATAAATGGTGAAGTGTTTTCAGAAAATCTTATACAGAAGGTTGAAAATAAAAATATTAAATATATTAAAATACTAATAATTTTTTTAACTATTTCATCGACATGACTAATATGCATTTTCAGTTGATACAATTCCTCGTAAACAGAGAAGTATTACCTAAGTGTGGCTGCGCACTACAAACAAAACGTTCGAGTCTAGTTTAAAGCACTACCTCGCTTGAATCGGATTTGATGATTCACTGGATTTTACTTTATTTATAATAATAATAATAACACTTTATTGAAATTAATGAACAAGCTTTACAATGGAAAATAAACAAAACAAAAGCGTTTACGGCTTGAAAATCCGTCGGCCGGAAGTTAGGTGCTTTTTTTTTATATAATTAAGTAACAACAAAAAATAACTCAATAGAAATAAGAATAGTACAAAACAAAGATCATAATTAATAAGGAAAAAAGAACACTGTAATTTTATATATACAATAAAGAAAAATTGCCTCCTTAAATTACCAATAAACATTCGTAGAAAAAGTAAAAAGAAAATCAAAAATAAGGCCACGAAAACAAAAATAAAACTAATGTAAATGTTCATCTTCAAAATTCTAATAATTATATTCTTGAATTAATTGGTATCTGTACAACCAGGCAGAGCGAGCATAATTAATAAGATTGAGACTGTTAGTAGAGTTTAAAAGCTCTCTTAAATTGGGCAAAGTTAGAGAACGAACACCGAGGTGTCGCACTCTAAATTCTGCCAAGATTGGACAAATAGCCAAAAAATCAACTATGTCCTCTCTGGCCTTTAAATTGCATAGAGAGCACAATTCTACCTCCCTGTCAACCCAAGGGGTACGATTCAAATAGAGCAGTTCGCATCACATCTTAAACAGCCAACGTAATTCTTTTAAATGTAATGCTGTACACTGAGTTGAAAAAGAAAATAGACAAGCATTAACATTAAGCTCTCTATCTATTAGAAAAGGTATCTATTAGAATCTTTTGCGCTTGCAACACTCACCTCCCGATGAACTATCTTTATTTTGTCTGACAGAATAGCAAACTGATTCTTCCACAATGTCACATCATTATAAGAAAAACTGAAATTAAGACTGTATTTTTCAGGCAGTTTTATCCAGCTGTCAAACCAAAAAGTCTTGTGTTTCACGATTTCTAGTGCAACTACTCTAGGAAGTCTGTAAGCCGGTAATTCAAGGATTTTCAAAGCATAACTAAAGTGGAGCCTAAAAGTAAACGTAAATAACAAATCAACACCAGTTTCAAGGTACAGCATGAAGTTTGGAGTAATTGAAGGCAGGAAATATAATTTCTTAATAAAAAAAACGCAATAATTTCTCCAATACCTCATACTGCTCAAACCCAAACCTGAGCAGCGTAACAAGCGATGGATCTGAAGACAGTATTAAAAAGTTGGAACTTATGGGACAAGGGAACCATACTCTGAGCAACAAGGACTGACCAGACTGTATTAAGGGCCATTTTAGCCATACAAACTCTCTCCTTAATATGCGTTTGGAAGGAAAGGCGAGGTGTCAAAGTAACCCCCAAGTATTTGTAAGAATTAACCACATCTATCGGCATATCCCCAAATCTCCAACTTTCCCTGGACGAAAGCCTACCTCCTCTTCTAAAAACAATAATCTTAGATACTTTATTTATATTCTTTTATTAATGCTGAGCAACTTCAACGCTTTAAAGGCAAAGGCTTATGGGTATTTTTGATATATACATTTTAGTATTGTTCCGGTTAATAAGAAACTTCAATTTGTACTTCACTTGACCGATTTATATCTCACGATTTATATCCCATATATCTCTCAAGAGACTTCTGGTGATTTTGTATTCCGATTGGACTTCTTGGCTTCTTGTCTTCCTCACCTCTTCTCAAAGGCCCGCTGAGTCTATTAGCGCAAACTTCATTTCACTTCCCCAAGCAGTTTTGGAAAACTTTGAACACAGATGAATACTATCACGAAATTACTATGTGTCTTTTTTTACGAAGGCATACAATAAGAAAATTAGTTAAAATTACTCGTGAGGGCAAACAGTAGCTCCTTTTTTCTGATCAAAAGTACTTTTATCATCAGAATTATGTCATTATTATACTTAGAGAGAAATAAATGAATAACACAATGCACAATGCAGTGCGCAATGGACAAGTAGTGAAGTTTGATGTAGACATCAAGGGTGAACCTCCGCCAACTATCAAATGGTTTTTTAAAGGGAAGGAATTGGAGAATAGTTCGCAGGTTAAATCAACCAAGTGCTTTGAATTTTGCTTAGGATTCCAGTAATATCTTACTTTTTTTAATGTAAAAATAAGTAATTACGTATTTTTCAGGCGGGGTTTATCGCTTAAACTACCAATTAGGTATCGTGGACGGGGCGGAAGCACATACTTTACTATTTAGTTTTTTTTTTAGAAAAAAATGTATTTTTGCAGGGTCCAGCTTGTGAAGGACTGGTGACAGGTCTGAGAGAGGGCAATACTTACCAGTTCAGAGTGCGAGCTGTGAACAAGGCAGGACCGTCCGATCCAAGCGATGCTTGCAAACCTCACGTGGCTAAAGCCAGGAACTGTAAGCGCCAACATGTTTATTATATTCTAAAATATTCAGAATCTTATATTTTTCTAAATTTTTATTTTTCGTAGTGAAACCGCACATTAACCGTGATAAACTGCAAAAGGTGACAGTGCGCAATGGACAAGTAGTGAAGTTTGATGTAGACATCAAGGGTGAACCTCCGCCAACTATCAAATGGTTTTTTAAAGGGAAGGAATTGGAGAATAGTTCGCAGGTTAAAATTGAAAATGAGGAATACAATACTAAAATGCTGATCAGGGACACAACAAGGGCCGACACGGGATTCTACACAATAGTTGCCGAGAATATAAACGGCCGAGATGAAGCTCAGGCTGAAGTTTGCATTTTAGGTAGGTAGTGTCTAGCTATGTGTGTTTCTGGGCAAGTTAACATTCCTGCTCGTTCATACTCTTATCCAACATTCGTGTCCACATTCAACGCCATAACACATATACATCAATGACAAACGACAATATAATTTACCATACAAATGTTTAAAAGATTTTCTTTAACTTTGGGACATTCTTTGTCTCCTTCTGCCTATTTAAAAATGTTGAACAGTATCAGACATGTTTCATTGTAGTTTATCTGTAAAAAGTTGGTTTGTTTCTATCAAGCAGAAAGTGGAAGTTTTTTTTTTATTACCAATCACTGTAATTGTTCTGTGGTATTTTTTATACGACTTGCTCTTACCACTATTCTCAACTTCAAACTCCCAACGTTGAGTGACATTGATTTCTGATCACTTTAGAAGGAATCCAACCACTCCTCCTCAAAGAAATATTCTTAATCAAATTTCTGGAAAAAATGTTCCTCGTTAAAGCACGATTACAATACCTTTATGTAGATTTAGAATGAGCGATTTATACTGTAATAACGTATTTTTCAAAGTTGCACCTTTTAGAAAGTCGAATTTGGATTTAAAGTATAAGTTTAGCGACTACACAAGATATTCACTTGAAGAAAATTAATATATATATTCCTTGTTACTTCCAATCCTTAAATTTGGTTCCGCTTTTAGACAAACCAGGCCCTCCTCAAGGACCATTAGAGGTGACAGACGTACACAAAGAAGGAAGCACTTATACTGTAATAACGTATTTTTCAAAGTTGCACCTTTTAGAAAGTCGAATTTGGATTTAAAGTATAAGTTTAGCGACTACACAAGATATTCACTTGAAGAAAATTAATATATATATTCCTTGTTACTTCCAATCCTTAAATTTGGTTCCGCTTTTAGACAAACCAGGCCCTCCTCAAGGACCATTAGAGGTGACAGACGTACACAAAGAAGGATGTAAACTAAAGTGGCAACCACCCAAGGACAATGGAGGTCTACCATTGACTGGATACAACGTTGAGAAGATGGACGTGTCAACTGGCCGATGGGTTCCGGCCGGCTATGTGGACCCAGACAGCACTGAGCTCGAACTGACCGGACTGGAGCCTGGCAAAAAGTACCAGTTCAGAGTGGCCGCTGTCAACGAAGAAGGAGAATCACCATTCTTAGAAACTGAGTCTGCTATTATCGCAAAGAACCCTTACGGTAAGCATCTATTTTTTTAAGCTTTTTTTTGCATTAAATATATTATTCCTGTCATCAAAAAAGAGCTTGAAATTTAATTAATTCCTTTTCGTCCAAGTACTTCGTCTCAGCCCAATTTCCTCGTACTAAACATCTTACTACAATAAATTCTAAATATGGTTCACTTCTAAAAGTCGTAAGAGGTTGATTACTAGCTAAAGATAGCTTCTAGTCACCAGACATTATATTTTGTAGCATATTAGTGTTTTCATCTGATGATACACAGAGGTTTAACTGGCGCTCTCCCAAGCCTCAGAATTGCATCCTGAAAATCTGACTTTCTAAGGACTACTACTGTGACAAATGTGTGCGTGATTGCAAGCAGGCCCACTTTTTCGGGATCCGTCTCCCAAACTCGGTCAGTTGCCCTTTGAGCGGTAAATTGAATCTAACTCAAAATATACACCACTCGAAGAGGAAAAGGAAAGAGAATATTTATTGGCCTCAAAAGCTTACCTATATTGAGAATGGCGCAAAATGGGAATGATCCCACTTGTGCACTTTGAATTAGAAATAAGCGCACTCCATATTAACAAGTACAGCAAAGCTCTTTACATATGTGTCACATTTTTATAAAGCTTTATTGAAAACTGTAGATCCACCGTCGGCCCCTGGGTTGCCAGAAATCGTGGACTACGATGAAAATATGGTGGAACTCAAATGGGACTCACCAATCAGGGATGGAGGTGCTCCTATTACAGGTCAGTGTTTTTGCATTAGAATATGAAATAGGTAGTTAGAAAGTGACATACATAAATTGTAAGAATATGTCTCTATGTGAGGCGTGATAGTTTCTGTGTAGTTTCTCTGGAACATGACACATCGCTAGCATTTTCTTATAAAGGATGGACATCAAGTACATCATCAGGAATTGAAATTAATTTAAATAATTTATATTTTAAACGTGTTACACAAAAAAAAATTTAAATTGGGTTTCACTTCTAAAAGTCGTGAGCGGTTGATCACTACAGATGGCTTCTAGCCATCTTTAAAAATTCTTCAAAACTATAGTCAAAAACTGGAAGTGCCTCTTTCTCGTTTCGGTTGCTTCCCCAAGCAATTATTTATTTTTCTTTCGACTATTTAATTTTTGCTAAAGTTTGCTGGTTTTAACCTGGACGTTTGGATTTTAAAAACCACTAGCGAGTTTATAAATTTAAGAAAACAAATTATTTTTAACTTTTTCTAATTGTGATTTTATTAGGTTATGTGATTGAATATCTGAAGAAAGGAGAGTCTAAGTGGGTAAAGGGTGGCGAAGTTCACGGGGACACGAGAAAGGGCAAAGTGACCAAGTTAGAGGAAGGGCAACAGTACCAGTTTAGGGTGAAAGCAGTGAACAAAGCTGGACCTGGAGAGCCAAGTGAGCCTACACTGTCCCACACGGCCAGAGCAAGATTTGGTGAGCCAATTTCTTCAAGATATTTGCTCATTTTTAATTTCTAAAACCAATGTATTATGTGGATCTCAATTTTAATGCCTGTGATATTACAGTTAAACCAAGAATCGATCGTTCCAATCTAGAAAATCTCATTTTCAAAGTTGGACAGTGTGTGATGATAGATGTTGACGTAATTGGCGAACCTCCACCACAAATAGTGTGGACCTTCCAGGATAAGGTACTATGCCTTAGATTCATTAAGCAAAAATATAAAAGATAATCCGTTGTTCATAGGACAGAACAGAAAAACGGACGGCAACCTATTTCTACGCATGCACCTGATTGTAGATCTTTCTTGAGGAAAATGTTGAATGGTAGATAATGTTATGAATATTACTTGTAGAAAGAAAGTTATCAATGTTTGGTAACAACGGTAACATACACCTTTAGTTTAATATTAAAGAGAAAAAACAAAATGCAGTTTGCATTCATTGTTTGATGAACATTAAATTTAACAGAACAAAATGAAGTAAATACTATAAATTGGAGAAAAGTGAAATTTGATTTATTTTTGCTTTGATTAAAGATAGAAATGATAAAATATGCTTAAAGTAATAAAATAAATATTCATAACCGATATGTCTCAATAAAGATTTTTCTATTCATCCATAAAAGTGCATGTACTTAGTCATGCTTGTTTATATCGCTAGATATAACAACAATAATTGCTACAATACTTTTGCCTACTTTTTAATATCACTTAAACACGTTTCCCAATGTTAAAAAAATTCTGGAAAACGTGTGTTGTTTCACACAGAAAACAAAGAAAGCTGCAACCTAGAATATTGCAATCTAGAATAAATAATTATTAGCTTTGGTATTATAAATAAAAAGTGAAACTGCTTTCATCGTTATTGCAATTAATTTGCTTGTATCAAAATTTTCATTTAAACGAAGTATGTATTATTACTTTAAGGATTCAACTAGAAAGTCGGATTTTGAACAATCTTTATAAAAGCTGAACTCATCCTAATTAAACCGAACAAACACAATTTGATACCTTCACTATCGCTATTGCCACTGTAACGAGTAGAGTTCGGGTTAGCTTAGATCAACCACAGTGAATAATGATTATCATAAATAAGATTTTATAAATATCAATGTCATAAAACATACAGAGGTTTAATTTACCCGTCGTATTCTTACCGTGCCAACTGGTTCACGTATATCATCGGTGAAAGATCCAAATTTCCAACATAGATCTTTGGAATAGAGAATAGAATGAGAAGTGGGAGTGATCTATCATGGTACCCGGATAACCAACATCAACCAGTGGTTTAGAACAACTAAACAAACTCAGGCGCTATCTTAGAAAAATCTGCAATCATCACTATCGGTCAGATTCATTAGGCTCATTAGTTTCGTAAACCCATAGTGTCTACAGACTCATTGGAATCGTTAATGCTTATACGACCCGGTTAAGCAAGTTTACGTTAGCTTTTTAAGGGTCTTGTTTAATTACTGTTTAAACATTTAATCATTTTTATCTGGCCAGCGTCATTACTTTCAGACCTCAAATTCTATGCGATCCCAGAACTTGAAGATTGATTTCGTTGCAGCTACAGTCAAATTGCAGAAAGATTCCGAGTTAATAAAAGGTTTATTTGAGTCTTCTCAAGGTCAGTTAGTTTGCATTCTCAAAGTCCATGCCAGGACTGAGAATTAGAACTGACTTTCGCATCAGGGTTTAGATGCAATCATACACAGCGTAAAATTGACTTCGGAAGAAATTAGCACCATATAGAAGGATTAAGTACTTAATTGCCTTCAGATTATTAGAGTAAATCTCATGTTATTGATATTCAATTTAAAATCTCATGACTCTGTCACAACCTCCATTGAGTCTGTGGAAAATTTTTCAAGAACTTTCCAAATATTAGTGTTCTTGTTTTTTTTTAATAGTTCAAGCTCCAACATTGTCAAAGCATTAATGCTAAACTTGTAAATATTAAAACCAATTAAATAATCAACGCTAATGACTACGATTAACTATTTTTTCTAGAAAGATTGGAAGTTCGTTGATAGAAATTAGATTATTACATTAGGTAATTAAAAAGAAAGTAGTTTTGAGTAGATGTATAAGCTAAATATATGCAAATAGTGCAGGCTACAATTGAATAGCAATTAAGACTATCTTTGAATCTATTTGAAAATTTCAAATTCTTTTGTTTTTCTGTTTGTTCAGGACATTGTAACAACAGATAACTTCAGAATAGATTCAGTAGACAATAATACCAAATTATTTATGGCGAAAGCGCAGAGGGTTTATGGAGGAAAATACATAATAAAGGCGACCAATTCTGTCGGCATGGATGAAGCTCAGTTCGATGTCACCATACTTGGTAAGTATTTTGGCATTATGTCTGGTTTTATCTAATGGTATAGATTTTTCAAGAAAATAACTCCAAAAAATTGGTTTAATCGCACTGTCAAGACAATATTTTATTTAAAATTTTCGTATGGGTTAGTATTTATTTATTTGTTGCATTCATACCGCTGATAAGACTTACAATATAGTAGGCTTAAATAAACAATTTCAAACTGCAATTTACCTGTCATAAAAACTTTTTTTCGCGCCCTTTAGGACTTCCTGAGTGATGGCAAAATTTAATTGTTTTATTTTTAGACATTAATTCATTTTTCAAACTATTACTAGTATCTAATACTATAGATAATATAATTGCCTTTTCCTTTCCTTTCTTTCTATTCTGTGGTAATTCAAACTGTATATATGGTAGCTTTAATAATCGGTCATAATCCTTAAGAGAAAGAAAATGCTAAGGAGACTAGCTATTTAGACAAGTAATATAGGGTTTGGTTTTCGACCAGAATAAAAAGGGGGAAAAAGATATAATAATGTTATACAAAAAAAAGTTAACTAAATAATGCCTTGATAACCAATTACTCTGCAATTTGTAATGAGTAAAGTAAAGTAATCGCCTATTTTTTCAGGCGGGGCTTACCGTCCAAATACCATTTACTCGGCGCCACGGTAGCCGAGCGGGTTAAGAGGCGAGACCTGCAAAGCTAATATGCATTGTGGTACTGGGTTCGATTCCCGGTCTTGGCCTTGGATTTTATTTAATGGTTAAATGAGAAATAGTAAAGTACGTTTGCAATTTGTAATGATTAAAAATCATCTAATAACGAAAAAATTTCTTTTCTTTTTCTATTAATGATAAATTACGTAATTATCTTACAACTTTTTAAAAATTATTTTACCTTTGCATATTTCTTACCTGCGTAAATAATTATTTCAAAAAGTTTAAATTCCGACAGAATTTCCTTGATGCCGTTGTTCTTGATCATTCTTGGAACCTCAAACTTTTCTTCTTTTTCTTAATGATTAATTGCTATTATCTAAAATCCAAATGAGTGACTTTATTTCTCACTAACAGTACTAACATCTGAAGACAAAGTAGACCAGAGGGGTATGACAGTACAGTTAAAAAAATAAAATTTACAGTTATAAAGTAATGTTAAGGGCAGCTATATATTTACTTGATAAAAACCAATTTTAAAGAACATTTATCGGGCACAGTTCAAATACATTTCAGAAAAAATTATTTTCCGGTCTTCTAAACAAATTTTAATATGTCCGTACAGGAAAGCCCGGCAAACCAGGTGGTCCACTTAAAGTGGCTGATGTTACCAAAAACGGATGTAAACTGTCGTGGAATCCACCAGAAGACGATGGAGGTTCGCCAGTGGAATATTACGAAATAGAGAAACTAGATCCACTCACTGGACAGTGGTTACCCTGCGGTAAATCAAACGGAACAGAGGCAAATATTACTGGTCTTCAAGAGGGTAAACCATACAAATTTAGAGTGAAAGCCGTTAACAAAGAGGGAGAGTCAGAAGAACTGGAAACTGATAAAGCGATCATAGCTAAAAATCCATTTGGTTCGTATACATTACTATATTATTTACAGATGAAAATCATAAAAATGCACTGCCAAAAACTCAGATAAAAATAAGTAGACAGTTTAATAATGCAAAAAAGAGACAAATAGAAACACATGGCATAAAAAGAAGGTGTGGGCATAGGGCTGAACGAAAATAATCCGAGGTTTGATATCTTGGGTAAATGATTATAAAAATTAAATTGATATCTTAGTCTCAGATTTCTCGCCTCAGATTTTGTATGCATATTTTTAAGTTGTAACGATTCATTTTTGTTTGTTCCATTTCTAGTAATTTCTTATGTTGCAATGTTTATTAATTTCTATGCTGCAGATGTCCCAACTAAGCCTGGAAAACCTCAGTTGAAAGACTGGGACAAAGATTTTGTAGAACTTGCTTGGGCCCCACCGGAATCGGATGGCGGTGCACCAGTCCAAAAATATGTGGTACAAATGAGAGACAAAGATGAAAGAAACTGGGTGGATGTGCTGACTGTGCCTGGTGACAGGTATATAAATAAAATACATGTTTTCCGCAGCATACTTAACTGACATTCATACAGCATTTATTATATCAAATAGCTATATGTTTGTAGCTATAATTCTATTAAATAAGATGGTATCAGGACCATCAAAGCAGTGAAGAATAGTGGGTCTAAAAGGACTAGAGCTTACATGCCGCGGTACCTCATGTTATGAAATTTAAAAATCAAAAGCATAAATTTTGAAGAAAAATAATTCTAATAAAAGATTATCTCAAATTAAGAGAACCATGTTGGAACTGCTTATTTAAATGGTAGCGGGCTGGATTAATAAGCAAAGTCTTGAATTAGCACAAAGTCACCCTCCGATTTTTGTTAACTACTGATCAGTTTGTTTCTAATTTTACTTCTCACTGTAAATGAAAGTCCTGCGAGGTTTCACACTTTTCTTTATTAACTTACATTGTTTCTATTTGTTTCCCAGAAATAATGGAAGAGTGCAAGATGTGATAGAAGGACATGAATATGAATTTAGAGTTGTCGCCATAAATAAGGCAGGACCTTCTCCACACAGTGACGTATCCAATTCTGTCATCGCCAAACCAAGATTCCGTAAGTAACTGTATTTTTACCAATGTTTTTTGATGGACTATTATTTATAGTAATTTCCATGTTAAATGTCATTTGTGAGTCACGTGTTTCAATTCAGTTACTTCATGTTTTATTATAGCTTCAGTGAAGTTTCAGCCTAAAGTAAAAAATTAACTTATTTTAGGAAAAAGAACCTGTTGGATTCTTTACTCGTGCCGTGATGGGACCGTAGCATCGTTTCCGAACCTACTTCCGCGAAAAATACCTGTAAGTTTCTAGGAAGGATATTGCGCCCTCTTACACTTGCTAGATGTTTTTGAATTGGTTTCTATACCACCCCACAGAATCTGCAGAATAGAATACTTCGAAGTGGAAATGGGCTAGCGGATGTATCTTCTACCACTTCAAGTAGTTTTAATGAGATTTCGGAAAATGAGGAGATTTCTGGGTCCACTTGTGCCTTTCCTGAATTGTTGTATTTTCTTTGGTACATGAGCGCCTAATTTCCTTCTAGATGAGCTGTGGTTGTCGAGAGTTTAAAATACTGACTGGAGGGTCCAAAAAGGACGGAGGGTTAATACTTTTGGATTCTTCTTACTTTGTTTCTTAGTATTGGTAAAACATATTCTATTGAGTCCAAATTCTATTGTGTAACGAGCCCTTTTCAAATAACTTGTTTTCAAATTATTCATTTTGGTTAACAAAATCTTGTCTAACTGAACTATAGTATCATTATTGAAATAATTTACATTATGTAACCGTATTTCTTAAATAAAGATAAGTTTCTATCGCTAGCGGGAATTTAACAAGCAACTAAGTAATCAGTAATTCAGCCTCAAATGTTTTGTAACTAATATTTAACTAAAACATTTTTTGTTTGATCTTAGTTGCACCATATATTGATCGCAAGAATCTGATGAAGAAAGTGATACCTTCTGGTCAAACACTGAAAATTATAGCTGATATTAAAGGAGAACCGCCTCCTGCTGTTAAATGGACAATCAAAGGAAAGCCGATAACAAATAATAGGTATAATTGCTCTTAAAATCTTGTTATTTATTACTGAGTAATGTCATTTGTAAAATAAAATGTGTTCAGGCAGTGGCTTTAAAGGCAAAAGTCTAATTCACTGCGTCCTAAAAGGTCTGATGAGGCTTTCTAGAATGTCAGTGTTTGTCCTGAAGTTCTGTTTATTTTATATGAGAAATTCATAGTAAAGTATGTTTGATAGTCGCCTCCTTTCATGATATTTAATTTGGTAGTTGGGCGTCAAGCCCATCTTAATGGGATTTATTTTACTTTACTTATTACTTAATTTCCCAGTTCATTTCATCCAACCAGTCTTGGAAGTCTCGGAATTGTATTGTTTACTGGTTCACACCAGATTATCTTATTCACAATCTTGAAATTGCCGAACAGTTATTTGATAAGACTTTTCTTTTCCAGAGTAATAATTGATAACGAAGATTATAAAACTACCTTTATATTACAAAAAGCTGTCAGGAAAGATACAAGTACTTACACGGTAACAGCTACCAACGATTCAGGCACAGACACTGTTGATGTTGAGATAGCTGTTTTAAGTAAGTAATATAACTACACCAATAAGTGAACAAGTATTCATAATTCTAGTAGTACATTTGAATAGAAATAAATTTTTGTATTGGTTCACTTAGTAGAAGAGTTAAAAAAGATTGGTTGTTTATATAGGTGTACCATCTAAACCAAAAGGACCACTACAGGTTGAAGATATTTGTGCCGATGGTTGTACCCTAAAATGGAACAAACCAGAAGATGACGGTGGGAAACCTGTGGATCACTACCTTATTGAACGAATGGACACAGAAAGCGGTCGATGGGTGCCTGTGGCAACTTCCAAAGGAACTGAAGCCGATGTAAGTAGGTTGCCGTGTTTACAATTCCTTACAGTTAAAGTGGAAAAGTATCAAACAAAAGCTTTCTCTTTCTTTCATGTACAACAGTTTTTAATTTCAGTTTCCAATTAATGTTTATTTTATTTAACGGGCTATAAATCCTGTGTACAATTAATAGATCTCACAAAACAGATGCTTTCAACGCTGTTAAAATATGGATAAATTATTGTGAAAAAAAAAAAATTAAATCCAGATATCTTAACATTAAGTTACATATCCATTCAAAACATTATTCAAACCTCCTAATTTGAAGAAATTGATTTGACCGAAAATACCACTTTACGGTGTAGTATATTATTTTAAATAGGATGAAAATATCAGCCCACTTGTAGACAAACTTCATTAAATAAAGGTATATTACTTTAATGAAAAAATTGTTCCAGAAAACACAAATCAAACCCCTTTTCTTACTCATCTTATATTACTCACTTTAAGTGAAGTTAATCTCTTTTTTAAAGTGCCATTGCAGCATATTGTACCTTCTAACATCTGCATAATTTTTATAAGCATAAATGTAAAAGCAGGAAACTGATAACAGAACTCAATGTGGAATCTAACTAAAGCAAAAAATTAAAATTTTAAAGACAGTTTATGTAATAAAACTCTTACGTTTAGCGAAAAATTAAGCCTGTTTCTCTGCTTTAGGTAAAATGAAACATTTGAGTCAAATATTACTTCTAAATCTCGAACAGCTGTATTTTTGTTGGCGTTTTTTTTTAAACGTGAAATATAGCAATGCTTTAAATTAGCTTATTATAATGTAGCTAAAAAAAGTGGTATCGAAGTTGGCTCTTTAGAAGGAAGCTTAATGTTGCAGCTCTTATCAAAAATCAGTTTTCTTGGGGTAACTTAATGATTCTGTTAAAATAATAGAACTTTTCATATAGTTAATAGAAGGTTTCAATAAAATCGTCGTAGCCATTGTTCACACTGTCAGATAATTTTTTAACATGTTTTCAAGCGACGCTGATTTGGGGATCCTCAAACTTCGATTTTGAGTGAAAACTCTATTTAAACTTTGAGGATCGCAATATTTCTTACGAGAAGTAAGCGAAAGTTGAAGGAATTATTATTAAATATTTTTGGCATCACTTTCTCATTTGTTGACTATTTGCTTCAGATCTCTGGATTACACGAAGGTAAAGAGTACCATTTTAGAGTCAAAGCTGTAAACTCCGAAGGGGAATCTGAACCACTGGAAACTGCAACCCCAATTATAGCCAGGAATCCATATTGTAAGTCAAATTACTTAACTTTACTACCGTTTACTCATTCACGATTTTCATTCATTGCGACCTAGTGCTGTTATGGCCTGCTTGGGCTTAATGTTTGTGTAGGCTGTCGTTATAATGTGTAACATGCGTGAGTGAATGAATATACATGGTGGTGAGCTAGAAGTTTACCTTGCGAGTAACGTTAACCCCAATAAATGTAACAATCAATAACTCTGTTGATTAAATGTATATTGTTAAGCCTGGAATGCCGTAGTGTTGCTAGGCTTCCTAAAGGTATGGAAATGGCAGTATCAATCTTATTAGTTTTAGGAAATTAGTTGAGTCTGATGACCATCCTACAACGTATAAAGAGCCCTATCCTCTTAGATTCTTTCTTCTATTAGATTTATTTTAATCCCAAATTTATCTGATTTCAGCTCCACCTGATAGACCAGGCAAACCAACTGCTAAAGATTGGGACAAGAGTAGCTGTTACCTGAAATGGGCTGCACCAAAATCTGATGGTGGAGCCCAGATTACTTCCTACATCATAGAAAAGAAGGATCAGTATAGGTGAATGTTATTAATTTAAACAACCCTATATTTATGGCTAATTTGCGTTGTACAATAAGGCCAAAAAAAAACCTATATTTTACGTTTTAATGCAGATTCCTCGAAAGTAACAGCAATGATTCTTTTTCAACATCGAATACTCACGTCACAAATGTATTTCTTCAAATTTCCAGGGAAAATTAGTTAATTTTAATCAGAGAAAATTAAACAAGATTCTAAAATACTATTCATTACAGTTCTAACTACAATAGAATATTAATTAGAAACAAAATTGCAATTTTGAATAAAATTTGTTGGTAGGACGTGGGACTTCACTGAATGCTTTTTGCCTGAGTATTTTGCGATTTTTTCAGAACACGTTTCCAATGATTGTTCATACGTCATACATCCGTAGTTATACACTTAGAGATCCATTTCAACTTAATTATACGCACCTATCACTTATAGAAGTTAATGTTAACAATGAAATGTATTCCCAAGGATCAGAAGTTTAATGAATTCTAAATTTAATATTTGCCGTTTTTCACTTATGCTGAACACAAATATACATACAGAGGCCAATTTCTAAAAATCACATTTCAATTGAAATGAACTCACCGAAAATTTGACAGTAAGCAATATTTTTTCGTAGTTTGAAGTTTGTTTATTCCTGTGAATCGTTAGGAAATTCAATTTTGTACATTTCCTGAGAAAAATAATTTTAGGGGGATTCCTGGTAAGTTATACGGTGGGTGACTTAGACTTCCTTGTAAAATACCATTTCGTATATTACAGTTGTAACCTTTATAAATATGTGAATTTTTCAGTACTAAGTGGCAAAAGGGTGTTGAACTGATAGGAAGCAAATGCGAAGGCCGAGTTCCTGATCTCATTGAAGGAATGAAGTACACATTCCGTGTGATTGCCGTCAACAAGGGAGGTCAGAGCAAACCCAGCGAGCCTAGTGACACAGTTCTTATCAAGGATCGCAATGGTTTGTTAATGCGTTTTATTTCTCTTATTTATTTCAATAGTTCCAATTGTCCCTTGAAATTGTAACCAGGGCATGCGAATTGCAGCTATATGTCTAATTTAAAAAAAAAATCTAGCTCATTTTGCAGTTTGGGAGACTGTCTCATTGCATCTTATCCTGATCGTTCAAATTGCCTAAATCTATTTAATCCTATTCCCATTTTTCAGTAATAATTCTGGTCATTCAAATATGAAGTAGCCAAGAAATCACGTTTAATTTTCGAGCGAAGTTTTATTTATACCAATTAGTTTTATAATTTTAAATTACTTTTAGCTCTATTATTTTCAAATATTTTTATTTGTAATAAATTTATAATAATTTTATTTTTCACATTGAAAAGTTGAAAAGTTAATTAAAGAATTATTAGAAAACACCGGTCACTTTTAAACCGTGTCACCTTTTTTGTTTTAAAAGATTCGTTCTACGTGGTAAAGTTGACTTTCTGTCTCAGTCAACATTCTCTTTTCAAGTGTCCCGATACAAGTAAAAGTATCATGTACCTGTGGTCAGTAAAGAACAGTTTGAGCGTTAACCTAATTTTACATTACATTCATTCATATGTGTGGTAACAAAGTTTTTGTTTTAATTTTGATAATAAAATGTAAACCACTACTTTTAAAAAACTTGTGATCTTAGTTGAAAAACATGAAAAATTTTATTTTGAAGAAATTAAAGTTTTTTAGAATCTATAACATTGCTACAACTAAAGTAAAAATATGAACTTTGATTATAAATTTAAAAAGGAAATTGAAAATGATATGGGTTTTGTTCTTTGAGTATTAAACAATGCCACTGTATTCTTTTTTCCTGTTTTCAGTGCCACCTAGGATTGACAGAAGCAATCTTAAAGATTTGATTTTTAAAGCTGGACAGAACATAAAACTTGATGTGAAAGTAACCGGTGAACCGCCACCAAAGAAAGAATGGTTCCACAATAAAGCCAGGCTGTCGTCTTCAGAAAATTTGACCATTGATAATGACGACTACAAAACAAAACTTTCCATACTTGCGGCTGTAAGACAGCACTCTGGCACTTATACTATTAAGGCTGAAAATGATTCTGGCAAAGATGAGGCTACAATCGAGATAACTGTACTAGGTAAGTGATGCGAAGATTTTAATAATCTCCATTACTATAAAGGATTTCACCAGGAAAAGTTTAATGTTAAAATATTGCTTTTTGGGCGAGCAGAATTGTCCGAAATTTGTCATTTTGTAGAGATTTAAGGATTCAAACAAGGGAAATACTTTTTTATGGGTTGAACTCTGGGATTTTAGGTATCCCAACTTAATAGGAAAGGCTTCTTTGGCTAACACTTCGCGTGAAACGTTTAAATAATTTTTTGCAGCATTTCGCGAAGTTATAAAAAACTAAATAAACAAAAAAAGTTGCTTTTCTAGATGTTCCTGGACAACCTGAAGGTCCATTGAAAGTGTCGGATGTGCATAAAGAGGGATGCACTTTGAAATGGAAGCCGCCAGAAGATGATGGCGGTTCTCCAATTGATTTCTATGCTATTGAAAAGTTTGATCACGAAGCAGGTAAAGTGAATAAATATTAGTAATTTTTTTATTATTATTTAATATTGTAGTTTACTCTAATGGTCACAGCTAACCATTTATTGGTCTTTTCAAGCAGAAACCCTTTTAAATTTGAGTTGCGCATCTTTCCAGCCGAGTACTGCATCGAATTTGTAGGAGAAAAAAAAAGCCAAAAGCTATTTCTTGAACTCAAATTATAGAAGTTTTGCTTCCTAAGCAATAAGTTAGCACACTGTTAATTTAACTGACTTTGAATTTCCGAACAGTTTTTTTTCAATATTTTTATTTTTGTGTTTACATAGGTTTTACGAAATATTGTATATTTCCTTAGGTAGGTGGATGCCAGCAGGCAGGACGAAAGATACAAAAGCAGACCTTGAAAGTCTGATCCCAGGTCATGAGTACAAATTCCGAGTGATGGCTGTTAATTCAGAAGGCGAATCAATCCCTCTGGAAACGACTGATTCAATCATTGCTAAGAATCCCTATGGTGAGAGCTCTAATTTACTAAAAATATGTGGTGACTCCGGTGTACCCTTGTGCACCTCACTAATTAATCAAAATATATGAATCGAAATGCAATTCTACTGAACTAAAAAAACTTTTCTAGACGAACCTGGAGCACCGTTACCACCAGAGGTGGTTGACTGGGACAAAGACTGGGTTGATCTAAAATGGAATCCTCCTGTCAAGGATGGTGGTTCTCCGATTACTGGTTACATACTTGAGAAGAGAGAGAAAGGCAGCACCCGATGGATTAAAGCTGCAGAAACTAAAGGTCCAGAATGCAAAGCAAAAGCTGAAGATCTAGATGAAGGCACTGAATATGAATTTAGAGTGATTGCTGTGAACGACGCTGGCCTCGGCGAACCATCCCAGCCTAGTAAATCTGTTATCCCTAGGCCAAGGAAATGTAAGTACTTTTTTGTGATTCAGACAAGTCTGATACTTATCTACAAATATTTTTTTTTATGAATATGTTTTTTTTTTCAATTATTCTTTCAGTGGCACCTAAGATTGATCGTCGCAATTTGACTGCCATTACCGTTCATGAAGGGGAACCAATCATGCTGTTAGTAAAAGTAAGCGGCGAACCTCCTCCAGACATAATCTGGTCAAAAGCCAACAAGAGCGTCACATCTACATCTACTCGGCAGATTGACGTAACGCCAAACTGCACTAAATTCGTGATACAGGCTACTGAAAGAAAAGACACAGGAATCTACAAAATACATGCTTCCAACAAGTATGGTGTGGATGATGCAGAAGTTGAAATCACAGTTATAAGTAAGTTTCTCATGAATTATGAATATTTTAATAGTTAGCTGACGCTAGAAAGCGTTATCCTCTTGATTGGTAACGGTACGAAAAAACAACTTTGAGACCGCTTAAATTCGAATAATGTCACAATTTTTGCACTATCGTGGGGCATTTGCGCGATGAAACCTAATTACAATAATAACCTAATAACAGTAGACAATAAATACGCAACCAAATAGTGAAAACTATAAATATACGAAAAAGTAGTGTCAGTGATTCCAAGTAAATTATTTCTCCTAATAAATAGACAAAATCTTGCGTTTAATTTTGGACTTTTTCTGAACTGTAGGCGTATCGTCGTATGTTTTTGTTTTTTTCAGGTAAACCTGGTCCACCAGAAGGTCCTCTAGAAGTGAGTGACATACACAAAGAAGGCTGTACACTGAAATGGAAGAAACCGAAGGACGATGGTGGAGAACCAGTTGAGGGCTATGTAGTGGAGAAATATGACCCTGAAGCAGGAGTCTGGTTGCCAGTAGGTCGATGTAAGAGTCCTGAAATGGACGTAACGGGATTGACACCAGGACATGAGTATCACTTCAGGGTTAAAGCAGTTAACAAAGAAGGCGAATCCGAACCCTTGCAGACTTATTCATCTATTGTTGCTAAGGATCCCTTTGGTATGTAATTTGTTCATTTGAATAGAAAGAAAAAAAAATTAACAAAGTAACAAATATTTTGAATTTACTACTTTATCAGAAAATTGATTTTCAGAACCCACTAACACTAATTGCACAACATTCTCTCTTCATTATTTATTTACTTACTTAGTCAAACTCATCTCCTATTAACGCATGAAATATTCATGATTAAAGGAAATGGAAATAAAAATCAACTGATGTTTAAAGAAGCTAAAACTAATTATATTTAACAGATGTAACAATCTTTTGCATTGTTCCATTCAAGCCATGGGATCGAGCTGTGGGGAGCCACACCTGATGCTTCTATAATATTCAAACTACACAAAAAAGCAAATTACTTTACTTTTTTAAGTTTATGTTGAGCGTCTATCCATGAGGAAATGTCGTCTGCGTACAGCAACATTATTAATTCTTTAGCAACTTTCATATTCACGCTCTGTATGCCGTTAAGCTCGAAAAACTCCTTTGTATCACTCAAAAACAATGAGAACAATAGCGGACTGAGTATCTTCCCCTGAAGTACTCCTTTATAGATTTTTATTTCGTTTGACTTTAGATCTCCCTCTACTACCCTCATTACTGCACCATCGTAGAGCTTCTTAACAATTCTAATAAATTTTGCACTGACGCCTATCTGTAATAATTTAAGCCATAACTTTCCATGACAAACAGAGTCAAATGCTCTACGAAAATCGATAAAAATTCCAAACAACCTCCTTCTTTCTAACCGCAGCTGTATATTAATAACGGAACTCAATATAAAGATCCCATCACGACATCCTTTTCCTCTCCGAAATCCTAGCTGCTCTTCAGGCACTACATTGTGTTTTTCCGCCTACCCAGCCAATCTCGTGTTAAGTAAGTATGTAAAAATTTTAACTATTGTATTAACCAAAGATATAGGCCTATAGTTTAACGGGTTAGCCGGATCACCCTTCTTATATAACATCTTAGTATTTACTTTGCTCCATTGTGGAGGGATAACTTCCTTATTCCAAATGTTATTAAACATATTTAACAAATAATGCACCCTAGCAGGGGGAAGGTGTTTATAAAGCTCATTTTTTATTAAATCCGGGCCCGGGGCTTTTTTTTTCTTTTGCCATACCAATACTATAATGAAGTTCCTCAAGAGTAAAATCTGAATCCATCTCGGGGCAATAGACTCCAAAGAAATGGACATCATCAAACACATACGCAGGGAATAATTTATTATAAAAATCTTCCCAGATCTTCTTATGTTACTTAGAATATTTTTAGGTTGTTTTTTGCTTTCGAAAATTTCGTACTGCCTGCCAGAAATCGCTTGAATTTTTAGAGGAACTGAAAACAGTTTGTATCTGTTTAAAATAGTTACTTTTCGCTATGCGCACAGTAAGTTTATAATTATTTTTTGCCGACAAGTACGATTTAATAGAATCTTCCCGAAATAAACTCTTTTTACAGTCTTTATACCGCTTATTAACCAAATTTTTGGCTCTTCTTCATTCGCAAGTAAACCATTTTTTATTTTGAATCTGGTTTTTCCATTCTTTATATTTTACAATTATACCGGTGTTACGAGCTATATTTTGCAATGTGTTACAGAAATTATCACTCAAATACTCAACTGAGGAGCTATTAAAATATACCTACAGAACTGTCCAGTTTGTGAGAGAAATGTAACAACTTATTCTGATCTACTTTAATTATTTCCCAATAGCTACTTGTAACATTATCAGCGCGTACCCCACTGCTATTATCCGAATCAATCCGTTCTACTTGTATTTTTAATTTGCAAAGTAGGTGATCAGAAAAAGAATTTATTGGCACAACATCAAAATGACGGCAAGACTCCAATGCAAGGCAATCTATCCATACCAAATCTATTACACTTCTCCTCTGCGGCCCAATAAATGTACAATTTCCCGGACAGTCACTATATGTTCTGCCATTACAAACAAACATACCGTTACCTTCCAGTGCTTCACACAACTTGAATCCCCTGGTATTCACCCCTCTATCCAATGATTCCCTCTTTCCATTAAAACTTGAACCAAAGAATATATCATCTTCCAATGTGTTCAATTCCCCTATCCTAGCATTAAAGTCGCCTCCCAATACAATACCAACTTCTCCATACAGTTGTCTTTAATCAAAACGGGATTAACGTCATTTTTCACAGTTTTTTATGTAGTTTTCATAATCATTGTCAAAACCAGTGGTCCTTATGAAACCCTAAACCGGTTTTTAGCCGTAACTCCGCCAAACATAAAGATACAGCATCGTGGGTAAAAAATTTGAAAACTAGACCGAAAAAAACATATAGTTTACTTCATGGGCTTTTTCGAAATTCCTCTTTCCTAAAAAGTTATTAGCGATTGGTGCGTTTTAAATGGATCACCCTGTATATCATATTCAGTTAAATAAAATGGAATTTTGAAGTTATCAGTACTCAACCATCTTTCACACATACAAATTATATCTAATTCATGTAACTTATTTATTTCGGTAGCGTCCATGTTGAAAAGAGTACCCATACCTCCAACATTCCAATATAATATTCCTATATTTATAAAAGTATATTCGAATTCATAAAAACAATTATTTATTAATTCATTCCCATCTTTAAAATTAACAGAATTCACCTTATTTGAAACTTCGATTTGATCGCCGTTGTCTTCATAAGTCACCAGGTTTCCCTCCAAAGTCACCATTTTACGAAAAAAATAACTAATTATTTATTTAAAATTATTATATGAATCACAAGTCGGTTGTTATCTTACGAGCAACGTGCAGTGTAGTATATTGATTTAGCATCAATGCAGTAGAGTGACCTTGAGAATTACGAATTGCCCCATTCGACTTGTCTCTTCAGTTACTAACAATCCCCACTAAATAAGAACCAGCTTATCACTATTTAAAAACACAAAACGCTTGCAAAATTACCAAATAATTCTGACGTAATTCACCTCATTAAAGTCGCTAAATTAAAACAAAAATTTAATAAGTCAGAGGGAAAACTAACTTTTCATCACATCACCGAAAAATTAAACAATATTTGGGCGATTAACCCATACAAATTTAGTATAAATCGGAGAGACTGTACAGTACATGTGTATAGTATCGCGAACAAGGCTCAACTCCCTTTTACCTTTATATGGAAACTACTATTCTCTATAATTGTGTAAATTGTAGAAAAAATTTATCGACCAGAAAACGAGATATATAGGATTAAAGTTTCTTTCCGTTCTATAAAGCGAAAAGTCTAACTTCAATTATCTCGAAAACTAATCCTTAGATTTTCTTTATATTTTACCTCTATATGGAGACTACTATTGTCTATAACAGTGTAATTTTTGGTAAAAAATCTATCGAGCAGAAAACGAGATATTTTTAGGGTTAAAATTTCTTTCCGTTCTATAAGGTGAAAAATTTAACATCATATATCTTGAACACTACTCGATAGAATTTATTATTATTTCACCTGTATATGGAGACTACTATTGTCTATAATTGTGTAAATTTTAGTAAAAATCAATCAAGCAGAAAAATAAAAATTTAGGGTTAAAGTTTGTTTCCGTTCTATTAAGTGAAAACTTTAAATTCAAATATCTCGAAATCTAATCGATAGATATTGTTTATATTTTACCTATATATAGAGACTACTACTGTCTATAGTTGTGTAAATTTCAGTAAAAATCTATCGAGCAGAAATCAAGACATTTAGGGTTAAAGTTTGTTTCCGTTCTATTAGGTGAAAACTTTAACTTCAAATATCTCGAAATCTAATCGATAGATATTGTTTATATTTTACCAATATATAGAGACTACTACTGTCTATAGTTGTGTAAATTTCAGTAAAAATTAATCGAGCAGTAAACGAGATATTTAGGGTTAAAATTTGTATACGTTCTATAAAGTGAAAAGTAACATCATATATCTCGAACACTACTTCATAGATATTGTTTATATTTTACCTGTATATGGAGACTACTATTGTCTATAATTGCGAAAATTTTAATAAAATCTATCGAGCAGAAAACGAGATATTTTAGGGTTAAAATTTTGTCCGTTTTATAAAGTGAAAACATTAACTTCACATATCTCGAAACGTACTTGATAGATTTTGTTAATATTATACCTGTACATGGAGACTACTATTGTCTATAATTGTGTAATTTTTAGTAAAAATCTATCGAGCAGAAAACGAGATATTTTTAGGGTTAAAATTTCTTTCCGTTCTGTAATGTGAAAACTTTAACATCATATATCTCGAACACTACTCGATAGATATTATTTATATTTTACCTGTACATGGAGACTACTATTGTCTATAATTGTGTAATTTTTAGTAAAAATCTATCGAGCAAAAAACGAGATATCACAAAAACTACTCGATAGATTTTGTTTATATTTTACCTGTACATAGAGAATACTATTGTCTATAGTTGTGTAAATTTCAGTAAAAATTATTCGAGCAGAAAACGAGATATTTTTAAGGTTAAAATTTGTGTACGTTCTATAAAGTGAAAAGTTTAACATCAGATATCACGAAAACTACTCGATAGATTTTGTTTATATTTTACCTGTATATGGAGATTACTATTGTCTATAATTGTGTAATTTTTAATAAAAATCAATCGAACAGAAAACGAGATGGTTAGGGTTAACTTTTGTTTCCATTCTATAACGTGAAAAATTTAACTTCAAATATCTCGAATAGTACTTGTTAGATTTTGTTTATTTTTACCTATACATAGAGAATACTATTGTCTATAATTGTGTGAATTTTAATAAAAATTAATCTAGCAGAAAACGAGATATTTTGAGTTAAATTTTGTTTCTGTTCTGTAAAGTGAAATATTTCACTTCAAATATCACGAAAACTACTCGATAGATTTTGTTTATATTTTACCCGTATATGGAGACTACTATTGTCTATAATTGTGTAATTTTTAGTAAACATCTATCGAGCAGAAAACGAGATATTTTTAGGGTTAAAATTTCTTTCCGTTTTATTAAGGAAAATTTCAACTTCAAATATCACGAAATCTACTTCATAGATATTGTTTATATTTTACCCGTATATGGAGACTACTATTGTCTATAATTGTGTAATTTATAGTAAACATCTATCGAGCAGAAAACGAGATATTTTTAGGGTTAAAATTATTAGTTATTAATAATTAATAATTATTAATTATTATTAGTTATTCCGTTTTATAAAGTGAAAACTTTAACTTCACATATCTCGAAACATACTTGATAGATTTTGTGAATATTTTACCTGTACATGGAGACTACTATTGTCTATAATTGCGAAAATTTATGTAAAAATCTATCGAGCAGAAAACGAGATATTTTTAGGTTTAAAATTTCTTTCCCTTTTATTAAGTGAAAATTTCAACTTCGAATATCACGAAATCTACTTCATAGATATTGTTTATATTTTACGTGTATATGGAGACTACTATTGTCTATAATTGTGTAATTTATATTAAAAATCTATCAAGCAGAAAACGAGATATTTAGGGTTAAAATTTGTATACGTTCTATAAAGTGAAAAGTTTAACTTCATCTATCTCGAACACTACTCGATAGATATTATTTATATTTTATCTGTATATGGAGACTACTATTGTCTATAATTGTCTAATGTTTCGTAAAAATCTATCGAGCAGAAAACGAGATATTTAGGGTTAAAATTTGTATACGTTCTATAAAGTGAAAAGTTCAACTTCAGATATCACGAAAACTACTCGATAGATTTTGTTTATATTTTACCTGTATATAGAGACTACTATTGTCTAAAATTATGTAAATTTTAATAAAAATTAATCGAGCAGAAAACGAGATATTTAGGGCTAAAATTTGTATCTGTTCTATAAAGTGAAAAGTTCAACTTCAGATATCATGAAAACTACTCGATAGATTTTGTTTATATTTTACCTGTATATGGAGACTACTATTGTCTATAATTGTGTAATTTATAGTAAAACTCTATCGAGCAGAAAACGAGATATTTAGGGTTAAAGTTTTTTTCCGTAGTATAAAGTGAAAAGTTTAACTTCAAATATCTCGAAAACTACTCGTTAGATTTTGTTTATATTTTACCTGTACATGGAGACTACTTTTGTCTATAATTGTGTAAATTTTATTAAAAATCTATTGAGCAGAAAACGAGAAATTTAGGGTTAAAATTTGTTTCCGTTCTATAAAGTGATAACTTTAACATCATATATCTTGAAATATACTAGATAGATTTTGTTTATATTTTACCTGTACATGGAGACTACTATTGTCTATAATTTTTTAAATTTTAGTAAAAATCTATCGAGCAGAAAGCGACATATTTAGGGTTAAACTTTGTTTCTTTTCCATAATTTGAATACTTTAATTTCACATACGTATTTCGAAAACTATTCGATAGATTTTGTTTATGCTGTATATTTACATTTATTTGTTTACCTGTATATTTTTTTATTTTATTCACTGCCAAAATACAAAACTGCACAACAGTGGAGCTCGACGCACCATAAATCATACCTTGAGCAATACATTTTAATTAATACGAATTCTTTAAAAGAAATTATTAAAACTATCTACTTTAACATTAAAATGTTTAAATATTTAAAGTAGCTAATAAACAAATCTATAAAGCGGAATAAAAAAAACATGTACAAATAAATACAAAACAAGCATTTCACAAATATATTATTAATAATCAATTTGTAAAAAACAATAAAATCCCTCAAAAAAGGGTGGAAAAATACCAAATATACAAATACCAATACTACAGAGCCAGCCCATCATTTACAACAGCAATTCTAATTTCTTTTCTCTATTAAGCTTATTAAGTATATTAAGTTTATGTTGAGCGTCTATCCATGAGGAAGCCAAAACAACAATGTCGTCTGCGTACAGCAACATTATTAATTCTTTAGCAACTTTCATATTCACGCTCTGTATGCCGTTAAGCTCGGAAAACTCCTTAATATCACTCAAAAACAATAAGAACAATAGCGGACTGAGTATCTTCCCCTGAAATACTCCTTTAGAGATTTTTATTTCGTTTGACTTTAGATCTCCCTCTACTACCCTCATTGCTGCTCCATCGTAGAGCTTTTTAACAATTTTAGTAAATATCCTTTTGTTAATGTATTAGGTAATGCATTGTTGGAAGTATGTTGGTGCCTTTACATATGCGAGGCATCTCCTTCTTCGTATGTAGGACAGAATAATCCGGTTTTCCATTTTAAAGAAATTACTGAATCTTTCCATATTTTCATTAAACTATCTTGCAGCTTTTTATCTTATCTTGCAGCTTAGGTCTACCTGTTTTTAGCATCGCTGTTTGCAGGCCACCTGGCGCTTTATTACCTTTCATCTGCACGATGGCGTGGTAGTTCCACGTCTTCTTCTGCATTACCTCTATATTTAAATGCTGCTATAATTTTACTATCTCCGGGTATATTTTTATTGAAATGTTCTACCCACCTAACATTCCAGTTTTCTCACCGGAAGCGATTTATACTCTACGGCTTGGTACAGTCCTTTAAAAAGATTCTAGTCTTTGAAGTTGCTGTTTCCGCACTAATCCCTTTGTATTAATTTTTAGTTGTACCTAGTGAACCTGGAGCACCTAATCCCGTGGACTGGAATCAAAACCAAGTTGATCTTGTATGGCAGGAACCTCTCTCAGACGGTGGTTCACCCATCACTGGATACATCATTGAAAAGAAAGATAAATACAGGTAAGTTATAAATTTACATACATACTGCTATTTCGCTTTAATTTGTATTTATGTTTTGACTTTGCGGCAGACGAGTTTCCATCTGTTTGTTGTAGAAAACGTATATCTCAAAGTAGAAGAAACTCTGCAAGAGAACCTTTTGTTCTGTCTAAATTACTTCAGATTAGGTACAAAATCTGGTCTGTAATTTCTCTAATCATTCACTCGTGCTCATCTTCTTATCACTTTACAGCTAGGTTTTTTCTCCAGAAGACCATTTAGCGAGACGATTTTTTTTTATCCGGGCTGCCACAGCTTTATGACGTTTCCTGGTGTAAACACCATATCAAAGATCGAGATCGCTCATCAGGAAACGGTCACTGAAAGAGTGCCACGTATCTGTTAATGGTACGAACAAAAATTACAATGAGTGTTACAATACTTATGGAAGCTGTACTTTGTGATGGAAATAAAAAAATTCCACTGATCAGCTTTGGAACCCTTTTGTAATTAAAACTGTCCGGTTGGACAGTTGTATAAGGGTTGATCGTCAAAAACTGCACGAAAAAGCGTAACGTTGAAAAACACCCAACTTTGACAATTTTTTCTCTTTTACTATAAAAGATCAAATTCCCGAATTTTCTTTAAATTATAGGGCAAACACTCCTTTATAACTGTAATTTTTCTGCAACAACCCAGATCTAATAGGTTTCGAGAAAAAAGTTGCCGAAAATGAGCAAAAAAAGCTTTTTCAAAAAATGTTCTTGTTCTACTTCTTGTTCTTCTTCTTGTTACCTTTTTTGTAAACAACGTAGCGCCTAAACGCGCGAATCGATTTTCATGAATGAGGTGTCATTCGATTCGGAATTTTATGTAGATGTGCTTTTTGGGGGTCTCGACGCTGTACATCGAATGGGAGAGGAGTTAGCTTCCTTTATGTAAGGCCCCCTCCAAAATTATTATTACTAATTACTCTGTAAATCTTAGCCCGATTTAGATTCAAAATCTTTGCCTCTTTGCCTTTTAGGGAGAAGTACTGTAATCGCAGTTTATTTTTCTTGCTTCTCTTAAAAGGAAGTACTGAAATCGCAGTTTAATTTTGCTATTTACGTACAAAATTCCTATTTTATTCAAAACGCTTTCTCAAAAAATTGTTATTGAGGATGGTTTGGGGACCGCAACTATAACCATTCTTTAAAAAGATCTCTCCAGTGGTAGTTACGGTTCAGACTTAACACCTTATCAGGTTATAATGATAGAATTGCTTGTTCCAGAGTTTAAAAAAGTCTTTAAAGCAGATATGTAACTTTGCAAAATAGAAAAAAAGGAAAATCTATCCAAAATGTACAAAAATCTCCTTAACAAAAACTTACAGTTTAAAATGTTAAGTATAAGGGTTGATTAAACGCCAAAAGTTACACAAATCAGCATGTACCCAACATTTCATTAATACTTCATTGATATTATTTAAGTAATTTTACTGCATTAATTTTCATTAATATTTTTTAAGAATTCATTAGATGTCACAGACCCTTATGCTGGCCAGTTCATTCATAATATTTTTTTGTTATAATTGTGATAAATATGTATTGTAAAATAAGTTAATAAAACTAACTAATTAGATTGCGTATGTGTATCAACTTTTGTTATCTTTGATTGAACTTTTGTGTCAGTATTAGAGGAAGTTCTAGGTAAATATAGCAAATAAACTTTGTTTTTTGTACACAGTGGAATTTGGGAGAAAGCTTTGGAAACTATTGGATGTAGTCCACAAGGTCTTGTCACCGGACTTGTAGAAGGCAATGAGTATCAGTTCAGAGTGATCGCTTTGAACAAAGCTGGACAAAGCAAACCGGGAGAACCTAGTAAAACATTTATTGCCAAGCCACGATTCTGTAAGTGATGTGATCTGATAGTCTACTTAAGAACTTGATTTTGATCTGATTCCTTACCATCCTCATAATTATGTAGTTAGGTAAATATTTTTATTTAAAGTTCAAATAATATTCGTATTGTGTTTAGTGGAGCCTAGAATTGACCGAAGAAATTTGAGGGACATCACTCTATCAGTTGGTTCTGCTTTGAAATTAGATGCAAATATTTCAGGAGAACCTCCGCCAACTGTAGAGTGGAGATGTAACACCAGTCCTATAAAGTAAGTTATCTATTAAGTGATTTTTTTTTTGCTACAATGATCGATAACGCATATTGAAGAATTTTTCTTGTAATAAGCTTCATGAGTGTTTGAAGCAATATTGATATGTCTATCAAATTGATAACTAATCACTGCTTCCACCTGAACAAAGACTAATAAGCCCAGATGTCTATAACAAACAGAAGGTTGCTCGAATCATAGAATTGTATTCGTAGAACGTTAAAAAATAATTTCTTAATTTCCCTTGTGGTTACACAAGAAGATTTCACACTTTACTTGTGACCATATTTGCTCTTTGCTCGAAATAATACACCAAATGTAAAAACGTCTCAAATGAACAAAAATTAAAACGCAAAAAAGAAATACTAATCATTTATTGGTCGCGGTGCTTGCCAATGCTGCCTTTTCGATGGAAGATAACGAATTAGGTTTTGTCGCTGTTCACTAACAAATCGATCGAAGAGCGGAATGAATACAATAACTTAATTTTCCTCTGAGCATCAACCCAAGGTAGAGCCAACAAGACGATATCTCCGACAAATAGAAACAATTAAAATTCTTGAGCTTAAATTACTTTTTGGCCATGTACTCCTCCTATTTTTGAAAGAATCAATTATGTTGGAAATTTTAATACTAAACAAAGTTGAAAAATTACGGTTAAATTTTAATCATGAGTGACCGAATCAAATGTTAATTTTGTATTTACAAAAACAAAATATATGAAAATTTATTTAATTCTGACAGAGGGCAAATAAATTTTCCAATTTTCCCCAGTCTCCCTGAAAAATCCAGATGGTTCCTCTTGAATAATCTTGAATTAAGTTGAAAAAAATCCTGCTAAACATCACGACTTAATTATTAGCTATAAAAATTAGATTGAGGATACCCTAATTGAAATGACGAGCTACCTTTTTTTTTATTTATATAATTTTGTAAAAACTTTGCACTGTAACACGAACATTGCTGTTTTCTCCAGTAATAATATTGAAATTAAATGGTAACATTTTTCAGAAATACTAAAACTATCACCTTGGAAAATGTTGATTATTACACCAAACTGACAATAAGACCTGTTACGCGCAACGATTCTGGAGAATATGTCGTCACAGCTTCCAATAGTTCAGGCCGTGACCAGGTCATAATTCAAGTGACCATCACTGACAAACCTACCCCACCTCAAGGACCTCTCCAGGTAAATTTCAACACTAATGCTACCTTAATTTGTTTTGTGGTTTAGTTGCTGGGAAGCTTCAGAGATCTAGGGTGAAGTGGTCATGAGTGAGGACTTGAAAGTGGGAATAAAAACTTAAGAAATAATCATGAAACACACAATCTTAGAAAACAAACAAGTCTTTGAATAATTCGGACCTTTATTTTTCTAGAGACAAATTTTATCTTAAATTTCCGGGTAAGCCCGAAATAGCAATAATTTATTAGTCGTCATCACTCTGTTCTAAATCTCTTCAGAGCATCATTGTCTTTCATATTGTCCCTAAAGTTTTTAACCAGCCAACTTGTTGGAAGCTAAGTTCTTCTACTTTAAAATGTGTTGGACTCGTGCTCGACGAATCTCCGCATGCATGTACTTCGCTTTTTTCTTATTCATCTGCCCTGTTTTCTATCTAGCCTTTCTAGAACAATATCTTGTATATTAAGGGAACATTTATAGCATCTAAGCACCTTTACGCTAATTAGCTTTGGAAGGTTACTCCAGGAACTTCGGAATATGTATCTAACGAAATTTCATTTCCAAAGTCTAATACGTAAGCAATAGTTTGTCTTAAAAGGAAGCAAACATGTTGGTAGCTTATTATTTGAGACGAAATTTACTTGGTCGCACTTTAAATTTCTATTAGTTGTTTTCAAAACTTTGCTTTACCTTCAAAAGAAATTGGCATAGTTCCTTATTATATTAAAATGCTTTAAATAGGTGTCTGATGTTCACAAAGAAGGATGTACACTTAAGTGGAAGAGACCAAAGGACGATGGAGGCACTCCCATTGAGTATTACGCTGTGGAAAAGTACGACCCTACAAAGGGAATGTGGATTCCATGTGGACGATCTACGGAGCCATGTAAATGAATTTCTTTAATAGAATTGCTTGATGTAGGTTTTGTTGAGTGTGTTGTCTATCATTGTCTAGTTCACTTATACAATTTTTGGTTTTAAGATGTAGCAAATTTGTAACATATTTGTGATTCTTAATTTTGTCCTCAATTAGCGCTGGAAGTAACAGGACTAACGCCAGGCAATGAATATTCGTTCCGTGTATTTGCTGTAAATTCTGAAGGAGAATCGGAACCATTAGAAACTGAAGAATCGATTGTAGCCAAGAATCCATTTGGTAAGTGGTTATGTTATAAAATATTTTAAAACCTCAGTACCAGCTAAGTGCTTGTTACTGGACGCGGAAGTCTTTGTTTGAAGTTCTGGCGGAGATGTCCTTACGACCCCTGCCAGCCATTGCTCATCCATTAAACAGGATGTTGAAAACATATTATTTAGGTGAAAAAAAAATATCCTTGACATATTCTATTCTTCTATTAATTATGGACTGTCAGTATTTAGGCCATTACCGCCGGAGCTTTCTTTGTGCACTGCTTACTTCGGGTCAGAGCTTTCTCATTATCAACAACATTTTCTACCATCGAAAGTAAGCTGTAGAAGCTCCATGAAGGAAACAAAGTTAAGGGTAGCAAGCTAAACCAGAACTAAGAACTTTATGTCCATCACAGTACCATTTTCCTTTTAACTCCTTCCCTAATAACCTTACTGTATTCTTAAGCTCTAAATTTCTATTTCAGATGAACCGAGCAAGCCAGAAGATTTAGAAGCCACAGATTGGGATAAAGATCATGTGGATCTAAAATGGTCGCCACCTAAACAAGATGGAGGCGCTCCAATCACTGAATATCTTATTGAAAAGAAAGACAAATATGGCAACTGGGAAAAAGTACATTGATTTAATATATTTCAATCAAATTCCTTTCACCGAAGTATTTCAGTTTTTGCGACATTTTTAGAAGTACCCTCTAAGTACCCACCATTAATGCAACTTGTGGCCCTAAGAATGAATACTCGATACCCTATATAGCCAGAGCAAGTAAAAAGCCACTCTGTTGACAACCAATAATTTTTCAAAATTAAAATTAGAATCTACATAGTTATTCGTCTAGACTAGACAACTAACTAGACAACGTTGGTATTCGGGTACAGCAAATTGCGGAATTGATAGTTTCGTACTTCACCGCTAATTTTCGGACTACTCACAAAGTACTTTTTTCTAAATACTACAATTAGTTACCACATATCTTTAGTGCCTTCAATTATTTTAAACTTCTTATTTGATGTTTCAAAAACCTCTTTCCTTTTCTTTCTTCAAATTTATTTGTATTCTTTTTAAGCCTGCAAATATTATCGCGTAATCAAAACTATTTTTACGAAATATATTAAGTAATTTAAGAGAGCGTACATTCATATAAACACTATCATACCACTTCAATTTGTTTGTAGGTCTAAAGGTTCTTACTTGCCATAACAAGCAAAATCCCTAATCATTTCACATACGCTTTTTACTGCACTTTGTACTTTATCTACAGCAATCATAACTTTTAGTTTGGCTCCCTCGTTAACTAATTTTATCTGTTTTCTCACAGTTAGCAACTTATTGTGTTTATGTCGAATACTAGGAATCAAATAATCGAAAACTGAGTAATATTTTACTCTTGCTCAAAATAAATTCTCTCTCTTCTGAAAAAGTGAATTCCGTCACTAATACTTTAGACTCTTTTCTGCCAAAACGATGTACATAAGCGATTTTCACATCCTCCCTCACACCCAACATTTTTCAAACACTTTTGTAGGAAATAGATGAGAGAAATGAGTATTAGAGGAATACCTTAACAATTAAATTTTTAATACTGTCTTCTTAAGAATTATTTCATATTAATAACAAATTACTTTTAGTAATTTACATAAAAGATTTGAATGTTCCTATAAAAGTTATTTAAGCACTTTTTTTTTAGGCGTTAGTAGTACCAGCAAGTCAGTTAATGGCTACAGTACCAAATTTGACAGAGGGAGAATCATACCAGTTCCAAGTACGAGCTATTAACAGTGCCGGCCCTGGAGAGGCTAGCGATCCAACGCCCATTATAGTAACTAAACCTAGAAATCTTGCACCTAAAATAGACAGATCAACACTTAACGATGTTACTATTAAAGCTGGGCAAGGATTCTTGTTCAACGTTAGGGTAAGGAAAGATCCAGGAATAAATGTCATCGAGTTTTTTATATTTGCATGTAATTTCAACTAGAACGCAGATATAAAAACTCAATATAATAACAATATTATTGTTTTTCTTAGGTATCTGGTGAACCAATGCCAGAAACATCTTGGATCCATGGTACCCAAGAACTTACATCTAGACACAATGTTAAAGTGGTACATACAGACTATGCAACAAAATTAAGCGTACGTATGGCAACAAGAAAAGATTCTGGCAAATACAAAGTTATGGCTGAAAATATTAACGGCAAAGATATTGCAGAAGTAAAAGTAACAGTGTTAGGTAATCACATTTTGCTTAGTATTGAGAAATGGAGTTTTAATAAAAGTGTTCGTTTATTTACACTATACATACTTGCATTATGCAATTTTATGATTTCTTTCTTTTCGTCTTTACCAATCTGTACTTGTAGTTTTTTAAGATATCAAAATAGGCGCTAATTATTCGAAATTCAATGTTTGCTGGTATGTTACTGCGAAGAGGATGAAATCTTCATCACTTCTGGCACTTTAATTACTAAATCTAATGTTTCATCATGTTTAATCAGTACAAAATCATTGGTTCTATCTTCGTGGAGAATTGCTGAAAAATTGTAAAATCTAGTTTGGCCAAGTCACAAATTTCTGTAGTTAATGGATTTTGAGACTACATCTGTGGATATCACGTTACAGACATGAAAGATTTTATGATGTACGAAAATCCGAAACGGGTCAATAATTGAGAAAACATGGTGCATAAAATCAACGAAAAAAGGGAGTTATTTATTAACTTTTCAAATTATAAAACTGTTTATTTTATATATATTTTTTTTTAAATAGCGAGGGTCTCAAAACTTGTATGTTTTAAGAAGGCACCGTTTTAATAAATGCCAAAACCATCTTATTACCATCGCATTACTTCCTGAGAACAGATCTTTGTATAACAAATATTTTTATTGCAATTAATTTTAACTTTTTAATTGATTTTTCAAATTTGGTGTTTAGACAAACCAAGCGAGCCTAATGGCCCATTGAAAGTTAGTGATGTTTACTCCGAAGGTTGTAAATTGTCTTGGAAACCACCAGACGATGATGGGGGCAACCCTATTGAGAAGTATGTCATTGAGAAGATGGACGAAGCCACGGGTATGTCAGAGTCATTAAAAAATCTATTTTAAAATAACCAATGATTATTGGGTTCCTAAACATTTTTCTAAAAAGTTATAAAATGCAGGTAAAAAACCTGATTTGTGCATTTATTTCAGGACGATGGATACCAGCTGGAGAGACGATTGGACCTGAACTTTCTTTTGATGTGACCGGTCTACAGCCGAAGCACAAATATAAATTCCGTGTACGGGCGGTCAACAAGCAAGGAAAGTCTGATCCCCTGACTGCTCAGCAGGCAATAGAAGCCAAAAATCCCTACGGTAAAAAAATAATTAATTCTGAAGAAAATTAGCGTTTCGCCAAAAAAGTGATTTAAATTGATTTTATTTTTAAGTAATTTAATCATTTCGTTTCATCGTTTTTGTAACTTTAAAAAAGTAAATTAATCGCCTATTTTTTCAGGCGGGGCTTAACGTCCAATTACCAATTAGGTGTCGTGGACGGAGGCGACTAGCAAACATACTTTACTATAAAATTCTTTTATTAACCATTAAATAAAATCCAAGGCCTAAGACCGGGAATCGAACCCAGTACCACAATACTTATTAGCTTTACAGGTCTCGCCTCTAACCGTTCGGCTACCGTGGCGCCTTTTAGTAACTTTAATTGCAGATAGGATAGGGAGTAGTTCAACAAATAATGCAATACGTTCTTCTCTTTCATAGTAGCTGTTTCGTCGCCTTTATAATATCACACAACATTAAAAACGTAGCTGAAATTTTAAGCTTGAGCAAAATTGATCATTTAAAAAATAAGTTATCACAGGAGAGTTTAAAGATGACGCACACAAAATTTTAAATTTGCTGTTAGAAAATTGCCTGAGGAAAAACAAAAAACATTATTTATTGAACAAAAACACAGACATGGGTTTGTCTATTCATAATGTGACATTTCTAGCATTAATAATAGATTGGATTGATCCTCATTATGCTTAAATGATTAAATTATGTTGAAATTTTTACAGAACCTTAAAAATTAATCATTAAAAGTTCAATTGAAATGCAATACTTTAGGCAAATATCACTTTTTCTCAGATATAACATTGGATTTCAGATGAACCAGGAAAGCCGAGTACACCTGTAATAAAGGATTACGACAAAGACTTTGTTAAACTGGAATGGGACAAACCAGAGACTGATGGAGGATCTCCAATTACGGGTTACATTATTGAAAAGAAAGAAAAATTCAGGTAATTTCTACTGTTTCGTTAAAGTAATACAGATTAAACTAATGTAAACTTTGAATATATATACAGGGTGTTCATTTTAAGACGGCTCAAATGCATTTCATGCTTAAACGGTTGTTCTGAGCGAAAAATGGTAGAGGAAATATTTGTTGTCCGTCACCCCTAGTTTCCGAATATGTGACTTGATTTTAGATTCCTGCTCGCATACGCGGCTGCAAAAGTGAGAATTTGCAGTTGACTCCCATTTTCATATACACAGTTTTAAAGAGTATAAAAAGTAAAGAAAAAAACCGGAAACCGCAATTCGATATTTTCAAAATTAAATGTGCTAGGCCATTTCAAAATCTGGTATTTTTGATCATATTTCAATTTTTTTAACTTGTTATCAAAGAGAAAGAAGAGCACGCGATAGGTCATTTTTATGTATTTTTTCATCCCCTTTCTACTAAAAATATTGCCAAGGCCGTAAAGCTAGTATTTTTCTTAATATCTGGAGATAAGTCGTTTTCCGACTGATTTTTCTAAGAAAAATCAAATGTTAAGAGCTTTAGATGTTCTCAAACATACCCAAAATGGCTAAAAATGAATTTTACATCTGCTACAAACAAGAAGGTTTAATAATTATTTGGTAATTTTAGGAGAGTTGCGCTTAATTACCAAAAAAATTGGAAACCTCCTGCCACATATTTAAGTGACCAATATCTTTCATGTAAAGGATCAAACTTATGCCTTAATTTACCAAATAGAGAACATCTAAAGCTCTTAACATTTGATTTTTCTTAGAAAAATCAGTCGGAAAACGATTTATTTCCCAATATTAAGAAAAATACTAGCTTTACTGCCTTGGCAATATTCTTGGTGGAAAGGGGATGAAAAAATACATAAAAATGACCTATCGCGTGCTCTTCTTTCTCTTTGATAACAAGTTTAAAAATTGAAATATGATTAATTAAAACTGTCCGGTAGGACAGTTGTATAAGGGTTGACCATCAAAAACTGCACGAAAAAGTGTAACGTTGAAAAACACCCAACTTTGACAATTTTTTTCTATTTTTCTATAAAAGATAAAATTCCCAAATTTTCTTTATAATATAGGGCAAATCCTCCTTTATAACTGTAATTTTTTTGCAACCACCTAGATCTAATAGGTTTCGAGAAAAAAGTTGCCGAAAATGAGCAAAAACGGCTTTTTCAAAAAATGTTCTTGTTCTTGTTCTTCTTCTTCTTCTTCTTCTTCTTGTTGTTCTTGTTGTTACCTTTTTTGTAAACAACGTAGCGCCTAAACGCGTGAACCGATTTTCATGAATGAGGTGTCATTCGATTCGGAATTTTATGTAGATGTGCCTTTTGGGGGTCTCGGCCCTGTACATTGAATGGGAGAGGAGTTAGCCCCCTTTATGTAAGGCCCCCTCCAAAATTATTATTACTAATTACTCTGTAAATCTTGGCCCGATTTTGATAAAATTTGGTAGGATGATAGGGTTAGGGCTCCCCTACCTAACAATAAAGCGACGATCTGCTCTTACACTTGTTAAGGGGAAGTATAGCAATCGTTTCAAATTATCGACACGTGAACCGATTTTCATGAATGAAGTGTCATTCGAATCGAAATTTTGTACAGATTTGTACTTTAAAAGTCTCGACGCTATGCCTCATAAGGAGGGGAGTTCGCCCCACCCAAATAAGGCCCTTTCTAAAACTATTATTACCAATATTTCTACAAAGCTTAGTCCGATTTTGATAAAATTTAGCACGAAGAAGTGATTAAAGCTCCTCTATGTGGCTGTGAAGTGCCATCATGCTCTTACACCTACTAAGAGGAAGTACTGCAATCGTTAAAATTATCAATGAGTGAACCGATTTACATCAATGAATTGTCGTTCGATTCAAAATCTTTGCCTTTTAGGGAGAAGTACTGCAATCGCAGTTTATTTTTCTTGCTCCTCTTAAAAGGAAGTACTGAAATCGCAGTTTAATTTTGCTATTTACGTACAAATACCTTCCTATTTTATTCAAAACGCTTTCTCAAAAAAATGGTTATTGAGGATGGTTTGGGGACCGTAACTATAATCATTCTTTAAAAAGATCTCTCCAGTGGTAGTTACGGTTCCGATTTAACACCTTATCAGGTTATAATGATAGAATAGCTTATTCCAAATTTTAAAAAATCTGTAAAGCAGACGTAACTTTGCAAATAGACAAAAAGGAAAATCTATCCAAAAGGTACAAAAATCTCCTTAACAAAAACTTACAGTTTTAAAAGTTAAGTATAAGGGTTGATTAAACGCCAAAAGGTACACAAATCAGCAGTTCCCAACATTTCATTAATACTTCATTGATATAATTTAAGTAATTTTACTGCATTAACTTTTCCTTCACATTTTTTAGAATTTATTAGATGTCACAGACCCTTATGCTGGCCAGTTCATTCATAATATTTTTTTATTATAATTATGATAAAATGAGTGATGAATTATTCTGAGTAGTCACATATACATGCATGTTAAAGTAGAAAAAAACAAAGTTAGAGTCGGCCACTTTTTAAATTTCAATCACGGAGGATTCAAAACAATATTTCAGTCTTAAATTCGTCTTACCGAAATATTCGTGAGCACAAATAACATACATTTAATAACAAGTAGATTATTCAACAATATTTACTCATTTCTCAATTGTAATTTAATTTAGTCCCCCTAATTTTACTTATGGTAAAATACTGGAATAATTAGCTGTCCTAAAAATATGCATATCTTTATTTTCTTTATTTTATATTACATATATATAACATTGTGGGAAGAACACCTAGATTGAGAATGTAATTGAAGAAAACTATATTATTTGCGATAAAGCCAGATTATTTATTACTTATTATTACAAACGTTTGACTACAACATAAAATAACAATTACTTTAATCGAAGAATGAACTTAAACCAATGATTTTTATTTAAAAATAAAAATAAATGCATAAAATTATTGATGTAAAAAAAGTTTATGAATTTTTTAGCCTCTTGTTTTTTTTATATTTTTTATAACGTTTTCTTTTTCACCTGTGATTAATAGTTTGATTATTATAGATAAATAGATATTACAGTCAATCTAAGTTAAATGGTGTGCTACTTGAGTAAATATTTTGTAGACGAAAATGGCCAGCATAAGGGTCTGTGACATCTAATAAATTCTAAAAAATGTGAAGGAAAAGTTAATGCAGTAAAATTACTTAAATTATATCAATGAAGTATTAATGAAATAAATATCAGATTTTGAAATGGCATAGCACCTTTAATTTTGAAGATATCGAATTGCGGTTTCCGGTTTCTTTCATAACTTTTTATACTCTTTAAAACTGTGTGAAAATGGGGGTCAACTGCGAACCCTCAGTTTTGGTCGCGCGTCAGCCGCGTATGCGGGCTGGAATCTAAAATCAAGTCACATATTCTGAAACTAGAGGTGACGGGCAACAAATTTTTCCTCTACCATTTTTTGCTCAGATCAACTGTTTAAGCATGAATTGCATTTGAGCCGTCTTAAAATGAACACCTTGTATTTTTTTTTTTTTTTTTTTTTTTTTTTTTTGGCGCATCGACTGCTTGGCCATTAGCGCCCAACACCTTGTATTATATATTACACTTGCTGTTTGTGAGGGTGGTGCAGCAGTAGGTCCAATTATAGTGAAAAGTGATTTAAGGCGCGTCAACATCTAAGGTTATTGGCGCCCGGAGTTTTTTTCAGTGTACTGCCGGCCTCCTGACAGTGTTCGCAATAACTATTATGACTAAAACAATGCTGTTTATATCAGTTATAAAGGAAACTTTTCTCTGCAATTCTTTGAAGAATTATTAAAAATCTGATCAATCGAAGAGAGATGTAGTGGTTGGAATTGTGGACGATTTAAAAAACCTCCAAAATTTAACCTTCTTTATCAAAATAACTATTATCACTAAAACAATACTGTTTATATAAGTGATAGAGGAAACGTTTCTCTACAGTCCATATTCCTCTTAGTAGGTGTAAGAGCAAGAACGTCGCTTTAATGCAACCTAGCGATGCCCTAACCCTTTCATCCTGCCAAATTTCATCAAAATCGGGCTAAGATTTACGGAGTTTTTAGTAATCTTAATTTTGGAGGGGGCCTTACATACATGAAGCTAACTCCTCTCCCATTCAATGTACAACGTCGAGACACCCAAAAGGCACATCTCAATAAAATTCTAAATCGAATGACACCTTATTCATGAAAATCGGTTGGCGCGTTTACAAAAGAGGTAAGAAGAAGAAGAAAAAGATTTTCTGAAAATGCCGTTTTTGATCATTTTTGGATTTTTTTTTCTTAAAATCTATTTATGTACATAGTTGCAAAAAAAAACTCATAAAAGAATATTTGTCCTATATTTTAAAGAAAATTTGGGATTTTTATCTTTTGTAGAAATAGAGAAAAAATTGTCAAAGTTGGTTGTTTTTCAACGTTACGCTTTTTCGTTTTTGACAATCAACCCTTATACAACTGCAATACCGGACAGTTTTAATCTAATTAATATGTTTACGAATCAAGTTGTGATAAAGAACCTTGAAATAAAAATTTGCTGACATATACACAAACGACTTTCTCGTTTTACGATTTTTAAAGTTTTAATTTACAAATATTCTTTAAAAATTTAAAGCCCAACTTCATACTACCAAAAGCCTAAACGTTTTAAATTTAAAACGACATGTTCACGTACTTCTTTTTTTCACCAGGAAGGGCTAATAATCCGAAAAATTATTAATGTTTCAGTAATACATGGGACCCTTGCTTGGAAGTGGATGGAGATAAGACTACAGGTGTTATACCAAATTTGTTCGAAGGGACTCAGTATGAATTCAGAGTTCGAGCCAAAAATATAGCAGGCCCTGGCGAGCCAAGCGATCCATCCGCTTCGATCATTGTCAAGGCAAAGAATTGTGAGTTGGAGTTAACAGTTACTCTTAGCACTTACTATTCACTCTTCTAGAAAAAAAATAACTATCTGGAGTTTTTTTTTCTTCATTTTCAGTGTGTCCACATATAGATAGAAATGCAATGATGGATATCAAAGTTCGTGCAGGACACAACTTTGAACTAGATGTCCCTGTCACTGGTGAACCTCCACCAACTAAGGAATGGGTAATGAAAGGTACCCCAGTGATAACAAACGATAGGATACGTGTGGTTAATGAAGATTACAACACCAAACTAAGAGTGATTGATGCAAAAAGAAGTGACTCTGGTTCCTGCACACTGTTCGTGAAGAATATCAACGGTTCCGACACAGTCACGGTCAACATTACTGTATTAGGTCAGCAATCAGATTTCAGAAAAAAAAACAAAAAAAAAAAACTTTGACATAGGGTCATAACAGTTATCGCATTCTAACTGTTTTTCTAAGTTGTTTCGTTTCTATGGTCTTGATAAAAAGCCACGAAATATTTGCTTTTATTTTATTTTTTTATTGTTTCTTTATTTATTTTTATTTGTTTAATAGAACATCTAATGCATAAAACAACTAACAGTTTTAAATATTTATTTATGTAAACAGTTTCAATTATTAAGGAGTTCTAATTATGTTATTTGTATACATTCTACGAAGATTTTTATTGCACTCCACTTACCTTTCGGTAATTACGCACTTGAAGTTTGTTTCGTAACAAGTCACTACTCGTAAATTGAGTGCAGAAAAAAAAGAAGAGAATCTTATACAGAAAGAGTGATGAAAATCGGTGCTTGGTTATCATTGATATCAGCGATGCCCAGTGAAAACACCCATATTGTGGGTGGATCCGCCCTTAATAGTTAGGGATTCGCAGAGGCAGTCGGGAGGCGAATTCCCTTATCAGACTGTTTAGGAAATTATTTTCTTAAAGTATGATGCCTTTTTGTCATGTAGCGACCCTGTTACCTTTAGCAATGGAAGCAACTTGCATTAAAGAACAGTAAAATGGGTAAAAATTGGCAATTTAACAATAACATTCAAGCGATTTTACGCCAATACAAAAAAAATAATAATAATAATAACGCCCCCGAAATAAAATAAAAAAGATGGGAAAGACCATGTTTGTAAATCGGTTGCTCAGGTAAGGTCCAAAAATATGGGTTTATCAACCTGGAAAGTAAGCTTCGTCCAGGGCTCCTGCAGAAGCACAGATCCTTGCACAATCACCAGCCAACTTTCAAATTAATTCTCGAAATATAATAGTTCTGGGTGGTTGCAAAAAAATTACAGTTATAAAGGAGGGTTTGCCCTATATTTTAAAGAAAATTTGGGAATTTTATCTTTTATAGAAAAAGAGAAAAAAATTGTCAAAGTTGGGTGTTTTTCAACGTTACGCTTTTTCGTGCAGTTTTTGACGATCAACCCTTATACAACTGTCCTACCGGACAGTTTTAATAAGTAGGGGGTAGCACTCAACCATAAATCGCCTATTGTGATCAGCATATTTTCCAGAAGCTATTGAAATCATCTCACACCAACGTCGACTTTAAGTCTGTAAAAACCTTTCTTCAAATCCAGAGTGATTTTTGTTACTTCAAACGAATTACTTACAATTAAAATTGCATTTATATTCGAGAGTAAGGTTCAGATGTTCTTTTGCGAGAACCAGAACTCAGAAGAAAACTAAATCTGTTTTGTGACTCATAAGCCCTATTTTTATTATTATTATTATTATTATTTATCTATCCATTTTGAAAACTAAATTTCCCAATTTATTGATTTCTAATTAACAAATTCAGATGTTCCGCAACCACCGGAGGGACCACTTAACTTATCAGACGTCACGAAAAACTCTTGCATGGTAGCTTGGCGACCACCCAGAGACAATGGTGGTACCGACATTTCTCACTACGTTGTGGAGAAAATGGACAGCGACAGCCTTAGATGGGTACCATGCGGTGACAGTTTTAGCACCAATTTAAGGTAATAGAAATTGTTTTAATAGAAACTGTAGCACTCATTGTCAGAAGCTCTATTGAGAATATTATAATGTTTTTTGTAGAGTGGAACATTTAATAGAAGGCCACAATTACAATTTCCGAGTAAAAGCAGTCAACAAGATAGGAGAGTCATTACCACTGACTGGGCAGTCGCCAATCACCGCTAAGGACCCCTACAAGAAGCCTGACAAACCAGGCGTACCACAAATGACTGGTGAGTGCTTTATAATAATTGCATTTTACGTTTATTTGACTGCTATAGAACAACATTTCAGAGAAAACGGTCAGATAGATATTTTGTTTTCACCAATTTGTGATATGATGCTTCTTTTATTTGCAGACAATTAACATTTTTGGATACTGTTATGCAGATACAAAGGGAAATTAAATCTTTCAGAGCTATTCTAATGACAATTCACTAATTGTAAATACAAACAAAACTAAAGCTAAAGTTCCTAAAAGAAAATCCCAGAATAAATTTAATACTTCTTTATGAAGACGTAGAAGAAGATAAGATCGATGAACTTAAATATCTGGGACTGCTTTCCTCTAAATCGGGGCTGTTCACCAGGGTGGTCAGGCAAAGACCTCTAAAGGGTGTTTAGCGGCTTACTTAGTATCGAATATTTGCTAGTACTTCAAGTTACGTATATGACGTAAATATAAAATATATATAAAAGCACTTCAAACTACAAGGCCCGTTTGGAAACCGGGCAGCTACGTATAAGTTTCTATATTCTGAAATTTGTTACGTATCTTAGAAATGGTAGGTCAAAAGTTACCAAAAATCTATCAGAATTTGTTGAAACTATAATATGGACAAACAATTCAACTGGATACATCAATTAAAAATCCTTCTTGAACGTATTAATTACTCCGATTTAGGGTACAACTAAGATCCCTGAATAAATTCCGTTTTTAAAAAACGGGAAACCCAAAAATTTTAAAGGCTTATGAAGAATACATGATGAACTTAAATGGTATTAAAATATAATATAAATATTATTTTGAGACCTGCAAAGCTAATATACATTGTGGTACTGGGTTCGATGCCCGGTCTAGGGGCTTGGATTTTATTTAAAGGTTAATAAAAGTAATTTACAGTATATGTTTGCTAGTCGCCTCCGTCCGCGACACCTAATTGGTAGTTGGACGTAAAGCCCGCCTGAAAAATTAGGCTATTAATTTACTTTACTATAAATAATATTTTGAACTCTTCCACTGAAACACTTTATTAACTTTTGTACTTAACTTTATGAAGGATTCTAAGAGAGCTGGTGTCTCCTTATAAATACAATTTTATTACATTGAACGTACTCGTTTATTACAATACTGAAATCAAATAACAACAAAAATTATTTGAAGAAACGTTGTAAGCTAGAACTGGAGGAGTGCAATAAATCGTTTCAAAGAATGTCCGATCCTTTAAAGTTTAAACTTTTTGCGTGGGCTCGAATTGCATACACTTTTATACATGTATGTATATACATTTTTATTTGTTTTTCCAGATTGGGGTAAAGACTTTGTGGCACTTAAGTGGACACCACCGAAGAAAGACGGCGGTTCACCAATAACCGGTTATGTCATTGAAAAAAGGCCCAAATTCGGGTAAGCTCCATTTTTTCTTTACAATAAAATGCTATAGTTATTTTTATTCGCTAAAATTTTAAGGAGGTGGGAGCGAGGCATCCGTAAAACTATGCTAGATATTACAAAATTAATTTAATTTAATTCTAGCTAAAATAATAATTACTAGTTATTCCTCTGAATTTTAACTGATAAAGTGGAAGACCTCAAGAATTACAAAAATGTGGAACAAATTAAATTAATTCTAATTAATTTAATCTTACAATCTATTATGAGATCGGAAGAAATTTGGTTAATAACGGATTTTTTTTTAACGAGTTGTTTTTACGTAACTTATTTTTCGCCATTGTTTTTAATTTTCACAAAGTCAATGGGAAAAAGTGTGTGACACTGGACCTAAAGAGACTGAATGCAAAGTGGACGGTTTGAAAGACAACGAAGAATATGAATTCAGAGTGATAGCTGTGAACAAAGGAGGCTTAGGCGAACCTAGTGATCCAGCTACCAGACCTAGATTCAGTTAGTAGTTTCACACGTTACTATTATGTTTTAACATGATATAATGGTCTTAATAAGAAAATTAATTGATTTTTTTGCTTTTATTTTTAATCACCAGTGGAACCACACATTGACACCCTTGGCTTGCAAGATTTGGTAGTACGTGTTGGCCAGCGTATTAATTTCACTGTGCCCATAGAAGGTTCACCTTTGCCAAAGGCGCAATGGGCCATCAACTTCAAGGATATTGTATCAGATGCTAGAATTGATTTGAGTACTACTTCAACCGAAACAACTTTGGATATTCCTTTCTCAGTTCGCACCGATAGTGGTACCTACTCGCTAACACTTGTCAATGAACTGGGGTCAGTGACTGCTTCTGCCAATGTTTCTGTTTTGGGTAAGTTAAATCTATAATTTATATAATGTGAAATAATAGTTCATTACTATATACAATAGTTTGAAGTGTTGTTTTTTAAATTTTGTTTTGCGCGTAGTACTTAGCAATAACAAACAGATATTTAAAAAGTACACGCATTCTATATAATTTTGGCTTAGATGTAATTTTTTGCTTTGAATTTTCTCAGAAAGTGTTGTGGACTATGAACTTTATGTTTTTTGTTATAATTTACTTACAAGTCCAGTTATAATAAAGAGCTCACTCGTAGTGGAGCTTTAAGTTGACTTACTTTTCCCCACACAACAGTACTTCTCAGTTTTAGATATTTCTAATTTATTTTTTCAAATTTTAATTCCAGACCGCCCATCTGCACCTAAAGGTCCGCTTGTAGTATCAGATATTACTAAAGAAAATGCTAGAATTACCTGGAAACCACCAGACGACGATGGTGGTTCACCCGTACTGCACTATATTATTGAAAAAATGGACATATCTCGGGGCACATGGTCAGACGCGGGCATGTCACCGAGTCTCAACCATTTAGTTGAACGCCTAATACACAAAAAAGAATACCACTTCAGAGTGAAAGCAGTGAACGCTATGGGCGAATCAGAACCATTGGAAACAACTAAGGCTACCATTGCTCAAAACGAATTTGGTAAGTACTTTAAGTTTTCAAATCAAAATTTTACTGAGGAAAAAATAGTCACTGGTATTATCGACAATTACAAAATTAAATATAAAAGCTTGAATGTAATTACTTTTGCTCTCAGATGAGCCAGAAGCTCCAGAAAGACCTAACGTCATGGACTGGGGAGAAGACTTTGTTGAAATTGAATGGACGAAACCTAAATCTGACGGTGGTTCTCCTATTCTTGAGTATATTGTTCAGAAGAAAGAGAAAGGCAGTCCATATTGGGCGAATGCAATGACTGTTCCTAGTAACAAAACAACCGTGAGTTACGCTTTCTAAGGATGTCATTTCTTTAACGGAAGCTAATTTGAAACAAAAATTAAACAAATTTTGTTGATGTTTAACTATTTATTTTAAATTCATAGGAGTTGTTTAAAACTAGATTTTTTCTTTATTTGTGTATTTTTACAAATTGTGTTGCATAATTTTTTTTTTTTTTTTTTTTTTTTTTTGACATTGTACTTATGTAATGTGTAATACTTTCTATACAAAATTTAATTTTGGCGCAAGTATAAATCCGGCACCTGATAAAGCTACATCGCCATATGACCTACGAAACCGATCCTTATCAAACTACTTCCTTGTAAAAAGTAGCTGAGTGTTCATTTTTTTTATTTCAGGCTAACATTGGCGATCTGACGAAGGGTCATGAGTACGAATTCCGTGTAATTGCTACGAACAAAGCAGGACCCAGCTTGCCTAGCGAGCCTACTGAACCAGTCATTACCAGGCAAAGATACTGTAAGTGCTATTTTATTGGCATTTTTTTTAAAGACATATCGACATACTCTTAAGCGTGTATGAACATAGCTCAGTAAAAATCGTCCTAAAGGACAATTCCAAGGTGGGACATTGATGAGAAAGATATTGATCGCATGGCGCATGGTGTTACAATTAAGAAACCTTTGCCACATTAGCCCACATAGAACGTGCCTTTCAGGTAGGCGGCTTTTATTTGAGAGGCATGCGGTAAGCAAGTAACATGTCACAGATAATTCTTCCTTCACTGCCAGCACTGCTTCTACGACTCCACTTCTTCCTTCTAGATGATGGGTTATCTCGGTTTGAGCCACTATTCGAGAATGGAACTTTGAATTCTAGACTAAAAATGAAAAACACTGAAATAGCTATAGTGTGGGAAATAGTGTAAGACGGCTGTAATAATGTAAAGAGTAATAAAATAAAATAAATTGGGAGAGCTGACTGAAAGTAATGCTGCCACTATTTCCAGAAAATAATAAGCTGGGGAAGCAGACTAAAAATCAATATTTAAACTAAAATTTCTAACATTTAAAGCGGGAAATCTAATGTGGACGCCACCAACACTCAGAATACCAAAAGATTTAGACAATAAAATATTCTTATATTTAAAATTAATTCAATTAACAAAAACACAATAAGGAGGTCTAATAATTTTAAAAAATACAGTTTTGTTCCTTCATAATTAGATACAAATTAACAATTAGCACGTGCATGGCGTACAATATTAGTTCCCTTTACAATTATAACATGGTTTTTGACTTAGCCTTAGACTGTTAAAGATCTTTGCAATTAAAACACTGGTTGTCACTTTAGACATTGACCGCGCGACGACACAAAGGGTGAATGGTCATAAAAATTATATTATAGTCTCATACTGGACTCAGGACTGGGGCATCTTCACCGGTATAGATGGGAAACACGGTGATCACTCGCTGGACTCGGTGGTAATGGCTGACTGACCCATACGAACGACGCTTGGGTTGGGCTCTCTCCTTTTTTTTACAGTTCTGCCAACTGTTTAGGCGGAGGCGAACTGCAGGCAAGATGGCGCGAACATCTTCTACTTCAAACCTCTCTTCGGGTACTGAACAAAAAGCGAGTACAAAAACTTACGTAAAGCCGAACATTGCACTGTAGAGAAACTTGTTTTAGCATCAAGAAAACCCCCGGAAAACAATATTTCGGGGAAGAATTGGTGATTTGAGGGCTGTGTTTTATTCAATTTGAAAATAAATTGCTCTAGTAATTTTTTTTTTTTTTTTTTTGTAATGCAATATCTAAACTTTTTCAAGAGTTTCAATAGACTTAATCAAGTTTACTGAATGTTGCAGTGGCTCCAAAGATAATGACACCATTGAACGACATGGTTGTTAAAGCAGGCACTATTCTCCACGTTGCTGTTGACTATATCGGTGAACCACCGCCAGAAGCAATCTGGTCTATTGGATCTAAGGAAATTGTTGCTGATTCACGAACTACAGTCTCTGCCATTGGCTACCATACAATTGTGCATACAGTTAACTGTTGCCGGACAGACAGTGGACTATATCATCTTCTACTAAGAAATAGTTCTGGCATCGATGAAGGGTCTCTGCAAGTCACAGTTTTAGGTGAGTTTATCGGTATGAAAATTAATGAAGAATAAAATACTACAAACCTTGGAAAAATAGAGAAAAATAAATATTTGTGTTCATTAGTGGTAATAAGTAAACTCGTATTTGTGCTGGACGCAAAAGTAATAGTCATACATCTACTAATGTGTAGTTAGAACAACAACTCATTTGAAATAAAAAATAGTTCGAAGCGCATGTGAATATACAGGGTGCTATTTTAGGACGGCTCAAATGCATTTCATTATTAAATGGTTGATCTGAGCAAAAAATGGTAGAGGAAAAAGTTGTTGCCCCGTCACCTCTAGGTTCAGAATATGTGACTTGATTTTAGATTCCTGCAAACGCGGCTGACGCGCGACCAAAAGTATGGGTTTGCAGTTGACCCCTATTTTCATATACACACTTTTAAAGAGTATACAAAGTTATAAAAGAAACCGGAAACCGCGATTCGATATCTTTAAAACTAAAGGTGCTAGGCCATTTCAAAATCTGATATTTACTACTCATATTTCAATTTTTTAACTTGTAATCAAAGAGAAAGAAGAGGTCATTTTTACGTATTTTTTCATCCTCTTTCTACTAAAAATATTGCCAAGGCAGTAAAGCTAGTATTTTTCTTAATATCGTGAAATAAGTCGTTTTCCGAGTGATTTTTCTAGGAAGGATCAAAGGTTAAGAGCTTTAGATGTTCTCAAGCGTTCACAAAATGGCTAAAAATTAATTTTACATCTGTTACAAACAAGAAGGTTTTAATTAGAAGGTTAAACAAGAAGGATAATTATTTGGTAATTTTGGGAGAGTTGCGTTTAATTACCAAAAAATTGGAAACCTCCTGCCACATATTTGAGAGATCAATATCTTTCATGTAAAGGATCAAACTTATACCTTAATTTATCAAGTAATGCACTTTACTCAACTTGTGAAGCATGTACTGTGCCTTCAAAGGTGCCAAAAAAGATAAATTAAGTTTTGATAAGTATGCTACGGTCCAGGAAAAATACTTATTAGCATTCTATGAAGCATCGTTTTTAACAGCGAAAGCGAAAAAACCTTTTACAATTGGTGAGGAACTTGTATCGCCCGTAGCAGTTAAAGTTACTGAGTTAATTCATGGAAAACAGTGTGCAGATGAACTGCGTAAAATTCCATTATCAAATGATACAGTTTGTAAAAGGATTACAGAAATTGCCTAGGACTTGTTTCAACAATTAATGGAAAGAATGCACAAAGCCCAAAATTTGCCATACAGCTTGATGAGTCTACAGATATTCAAGATTCAGCTCAATTGTCAGCATTTGTACGATATTGTTATGATAATAATGTATATGAAGACTTGCTATTTTGCTAGGCATTGGAAGGTCATTTAACTGGGAAAGACATATTCTTAAAAGTAGATGATTTTTTTAAACAAAAGGGATTGGAATGGGGTAACTGCGTTGGTGTCTGTACTGATGGTGGTGCAGCCATGACAGAAAAAAATGCTGGATTTGTAGAGAGACTTAAAGCAAAAGGTAATAACCAAATTATAACCAAAGACCAAATTATAATAACCAAAGAATCAACTTGTGCAATAAAAGGTTTTACTACAAAAATTAATGTGTACGATACATATTTTAACTTAACTGTTTTATTCCGAAAAAATTCTTCAGTCAAATCAAAATTAGGCACATCATAATTAAAATATAACATATTCTGCAATCATTCATAAACCGTAGTTGATGGTGAAACGTTAAATAAATCTTCAAAATAATTTATTTTTGTTTTTGCATAATTTCATTCTTTATTATTTTTTATTTATTTATTTATACTTTGTTAAGCCTTTTGGCCCTACAAATGGGTTCAGTGCAGTATGTTACAAAATAATACAAAAATAATAAGAGACACACTTTACAATAAACAAAATAATAAAAAAATTTAACAAACTAATAATACACTTCTTAAAGAATTGAATAAAATTAAACATATGAACATAAGTCTAAACTAAAAACTAAAAAATAAAAGTAATTTTATAAAAGTTGCAAGTTAAGTAAACATTTTTTATATATGTACATATATTCCAAATTTTTTTTTTTTTTTTTATTATTATAATGACATTGACTCTCTTTATTATATTATTATTATTATTATTAAGTATTAAGTATAAATAATAGTATATACAGGGTGATCCATTTAAAACGCACCAATCGCTAATTACTTTTTCGGGAAGCTGAATTTCGGAAAAACCCACGAAGTAAACTATATGTTTTTTTTTGTCTAGTTTTCAAATTTTTCACCCCCGAAGCTGTAACTTCATTTTTGGCGGAGTTACGGTCAAAAACCTGATTGAGGTTTCATAAGGACCACTAGTTTTGACAATGATTATGAAAACTATATACAAAATTGTGAAAAATGCCGTTAACCGCGTTTTGATATCCAAATATGACCTTAAATCGACTTATAGCCTAATCATTAGGTGTTAGGATGTAAAAAAAGAGGTTGACAAGAAATGTTTACTTTAAAAAAGGGTCGCGGTCGCAAAAAGTTTAAGAAGCACTGCATTAAACAATAGATCACGGTATTCATTTTTAATAGGCTTATATTTACATTTCCTGCAAGTGTTCAAGCTTCTAACGTTCCCATTTTTCATGTTTGATTGGCGGGTACCTATAAGCATTTGCTTACACTTGCTCTTCTAGATGACAGCTTAACAAAATGTTAAAATACTTTCTCTTACTGTTTTTAAATAAATATTTTTTCGGGTTGATTTCAATCAAGAAAAAAATCGAAGTGGTTAGGACCAAAGTTTTAGAAAACAAAGATTTCTCCGAGACAGTCTGCGTTAATTTTTAGTCAGTGACCTATTATAGGGGCTTAACTCATTTTCAGATTTCTTAATAAACAGTGTATTTCACAGAGAATTATTCATGAACAAGAGTAAATCGAACGATAAATCAAATAAAGCAGGCTGTCACGGAAATCTCTGAAACAGAAAATTGTACAGTGACGATTTGGAGTTTTCTTTTCATTAACCATTTTATTAAGAGAAAGTTCAGTATTTCTTTCATGAAACAGCAAGAATGTTTTTATTTTTTTAATTTCAATGCTTTATTTAAGTGATGAAATCGTACGAATGGATTGTCAAAATTTTCTGGGTGTATAGATCGGCCCGGTCCGCCAAGACAACCGTTGGAGTATGAAGACATCACGGCGTCCAGCGTCACCCTCTCCTGGCTACCACCTCTCGACAATGGTGGAAGTGAAATAACGTAAGTTAAAATTTGGCTCATTAATTATTGATCATTATTTTCTATTCAGTCCATTTTTAATAGGCTTATATTTACATTTCCTGCAAGTGTTCAAGCTTCTAACGTTCCCATTTTTCATGTTTGATTGGCGGGTACCTTTAAAAACTTTTCCCAAGTGGGGGATTATTGTAAAGACTTCATCCCCAAATGAGTTGATGACCGAGTGTAACGAGACCCATGTTTCAGCGCACAGTTTAATATATGTATATAATAATCTAAGAAATAACTATTATTTTAAGAACACAAAGTTTGATTCCACAGTAATTTCATGGATTTTAAAAGCGAGAGGAGAATTAATTTACTTGTATCTCGAGATCCAGCATCCAACTTTTGTTTTTCAAATGGAACGTTATATTTTTTGTTGCATATTTTTGTAGTATTTGAGCTCCTAAAAACTAATTTTTTTTTTGAAATCGGTTAGGTTTTTCAAAAGTTATGGTAATTTAAAACATGAAAAACAAATTTCAGTTTACTGTTAAAATTACGTTATTTTTTTAAAAGAATCTATTCAAACTGGGCACAACCAACGGATAGGCAAGCCAAAACTCTGGACTCCCACGCTCTGCTTGTGGCAGCACTTATGGTGGCGAAGTCAAGATCTAGGCAGGCTAGAGTTATTCGACCTTCAGGTTGTTTTTTCTACAAACGTTTGGTGTGGAGTTTTAGGAAATCAACTAATCGGACCATACTTCTACAGAGAGAACTTAACTGGTGAAAGGTATCCAACTTTTTTTTAAGAGACATTTTGCCAGTTCTGCTTGAAGATGTTCATCTACAACGTCGGCTAGATATGTATTTTCAACAAGATGGTTGCCCGACACATAATGCGAGAATGGTTCGAGGTTACCTGGACAGAAATTTCCATGAAAAGTGCTTAGGGACTCATTGTCCCATCCAATGGCCACCTCGATCTCCGGACTTATCCCAAATGGACTATTTTTTGTGGGGATACCTAAAAAAATAAAGTGTAAAGAATCCTTAATCCCGTGGCTTCAGTCGATGATCTGAAACGTCGAATAACTCTAGCCTGCCTAAATCTTGACTTCGCCACCATAAGTGCTGCCACAAGCAGAGCGTGGGAGTCCAGAGTTTTGGCTTGCCTATCCGTTGGTTGTGCCCAGTTTGAATAGATTCTTTAAAAAAAAATAACGTAATTTTGACAGTAAACTGAAATTTGTTTTTCATATTTTAAATTACCATAACTTTCGAAAAACCTAACCGATTTCAAAAAAACTTTTTTTGTTGTTTTTAGGAGCTCAAATACTACAAAAATATGCAACAAAAAATATAACGTTCCATTTGAAAAACAAAAGCTGGATGCTGTATTTTGAGATACAGGGGTTTAAAAAAATGGGTCAATCACCGAAAATAAACTAGACTAAAAATGATTAAATATGTGTTTTTTATTTTTTCGAAATTTCCCGCCGTTAAAAAAAAAGTGGGTGGAGCATATAACTCTGGTCACCCTGTATATAATATATATAAAATTTAGTCGCACTTTATATCGTTAAATCTCTGTAATTAATTTAGGGCCTACGTAATTGAAAAGAGGGACTTAACCCATGGCGGAGGTTGGGTTCCTGCGTTGAATAATGTAAACCCTGCACAGAACCATGCAACTGTACCACGTCTCCTGGAAGGCACAACTTATGAATTTAGGGTAATGGCAGAGAACTTACAAGGTCGCTCTGAACCACTTACAACCACTAAACCAGTTGTGGCTAAGAATCAGTTTGGTAAGTATATTCAATTTTTCTCAGTTTTTTATTTTTATTTTAATTGAATGTTATTAAGATAAAGAGAGAGAGAGTACATATAGCGATTTATTTTTCATTAATTGCTTCACAGAGCTTCTAAAAACTTAGTTTAACGGATACGTCTTCATTTTAATCTGTAGCAAAGTGATCGCCTTTATTCTTGGCATTCATAAAAATAAATCAAGTTTAATTTGTCATTTAGATATTTAGTGATACCGAAACTTTCTTTGTGGACAGATGTACCTGGTAAACCAGGAAAACCACAAGCAACAGACATCAATAAGGATCATATAACATTTAAATGGACACCACCTATGAGTAATGGAGGTTCTCCAATCGTGGGTTATGTTGTGGAACGAAGAGAACGAGCAACTGGAAGGTGGACAAGACTTACTAGAGAACCCATTAGGTACGTTGACAAATTGAGTAGCCAATAATAGGCATGTACTAAGTGTAAAGCTGATACCCTTGCCACGAATAGTGTTAAATTATAAACTGTGGCTGTTTTTTTTCACTTAAACGCGCGTCACTTTGGCGCCCGGAGCTTTTTTCAGTGCACTATCTGCCTCCATACTTTGTTCTCTTGTAAAGACAGCACTGCCTGTCACCAGACTGTGAGCTTTAAGAAGCTCCTAGAAAGAGAAAATCTAAGCGCCAGCAGCTGGATTCGAACCCAGGCTCTCCGTTGTGAAATCCAGTATAAGCTAACCAATGAGCTAATCCCTTCCCTAATAACAATATTAATAATTATTTTTGTTAATTGTATTTAAGTACTTAAGTCAAATACTACCTCCATGAAGCTGTGAGAACAATGTCGTCTATCAATGTACAGTGGTTCAGATAGTCTTCGCTAATTTTAGTTACAAAATCATTACACTATTTCTATTAAATACTTCCTTCAGGGCAAAATTACATTGGATTTTCCTCTGCAGCTAGACGTAAGATTCTATCTTGTTCACTCGTCTTACATATGCTGCTCAACAGTAAGACCAATTTAATTTCTATGCTCCAATTTAATAATGCAAAAAATAAAAATTTGTTTTATTGTGTCGAATGTTGAAATTTAACAGAGCTAAAGAGTTCGATAATATTTTCCATTGATTTTTTCTGCTATTATAGATTTTTATTGCTGGGAAGTCATAAAATAAATTCAAACTTTAAATCTGTTTTTTTCCAGAGTGACAGAATTTGACGACAGCCAAGTACATGAAGGTAAAGCTTATGAATACAGAGTATCAGCAGTGAATGCAGCTGGACAGGGTAAACCTAGCGATGTGTCAGACATAATAGTTGCCAAACTAATGAGAGAGAAGCCGAAACTGTACTTGGGCGACCTGGCAGGCAAGAAAATTAAAGTCCGCGCTGGCGAACCAATCAACATTGTGATTCCAATGACTGGCGCCCCAACGCCCTCTGTTGAATGGACCATTCACGACAAACCAATGCCTCAGACGAACAGGTGGACCTCACATATTTCATCCATAGACCATCACATTTCTCTCATGCCATTGTAAAAACGTGAATCTCATAATTCATTTTTGAAAAGTTTGTCATCATCAAGTTGACATAATTTTTAGAAAAATCCTGTTTTAAATTTTCTTCCAACTTTTAATTTTACTGAGAATTTAGTTATCTTTTTCAAAAGAGATTTGTGTCTTCTGGGATAGGCAGGCTGCACTGAAGCACATTCAGGGGTCTACAGGAATCTAGAAAAATATTTATTAACATGTTAATTACTTTCACGGATAGCACCAAGATTCTTCATTGGATTCTTGCCGGAGATTATGGTTCAACATCAGGGCCGCTTTTATAGTTTGTGAGGCCCAAGGAAGTTCCTAAAATAAAAGCCTTTTAACTTAAAAATGTATAATGTAGTTTGATTAGCGTATGGTTCGATTCCCGGTCTTAGGCCTTGGATTTTATTTAATGTTTAATAAAAGAAATTTACAGTAAATTATGTTTGCTAGTCGCCTCCGTCCACGACACCTAATTGGTAACTACCAACAGGACGTAAAGCAGGACGAAAAGCCTGCCTGAAAAATAGGCAAAGGAGGATTAGCGTATGACACATTATGCAGACCATACGGTATTGAGTGCCAATTTAAAGGGAGTTACTCTCTCCTTAAGACGAGAAGTTAAAACAACCCCTTAACACTAAAAAAGATTTGCAACACCCACAACTGTAAGACAGATTTTCTGAAATATTGTTTAGAATATTTATAATATTGTAAAGTTTTTCCCCCAAAAAAAAACTTTACTTACACAACTAGTGCCTGCCACTAGTTATTAAATATGTGGGTTTGATTAACTAATAAAACTCGCTAAAGTTGTAAGTAATAACCTGATTTATTCACACATTAACATTAACTAACATTAACATTTACTAGCAACTAACGCTATTCATTTCAGTCACCATTTACAACAGTCACAACAGTTTACTGTTACTTACTCACTTCGTAACGCCACAAAACTGTTCCCCGACTGACCACTGGTCCGCACTGCACCGAATTGCACTAGTCTCAGCTGCACTAAAACAGCTCTACTCATCAACTGACTAATTGCCCAACTAGCTACCACCGAAGCACTCCGCAACACTGACTCTCCAAGACTAACTCATAAACTTGACTAATAACTATAAACTCTAATAACTCCTTAAAACTTGCTTGAAACTCGATTAACACTCGATTGAAAAAACTGACTTCTCCAGCTGTGTCGGCCTCCTTTTAACTGCGTGCCTCCCTCCAACTGGGACTGCCCTCCTCCAACTCTCTGAGCATAAGTTTCAACGCCCTCCTGACGTTCATTGGCTGGAGAAAACATACTGCCACCACCTCAGCTGTGAGACGCCTCCTCCCATTCTCCGTCTCTCTCCAACTCCGTCTGTCTCACTCTCACCTGTCAATCACTGGCTGGGAAACACATATGCCACCACCCCAACTGCGGCCTTTCTCTTAGCTGGCTTTTACACAGGTCACTAACTCCTTGAACAATCTAGCCCTTTTCTTTCTAGTTAAAGTAAAGACCGGCCCTTTTGTCTACACAGTGGTGGCCTGTTACCGGCTTTAGTCGCTTAACCCCTAGAACAATCTAGGCCTTTCTTTTCTGCCACAAGTAGATACCGCCTCTTTTGTTTATGCAGTGGCGGCCTGTTACTGACTTTGGTCGTTCAACCTCTAGAACAATCCAGGCCTTTCTTCTCCGCCCAGGTCAACTTCGTTACAATATATGACAATAACGTTGAGTAAAATTTCTCAGCTAGAAGTATCACTTATGGGATGGATTTTCTCTTAACCCTATTCTTACGAGCAAAGTAAATCTATGACTATCATTTGAAACATATTCCCAGGATAATTCATTTTACATCCTTTCTGGGAGAGTAGGTGCTTTACCCTACAGCGGCATTTCAGCTAACTGAATGGTTTTACCTCTATGAAGTGTTAGCAAGAATCAAATATGTTGTTAAAATTCTGAATCACTTAAACGATTTTTTTTTTTTTTTTTGTGACTACTCAGATTGTAGAGTTTTTGTCTGGAATTCTATCGTTTCTTTAAAATTCTTTTCATGAAAATTGATTTACCGGGATATTCCCGAGTAACTGAGGAGTCACGTTAACTTTAAAAGTACCGTTTCATTGCAGCGAACCTGTCTAATATTATTGCCACTTAGTAAACATTAAAATTTTGAAAAACATACGTATGTATTTTATGTTGTACCCTTGAGTATTTAATAAGGCGCGTTGAGTAAAATTTCTCAGCTAGAAGTATCACTTTATGGGATGGATTTTCTCTGAATCCTATACTTACGAGCAAAGTAGATCTATGATATATTTTTACTCCATATTATATTATACTCCATATATTTTTATTTAAAATTATCAGACAGAATGAACAAATTATCAATTCAAAATTAAAAAATTGTTTCAAATTTTTATTACGTAATTTCCACGACAAGTAGAAATGCCCTGTACCTCTCTTGAATTTAGTTGAGTAAAAAGATTCGGCTATAAGGCCAAAACATTCTTTAAAGAATATTCAGTATGCTCTCTTATTTTCTTATGCATCATTAGTGGGCCTATGACTGGTGTGAAGAGCCTCCGTTTTACAATTGGTATATGTAACAGATACCTCTGTAGACCCTATTTGCACTTTGAGTGTTTGGGGTTTAAGCATAAGATTTGTTCGTGTTGTTTGTTTGGGATACCCGCAGGTATATCAAATTCCCTTATGTATTCTACTTCTCCCGATAGGGTTGGACCATATTAGTTTACGATATAAGTAATTGTACCTAATTTGTTTATTAAAAGAATTTTTATTTTATTTTTTTCATTAAAATTACAGAAGTTTTCATTTTATCCTTTCAGGATATTGGCAGATACAACAAATACTGAAGCTAAACTGCATGTGAGCGATTCAACCCGTGTCGATTCTGGAAGATATGTGATTACAGCTAGAAATGAATTTGGAAAAGATTCAGCTGAAATTGATGTGACTGTGGTCAGCCGTCCGGGCATTCCTGGAGGTCCATTGACCTGTCCAGATGTTTCACACGATAGTGTATCACTTTGTTGGCACGCTCCTGATGACAACGGCGGAAGCCCAATTACTGGTTATGTCATTGAAATGGCTGATTTTGGATTGGAAAATTGGAAGCAGGTAATTTCAAGCATGTCTTCTATAAAATCTTCGTTCCACAATATTCCAGGACAGTGGCCATAAACTTGCGAACTTTTGATGCTGATCATTTAAATGATTATTTTTTTGTATTTAAGACGCATTAACATAATTACCACTGAGCTAGTCCCTATTGGCGCCATTATTATTAATTTTTTTTTTTTTTTTTGTGAATCGACCGCGATGGTAATTAGCGCATTATTATTACTAATCAGGCCATTTATTTTCATGACCCTCAATTCGTGTCTTTTTTTCTCTTTAATGACTTAAGGCGCTTCAACATCTGAGTTACGATATTGGCACCCGGAGCTTTTTTCAGTGCACTGCCGGCCTCTGGACAGTGTTCTCTCGTTACAGGACAGTGAGCTGTAAGAAGCCCCTAGGAAGGGAAATATCTAAGGGCCAGCTGGATTCGGACCCGGGATCTCCGCGTGGGAATCCAATACGCTAACCGCATTGCCAATCCCTTCCTTATCTTGCTCTTTTACTTCCTTTTCATATTATTTCAAATCCCTCCGCTACTAGTCCACCATAAAATGGCGATTCCAAAAATATAGATCGTATGCATTTAATCCATTCATTTCCTCAGCCGTTCGTGCAGCTTATAAGAGTTATAACTGTTTTGACAGAAATTACTGATAAGTAAAGAAGTACCTTGGCATAAATATAATATAGAATATGGAAGCGAACTTCTCAGAAATAATTGTTATGTAGCCAGCAAGTGTAATGTGTGACGAAAACATTGTTGAAGTCAAATTCTCTCCATTAAACTAATTAATTTCTCTGAAGATGAATGAAAATCCAAAATCTATTAGAAGTAATAACAATTTGCGAGATACCACGGATAAAATCAGCTATCTGGTATAATCTTTCAACAGGTGGATTACTAATATTAAACCTCTAGAAGAATATATGGCTGTGCAAGAAACCAAAAACGCAAAACAGTTGCCTAACATTAAAAAAAACTTTAATTGCAGGTACCAGGATTCTGTCCTAACACTTCATTCACTGTGAAAGGATTACCTGAAAGCAAAAAATTTAACTTCAGAATCCGTGCTGAAAATATTTATGGTGTATCAGATCCTCTGGAAGGCAAACCAATATTGGTAAAGTCACCATTTGATCCACCAGATCCCCCATCACAACCAGAAGTCGTCTCATACACACCATCCTCTTGCAATATTACTTGGAATCCGCCAATGCACACTGGTGGGCGTCCTGTTACCGGTTACTATGTTGAAAAGAGAGAACGTGGCGGCGACTGGGTTAAGGTAAATTATATATTTACATAAATTCACTTTTATTTATTATAAGTTTAAAATTAATAAATTTATATTTAATTAATCATTAATGCAGAGTCGGAAATGTTGGTATATAACTTCTCTTTTCTACACTAGCTGAAATTTGATTAGAATCACACAAGTACCAAAATAAGCATTTTTATTAGTTATTTTTATTTATTAGTTTTTATCTCTTATAGGTGAATAACTATGCAACCCCAAATACGTTTTTCACCATCCAAGGATTACACGAAGGATTGCGGTATGAGTTCAGGGTTGCAGCGGTGAATGAAGCTGGACCTGGCAAGCCAAGCAAACCCACAGATCCTATTATTGCTAAAGAGCAAAAGAGTATGTGAAATAACATTATATAGCAAAGAGTTCTGAGGAATCTGTAATGAATATTATGCGGAATCCATTTTGATGCCAACGTTAATATGAACCAGACCAAAACATTACATAAACTGTAAATGTAATTTTAAAGGCTTGTATCATTTTTGTGAAAGTTAGGCCATTCTTGACAAACAAAGGAAATTGCCTGGAGGTATCTGAGTCCCAATCCTTAAATCTTCTTCAGAAGAATATTAAAAGAAATTTGAGGTGTTTTCTTCTAGGGACTTCCTCTCTAATTCTCTACTTGCTTCTAATGACCAGGATCTTCAGTTCCAATTAGGTTTCTCAGCTGCTGGGTAGTAGCCCAGGTTAAAATGGTGTAAGGGATCTTTTCAGAAAAAGGAAGAAAGAGCAATTGTTTGTAGTTGACCTCTGGCAGGAGGCATAAAATATGCCTAAACGTCCTCATGAAAATTAGTTTTATTCAGATCAGATACTTGAGACTCTTCACAATTTTAATACCATTTGTTAAAATTAGTTTATTTATTTATACAGTCTTTATTTATTAAAATAAAAATAAAAATAAAATACATTCCTGGGTGTACAAAATAATTATAAAGACATCTGCCATGGTCAATGACCGTCGGTGGAGTGGTTAATACAATTTTCTTCTTTTTTTTTTCTTCTTCTTCTTTTTATTATTATTAATTACTATTATTATTATTATTATTATTAAAGAAACCAGAGAGTTAAAAAAAAATTTGGTAAATAAAAGTTTTCAAAAAATCCTTTGCGAATAATTAATAATAACCTTTTTCAGAAAGTAATGGATTACCCTATAAATCTAACATTTATTTCTATTATGTAATTTAACCAATACTAGAACCGTATATACTTATTGCTTTACAATATTGTGCTAACTGAGGCCAATCAGAACCATTTAATATTTCTAATATTTCCACATTTGTTATAGAAATATTCCTAAAATATTTTAGTCTGACCTCACTCAGTCTAGAACAAACTACCAATATATGGTACATTCGATCAAGCATTAGGTCATTACATAAGAGACAAACTTCTTCGGTATTATCATGGTGGTATGGCGGAGAACTACCTAAATACAATTCTCTCCTTTTCTCTTTATTCATTAAAATTAGTTAGATATACATACTACTAATTTGTTGCTTTCTCTTTTGTACTATCACAGGAAGTATTTTGATTGAGTGCAAAATTTACAATGAGTTTTTTCATTTTTAATATCCCCTGAGTATGACAAAAATATTTTTTAGCAATATTATAATAATAAAAATATTTTGTAAACCAAATATCTCAAAACACGTAGAAAATTCAAGCTTGATTTCCGGACAGTCACATTAAAAATTTCAAAATGAAAACAAAAGTCACTTCTTGATTCGCACTAGATATCTTTTTACTGAACAGGAGTTCCAGATCCAACAGAGCCACCACTGCCAGACAGAATCACTAAGAACAGTGTGACTTTGTCTTGGAGGGCTCCTCGCAATGATGGTGGTAGCAAGATAACAGACTATATTATACAAAAGAAACCAAGAGGTGATACTGAATGGACTGATGCGTTTGTTGTGTCAGCACCAACAACAGTGTACACAGTAAGTACTTTGGTTGTAAGGAGAAATGCTGCTGCTGCGGAAAAAAAGTATCAAAAATTATTTTTTATCCGCGACTTGTTTTTTTCTGATTATAATTTCTTCTTTAAATTCTTATTAAAGACGTAAAAACACATTTATTTTTCTGTTATTATTTTATTTTTAGTATTTCTTCCAATGACGCTTCTGATTGTTTTTGCTTTGGTTTTCTCGATTTTCTATATGATATACGATAAATGGTACAATGAAAAAAATCAATCTTTTTCAAATCAAACTCTTTCTACTTTAACTAGAAAATATAAAAGATCCTTTAAGGGAGCCTTAATTATTAAGTAATAAATTCTTGAATTCGTTTCACTTTGACGAACAGGTCTCAGATCTAAAGGAAGGACAGGAATATCAATTCAGAATAATTGCTGTGAATTCAGTCGGTCAGTCGCCGCCAAGTCGTCCTTCCAATCTGGTGCTGGTTGAAGAACAACCTAATAAACCATGCATGGATCTATCTGGTGTAAGAGATATTGTAGTTAGAGCAGGCGATGACTTCTCAATTCACATTCCTTTCGTTGCATTCCCTCAGCCATCTGCATCGTGGCTAATAAATGATGCCATTATGACTGATGAAGACAGAATTCATAAACAGGTTTGGCTTTTTAATTAACTACGTGTCAAATATAAATATTTCTCTTTAATATTTAGCACAAATTGTTTAAAATGAGCATGAAGTATGCGTAAATATTTAGAGCCTTGGCAATAATAAATATAAATAACTTTTTAAATTTTTGGAAGTTCTCAGTCTTGCGAAGATATCAAAATTTATTTCGGCATCTATTGTAGTTATTGTAGTAGAGCAAAGTCCTGGCAAGTTGTACATACTACCAAAACACCTATTCCATGGTTGCGAAGTTCTTCATTGATTGGCGACAAATAGCGATGTTCCCTATAGGTAAAACGGTAACTCTGTGAGTTATGATGAATCATTCATTATTGTAGGTATGTAAAGCAGTTTCCGAGATACACTCTCTTATAAACGAAATAAATATAATAATTTACAATTCCGTATTCTAGCTAACCTACTTCTCTGAAATAAAAGGCGTAACTTTATGCCTTCTTTCAATAACACCTTCCTCTTGGACATACTCTTTTATTAGTTAACTCATTTAACAGTTAAAAATTACTGAAACATTTTTTTAATCTAAAGAATCAGAGAGAGGAAGGTCAATTCATGGATTGCGTATGTAATGTTTTTTAAGAGTTTATTTTCTCATTTCTCCCTCTTTTCCCAAAATTCATCTCTGAGTTTTTTACTTGAATTAAACTTTTTTTTTAATTTTTATTTTTTATTTTTAATACCTCTTATTGAAGATGGTTAAAACTGTGAGTCAACTGGCAAGTTAGAGTGTAATAATTGTTCAATTTGCGCTAGATTTAGTCTCATTAAAACCACTAATGATATCTGAGTCCACAATAGATTACTACTTATTTTTGTTTTCTAATCCTACAAACCATTTATTGTTGCAGTGTTAATATTTCTGAAGTTTATTATATTTTTAACAGTTAACGCCAAGCTCTGCAAGTCTGATTGTGAAGAATTCTTTAAGAACTGACACTGGACAGTACAGACTACAATTGAGAAATCAACACGGCTTTGACACGGCCACATTGCAAGTTAAAGTATTATCTGGACCCAGCCCGCCAGAAGATCTCAGAGCTGATGAATTCGCTGGCGACGCTCTCACACTTTATTGGAGTCCGCCGAAAGACAATGGAGGAGTTGATATCTCCAATTATGTTGTCGAAAAGAAAGAGACACGCTCAACAGCGTGGTCAAAGGTATACAGTATTCCATAAGATATTTCTCTTTTCCTCTAATATTTTAATTTATCGTTATAGATTCTTTATTTCAATTGCTGGAATAGCCATGCCATCATTGTCATTCGTCAAAAGAAAAAAGTAAAATATTATTCTCTTATAAAAATTGAAAAAAATTATACATAAAAATTGTGGACTGTGGCTGAAAATTAAAAATATGGTTGAAAAATTAAAAAGCTGAAGATGGTTTTCTTTAATGTAAAAAGAAAGAAAAAGCTAGCGGATAAAAAGGGTTTAATTTAATAACTGCAATAATTAAGAAGGAAAGGCAATTTTTCGTTAAAATGTTTCTTCAGACAATAATTGTTTCTTTATTTCAGGTTAGCAGCTTCTGCACTGTGCCATTTTGTCGTGTAAGGAACTTGAAAATTGGCACGGAATATGATTTCCGAGTTATGGCAGAAAATAAATATGGAACTTCAGAACCTGCTACTACAAGGGATCCAATAAAAGCAAGACATCCGTTTGGTAAATACTAATTTATTTTCCTATTTTTATTAATCACATTTGGAATTTACAAGCACGCTGGAAATGAGCAGCACCAAACACTCTTTCATTTTTTACTCAAGACACTTTTCACTAAAGTATCTGATTTTGAGAAGACGATTTATTAGACGGTCAAACTTCTGTACCCGAACCTGTATATTGTAAATAGAGTGGTTATAAACCAAATCCACTGCCAACTCTATCGTGGCTTCCTAACGTGTGAGTGTTTGTTCATGAATTTGGCGTCTTTATCTGAATGAAAGAACATAGGCCAGCTATGACTATTGAAATCAGTGGTATTGTCTAGCATGGATTCACAGTTGTAGCTGTTGGTCCCTCTTCAGGTTCTTTCCCACAACAGTGGAATGCCATAGAAATGTGTATTCAACATCAGAAAAATTATTTATGATGAATATCCTTAGCCTAGAAAATAATAGCTAAATCTAATTAATTCTGAGCACTAGAATAACCGGTGAAATACTGTTTTTAGATATTCTGATAATGAATAAATGTCTGAAACCCGGTCAATAACAATAAAAATGAATTTGGCAGTTACGGAAAAGATTTCTATTGTTTTTCTATTGCTTCGCGATGTTTCTGTATTGTAAAATTGCGTTACAGTTTAGCCATTTCACATGGACCTTACAACGGTTTTTTGGGCAATGTAAAATAGTTCAGGAGAACTAGGATATCTGCAGGTGGCGCCTCTTTGCGAACTTGAGGCTTCTTCGTTTCCTGGGCGTTCCTAGAAACATGTGCAACAATTGGGTCGATCCAAATAAATGTGTGACGACCAAACGACATTCAAAGATGTGGATCACTGCCCTTTTATAGCCTTCAGTAGGGCAGAGCTAGTTAACCCAAGTAGAATAGAGTGAGACAAATGTTTCTACACATTGTATTAAGATAAGTAATATTGAACATTTTCTAGATCCACCTGGACCGCCAGGCGTGCCAAGATGTGTAGAAGCAGATGAAGAATCAATTACACTAACTTGGATGAAGCCTAGACATGATGGAGGCTCGCCAATAATTGGCTATGTGCTCGAGAAGAGACTAATCACAGAAGACAAGTGGACCAAGGCCACACACGCTCTAATTGCAGATACTTCTCATAAGTAAGTAGAAATAATTAATTTTTAGTTATAGAATAATTTAAAAATACTATAGTAATGATTGAAAAGAGATATTACAAATGCAAAGTTTGTACTTAGAGTGATCAACCTGTTAGCCAACCATGAGTATGAATTTCGAGTAGCTGCGCTCAACGCTGCCGGACAGAGCCAATGGAGTTCTTCTTCTGATGGCATCTGGTGCAGGACTCCACCTTGTAAGATCTATGCACGATTTTCATACATATTTTTTTTCAGAAAAAACAATAAAAACGGTTAAAACTGTACTTAAATTTTCTAGGTGCCCCGAAAATTACCAGCGACCTAAGTATCCGTGATATGACTGTGATTGCTGGAGAGGAATTCACCATAACAGTACCATTCATTGGCGTGCCAACTCCCAAACCAGTATGGTATATCAACAATAACGAAGTTCTCACGGATGCTAGAATCAAATTTGAAACTTCACAATCTGAAACTATCTTCAGAAATAAATGTGCTAAGAGATCAACAGATTCTGGCAATTATACGATACAGTTATTAAATTCTGAAGGCTCTGACTCAGCTAGTTGCAAAGTTATTGTTGTAGGTAAGTAATGATTGGTGCTTCCTTGCTTTCTCTCACTTGTATAAGAAAAAAAAAATCTCTCTTTCTGCCGAATCAAATTGTACAAGTTGAGTTTTTACCTGATATATACATTATACAATCTGAAATCTTCCTCAGGTACCTTGCTGGCGTCGAACGTTAGTCATCATTCCAGTTAGAATTTTATTTTTCGCCTTTCTAAATAGTAAAGTAGTGGTCTCTTCAAATCTTTCCATAAAGCTTTTCGGCGTCTTGGCTACCACCTTCGTTCATTTTCCACTGCCACAATTTCTTCAAATAGGTATGAGGTGTCCGGAAGTATTGCAGTACTCTCATCTTGACAGCGAACATCACCTTACATTAGTTATCCATTTGGAAAGTAACTCTAACGATTTTTCTTTCAATCTCATATTCTAGGTACTCAAAAACACTGTACCACATTTATTTGAAACACTTGCATAACAGAAATTTAGTTTTAAGGTGGATACTGGAAATTGTAACCATGCGCATTCCTCTAAACTGCCAAGTCAGAAAAGTGTACGGTTTAGACAGCTTCGTAACATTAATGAGTATTTAAAATTTGATAGGATACAAAGTTTGAAGGGAGTAACAGAATCCTTATTCATGATTTTATTGAACAGATTTCTAAATCAGCAAAAAAAATATAGAATGCGACCCCAACGCTTTTCTTTAACTTTGTGATATAAACTTAAATCTATCGAAATAGTTTTCTGGCGAAATTATTTTGAAAAGACTGGAGAGTCGGGGATACACTTTATATGATTGACTTACTTACAAGATCTAGCGAGGAAAATACACGGCAACAAAGAAACGAACACATCTGACAATGTACGCCCAACTAGAAATTGCATTTTCTGCTGAACATTTTCTCCAGTATATTTATGGGGTGTTCCAATCTTTCACTAATTATGAATCGTAATAGCTACAAGTAAAATTTTTATTTCTAGATAAACCTCTGCCACCGCAAGGTCCTATAGACACAAGCGATATTACACCTGAAACATGCAATCTGTCCTGGAGACCACCCTTGGATGACGGAGGGTCTCCAATTACTAACTACATTGTTGAGAAAATGGATAGTTCTACAGGAGTAAGTATGCTAATTGAATAAAAGCAACAATCTGCTACCTGAAATCATTTCATTCTAATAAATTTCTTCATATATTCAGTTTAACTAACATTTTTTAATACAACTTTTTCTTATAAATAAGTTTATCAGTCAGATCTAATAGTATAATTTAAAAACGTTCAGTTGCTTAAATGTTGAAATTTTAAGTTTAAATGAATATTATCATAGTAGTTTAATAAGAAAAGTAAGTTGTTTCAGTGCGTCATTCTAGACGTACGCAATGGTGAGAGACAGTATTATGATGATGTCAAACTTTCTAAATTGAGTTTGGTGGTCCGCTGAGCCCGCAAAAGTGGTTTTAAATTATGATTACTATATTATATCCTTAACAAAAACTTACAGTTTTAAAAGTTAAGTATAAGGGTTGAATATAGTAAAATTACGATTACTAAATTATATCCTTAACAAAAACTTACAGTTTTAAAAGTTAAGTATAAGGGTTGATTAAACGCCAAAAGGTACACAAATCAACAAGTTTTAATGTACAATTTATTTTTTTTTGCAAATAACATCAGTAAAGTGGTTTTCGGAAAGGAGTGAAGTTATGCTGCCATTTAAAGTGCCGCTTCAATGTTATATATGTATATATTAATGAATATTATTTTTTCCTATAACTTTGAGTTCGAAATTGATGATTTCATGGAAAGTACAATTTTTTGTGAACTTTTTTTACATTGTTCCCGCTATATTTTTGAAACATTGGAATTCTTGAAATGTGGTGTCACAAATCATTATTTTTTTTCATTACGTGAAAATAGAAGTTATCAACTAAAGTGCTGAAGTTTTTCAGCGTGGATGTTCTCTCATCTGTACAATATTGAAGACAATAAATGTCTAGAGTGTAAATTCAAACTTAAAATTTGTCACTTACAACTGTGAAAATTTTAGAGTATTTTTATGAGTGGTTGATAAGAGATTTCTTTTCATATATGTTTCACAACTTAAATAAGCAAATGTTGAATATGCCAGAAATATATTAAACTGGTTTTTTTTTCAGGTATGGACCAAGCTTAGCAGTTTTGTGCGAAACTGCTACTACGATGTCTTTGGTCTAGAAGCAAATAAAAAATACTTATTCAGAGTCCGTGCAGAAAATCAGTATGGTGCGTCGGAGCCTCTTGAAATGGATACTCCAGTTGCTGCTAAATACCCATTCACAGTTCCTGATGCCCCAGGAGTGCCGCATATATCTGACTGGGAGACAAATAATTTAACACTGACTTGGAATCGCCCAGCTTTTGATGGCGGCGCTAAGATACAAGGCTACAAAGTGGAATTAAAGTAAATATATTTGATTACTGAGAGTTGTCTCTAATTACTATTGCTTGCTTTCTGGCTGAAATCCTTGCTACACTGCAGGCACTTGTATAGTTTTTCGCCACCTGACATCTTAATTTAATATTGTTCGCTGTCTAAAATTTCTACCGCTACAGACAACCATATGGTTTTTCATTCGTATGTATTCGCAAATGTTGCGTAAGGTGGGACTGTTGCCTAAACCTTATGAGTAAGGCCTGGATTCAATATGTATATGGTACATCCATACTGTACAAGGTATACTTTTGCTTGAATTCTTTCTGACAAATAGGACCTCGAACATACAATGGCATTCCAGCCTGTCGGCCAGATTGCAAGAGTTCTGGTAGACCTTTCACCAGGTAATGGAATCACGAATAGCTGTAAAGTGCAGGTATAGCTGTAAAGTTAAGGTGCAGGGATTATTGTCGGACGCCTTCTCAGTTAAGGACAGTTTGAGGCAAGGCGACCCTCTTTTCCCCACCCTGTTTAATATAGCTCTGGAAGTGGCAATACGTGCTATTCGTACTAACCCGAGTGGCGGTAGGCAACAGATGTTTCTTCGCTCTCCAGAAGCCGTTCAAATTCAGGAATTTGACAAGCAGAGCTTAGGTCCTTATATACAAAACAATCATTCGGCCTGTGGTTACGTATGGTTGTGAAAGTTGGGTACTTACAAAAGGTACCGAAAAACTGCTCAATATATGGGAAAGAAAAGTACTTCGACGAATATTTGGGCCTGGCTGGGAAAATGGGCGCTGGAGAATTAGACAAAATGAAGAGCTACGGCAGTGTTTCGGGGAACCAGATCTGGTATCTTTTGTAAGGAAGAACCAGTTAAGGTGGCTTGGACATGTCGAAAGAATGCCACAAAATAGGATCCCAAGGAAACTTATGGCGGGAAAGCCAGGAGGAAGCCGTAGCAGAGAGAGGCCTCGTATGAGATGGTTAGATGGTGTGGAGCAAGTTTTGAGAGGGATGGGTGTTAGAAGATGGCGAAGGTACGCCTATGACAAAGCCGAATGGCAAAAAATAGTGGAGGAGGCCCAGTTCCTTATAGGGCCGTAGCGCCATGGAGTAGGTAGGTAGGCAGAACTGTAAAAACGAGACCAGTATAAGAGCAGAGAGAATTGTGTTCAGCACAAAAATAAAAGCCGTCTCTAATTACAAACAGGAATCAAATGTTCAAATCAAAACTTCAGATCTCCTTCAAATTTCTAAAGAACTTAGGAGCTATTCAAACCTAAAAGTAACTAGTACTCCGTTATTGTTTTCTTAACTTTCTTTTTGTTCGCTCTAGCAGTGAGATTGCGCCTCTATTTCTTTTAAACTCTTATAAGAAAAAAATTGGCTATATTTTTAGTACAATATACATATCTGCCTCCTGTATGCAATTATAAAGTGATATTCAATGTATTGCTAGAATTCCAAATTATAAGAAAAGTGATTGAACGGAATCGATTTCTTAGATTTCAATTTTTTTTAAACTGTTTTTGAGAACAGCTCCAAGCACTAATTCGGAATGGTAAAAGTAATTTTAATATTTTATATTTTTAGGGATAACACTGATGATGCTCAGTGGAGGTCGGTACATGACTATCTAGTGAAAGATTGTACTTACATAGTGTACGGTCTGGCACCAGGACATACCTATGAATTTAGAGTGCGAGCAAAGAATGCAGCTGGATTCAGCAAACCTAGCAGTAACTCGCCTCCATTCCATCTTAAAGGCAAAATGAAAATTCCGTCTCCACCAGGAACACCTTCTGTCGTCAAGGTAATTCTTTCAAGATAATGCTTTCATCGCTAAGCTAGATTTTCTAATGGTAAAGAGGCAAGAGGTAACAGCTTGAATGTGGTGCAACATATGTATTAAATGACAGTACATCAGTAAATATATCTACATAAACTAAATATCCTAATATAATTATACACTCACCGCCTTTTTATTTTTTCTTGCCTAGTAATTATACATTCTTTGTTCAGAATTATGAACCATTTATTTATTCAATTTCAATGTCTAAAAAAAGTGGAGGAAATTACTTATCCCATTTTGGATTATATCCAGATCCAAAACATCTAACGAAGCTCTCTAGAAAGTGATATCTACAGAATGTGTGATCAAGAGTATGCCAGTTTAAGAGTGAATGGGTGAGTGCTGGTGTGCCAGAGTTTCCTACCTCTTTCTCTTACTTTACATCACTTCTATATTATTAAAAATAATTATAATCTTTCAATTTTCCTTGAGTACTTTTATCAAAGATAAAAGACTATGGCTTTTATTACTATTCCTTCAAACAACTAAGTAAAGTAAACAAATTATCTATTTTTCATGCGGGGCTTAACGTACAAGTACCATTTAGGAGACGATGACGGGGGGGTACTACTAATATTTTCCAACTATGAATAGTAGCTTCTCGTGCTATCGAACTTGGTGTCTCCCACTTACAAATCCATGCTTAATGACCATTACATGAAAACCCCGCCCCTTTACGGAAAAACTATACAAACTAATAATTTAAAAATGATGAATAAATTGAAATTTTAAAACTATATTGTAGGTTGGAAAGAGTTATGTAGATCTGAAATGGGAACCACCAACTTCTGATGGTGGCTCTAAGATAACTGGTTATATTATTGAGAAGAGAGAAATTGGCACTTCTTCTTGGGTGAAGACTAATGACTACAATGTAGTCGAAACTAAGTTTACCGTCATCAATTTAGTTGAACATGCTGATTATGAATTTCGGGTGATCGCTGTGAATGCTGTGGGAAGAAGCGAGCCCAGCGCTTCCACTACACCAGTCAAGATCTGCGAAACCGAAGGTGGAGAGAAACCTGAATTCTTAACGCCTCTCTTCAATCAGGTCTGTTAATATTCAGCTTACTTAGCTTTTAAAATTGAAAAACTATTGTGCTAAAAGAGTACTTAAGTTGAATTTTAATTTCAACAGGTGGTACCTTTCGGTCAACCATACACTCTGACCTGCCGAGCCACTGGTAACCCAATTCCACAGGCAAGATGGCTCAGAAATGGTCGGGAAATTACATTGGGCGCCCGTTTTAGAGCTGAAACCGCACAAGGAACTTTCAAACTTCATTTCACTGAGGTTTCAGATATAGACGAAGGTGATTACACCTGTGAAGCCTACAATGTTGTTGGACACGCATTGACTACCTCGCACATCAAAGTTGGAAGTAAGTATATTTTTGTGTAGTATTTCACATTTTTCGTGTCCTCTTTCTGGTGGTTTTAAAAAACGGTTTGTAGATATTGGTTTGCGTTTTGAAACTCAAATCTATCGGCACAGAAAGTTTAAATGTTCACCTGGAACATAAATGGATAAGTCTTGAATTACCAGAGGAAAGATGAAAAAAAAAAAAGAAGAGGGTTCTCTTCTTTCGGGTACTATTCGTGCTCTTCATCAGGAGCTTCTGGGCATTTGTGACAAAATTTATGAATTCTGGAAACGTGACAGAATAAATAACTAAGAAAAATAAAAATGAGAAACAGACATATTTATTTAGAGCATCTAATGGAAAATAATTGAAAAAAGAATAAATAGCTTGATAGTTGAAGAGAAGTATTCGTTGGATCATACCAAACTAGAAAGGTGAGGTGGATATTTAAATTTTAAAAAACAGTGACTGATTCTTCTTCAGATTATAAATTTAATTTTGTGTGAAGTTTGAACCATGTGTCATTTTAGTACTTTAAAAATGCGTGAAGAGAAGTGTTTGCGTATTTCACACCAGTTTTTTCTTATTTTTTCCTGCTATTGTCTAAGTACTAAGTAACAAGCTGTGATACTAATTTATAACATTCCATTGTGTGTTCTAGCTCCACCAAGAATCGACAGAATACCGTCCGCACTTTATCTGCCTAAGAACGATAATATGAAGACAAAGATATTCTACGGCGGCGATCAGCCGATGGACGCATCTTTGACAAAAGATGGCAGGGAAGTATCTCAGTCGGATCATATTAAATATGTTGTTTTTGATGATTACGTGGTACTCTTCTTTCGGGACATTAAAGATGACGATGCTGGCGAATACACGCTGACAATTAAGAATAAGAGTGGAAGTGCCTCCGGTAGTTTTACGGCATATGTTACAGGTATTTTATGTTTAAATAAATTTCCTTCTAATGACCTTAGCAAGATCTTTTTGTTAATAATTTAATTTGAATGTCATCAGGACTACCTGGGCCACCAAACGGACCACTCGATGTATCTGAAATCACTAAACATACCTGCACACTGAACTGGAAAGCACCAACATTTGACGGTGGTCTCAATGTCACACATTATGTAGTTGAACGCCGTGATGTTAACTCCACACATTGGCTCACCATCAACTCACTTTGCCGAGATACCACATTCACCTGCCAGGGACTTACTGAAGGGAATGAGTATCTGTTCAGAGTTATGGCAGTTAATGACAACGGAGTGGGACCGCCTCTTGAGGGCACTAATCCTATTAAGGCAAAGGCACCATTTGGTAAGTTTGCTCTGAAATATAAATAAAAAGTTATACATAAGCCAAAATAGGCTTACTATATTAACTATGTTTTTTTAAGCCTCTATGCACGCTACGACTAGCTTCAAGTCGTGTACAGTAGTTTTCTTTATAGCAGAATTCGTTCATCTTATCTAAAATGCTGAACTAATAGTGAGATGTTTCACTGATTTTCGTCGATTTTTCTCAGGCAACGGCTGGGTTCCTTATTGTGATTAAAAAGAAGTTACTCCTTATGGAAAAGTAGCTTAGGCTATTTCCATTTATAATTCGAATTTCTATTATTTTTATTTAAGACGGTTCTGAATTTTTGTCCTAGATTTGGCTTGTGTAGATATTTTCCTTAGGTTCAGCTATAGGCCAGGAGCAGTTTTGGAAGCACAGGACTTGATTCTTGTACACAGACGATTAATTTCAACAACTTGCACTGCAACAGGCAAACAATAAATATTGAGAGAAACCTAATTTCATGGCCGAGTATAACACTATTAAGAAGATGTATAAGAGAAGCATTCAAATTAGAATGTGGTTAAGCTTAGAGAAAATCAGAACATTTCTCCAGTGGTGTCCTTATAATCTCAATTCCAGATCACCTGCGACCCCTGTAAATGGGATATAAACTCGTTAAAAACTTGAATACATTATGTGTTATTTTATGTTATAGATAATACTATCTCTGTGTTTAGTGAAAAAAATAGATTGTGAGATATGCAGATGGTTGAAGTAGTGATCACCAACCACTGCAGATTTTCACCTACTAATGCTACAAAAGCATATTTTTTAGAATATACCAAGATAGCTTGCTTGTAATGCTGTAAGGTTGAACGAAATATATTTGTCAGATCAAAATAATAATCCACCTTTTTTTATAGATGTTCCTTCAAGTCCTGGTGTGCCCGTTGTGACAGAAGTTGGTGGAGACTTTGTAAATCTTTCGTGGGACAAGCCACTATCAGATGGTGGCTCTCGTATTCACGGTTACTGGGTGGACAAACGTGAAGCCAACAGTGACACTTGGCAGAGAGTTAATATCGCTATTTGCTTACCAACACAGTTGAACATATCGAATCTAATTGAAGGACGTGAATATGAGTTCAGAGTTTTCGCTCAAAATGATGCTGGGTTAAGTATACCAACAACTGCCTCAAAGTCTGTTAAGATTAAAGATCCATTAGGTAAGATTATTATGCAATTTTTACATTTTCATTATATTTTTCAATAAGAGTTTTGCTTTAGTGAAATTAAACACTAGATTTGTAAATTATAAAGAAATTTTTATTAATTATTCTGTATTCTCATTCAGAAAATTTAATTCATGTTGTTCTTATTACATTCATTTGTATTTTGCAAAATCAAGAAGGTTCCAATTTTTCTTCATCCGTTTGATACATCATCTCAACATAACATTCAGTTTTAAGAAATCACCACATCCGTTAAATTATATGCGAAATTAAAAATACTATTTTTTGTTTCAGCTGCAACTTCTCCAGAGATTGTTAAACCACTGCGTAATGCTTATGCAATTCAAAATCACAATGCGCAGTTCCAATGTGTCATTACTGGAAATCCTAAACCAACTATTACATGGTAATATTATTTTTTTATTATTATTGTTTTTTTATATTTTGTTTTTTTAAAGGTACGTCAACATCTGAGATCATTGGCGCCCAGAGCTTTTTCCAGTGAACTGCCGGCCTCCGAACAGTGTTCTCTTGTTACAGACAACTCCGTTCATCCACGAACAGTGAGCTCCTAGGAAAAAAAATAGGTTCGCTGCTGGATTCGATCCTGGGATCTCCGCGTTGGGAAACCGTTTACGCTAACCACTCAGCTAATCTCTTCATAACTATATACAGAGCGAACCAGCAACTAATGTCCATAGGCCTACTGTGTGTAGTACATCTGAAATGGAGTTCAATGACTTATTGGCCAACTTCAAATTTTCCACTGTTCTTGAGTGACGTCACTTTAATTTTTTTTTTTAAATCATTACTTTTTTTTTGCAATAAAAATGTTTTTGCTCAGGAAGTTTTAGTCTGATTTCGATTCTGATGCCACGGTTAGAAAGATAGATAAATTTTCTAAAAATTGATACAATTTCGAAACATAAGTCATTTTCCAAACAGCCTCAATCTTCCTCCGTACACTGGAAAATAAAATTAATCTTAATTAAATTAAGAAAGTTTTACTCTTTTTTTCCATCATCAATAATTACCGAGAAAAAGGGAGTGGACAACTTAGCCCGGACACCCTGTATACAGTGACGTCACTCAAGAACAGTAAAAAATATGAGGTTGGCCAATACGTCATTGAACTCCATTTCAGATGTACTACACACAGTAGGCCTATGGACATTAGTTGCTGGTTCGCCCTGTATATAGTTTGGTTTACTGTTCTTAGCAATCACACTTGCACAAATCAATAACGCTGCAGACCCTGTATCTACCTGTATTTCCCCCAATGGGATCCAGAAAAGTTTCGTGTGAATATAAATCTGTGCAACTATACTGGTGAAATTTGAATAAATGCCAACAAAAGTTTTAAGAAAAAAAAAAAATTCTTCCTCCTTTAATAAAGTTTTTAATGGTTAGCTGTTAAGTCTAATAAAAAATTAGAAAACATAAGTAAACAAAAAGGCCGAGTACAGTGCTCTTCATGCACAAAATAACGCTCTTTAAGTAAGCAAATAAGTAAGTAACTTCAATAAAATAACAGCAACACCTTGGGTATCAAAGCAATTTGTACTACTATTTTATATAATAATATTATATTATGTTTGGTATTCTGATATGTTTTAGGTATAAGGGCGCTCATAACATAACTCCCGGAGCCAGACATTTCATGTTTTCAGAGCATGACACTCACACACTGATTATCAATAATGTGTATGGAGTGGATGCAGATGAATATGTGTGCAGAGCGGTGAATAAGGGAGGTGTCAAATCCACAAGAGCCGAACTCATCATCAATTGTAAAACTTTTAGATTTTTGCATCTGTTCGTAGAATGTAGTGTTCTTAAAGTATACAATGTTTGATTTAAAGAACTTAACGTTTGGCCGCTGTAGCTTTAAAATATGCTTTTTGTGCATACTGATGCTCATATAAATTGAGCATATAAATATAGTACAAATTTAAAAAAACAACTTTTTTTTCTGCATTGGTTTTCACCGTAGACCCTGAGGAATAATCTTACATTAAAAAAATTTGCATGTTTTTAGGTCCACCAAAACTGAACGTACCACCGAGATTCCAGAGTTTGGCCTTCTTCAACAAAGGTGAAAATGTTATCATGAAAATACCATTTACTGGCCATCCTAAACCGAAGATTACTTGGTGCCGTGGAGTGGAACACATAGAGTCTGGTGGACATTATGCTGTTGAAGTTAAGGTAACTTCATTTCTCGAATCAAAATAGAGTATTGAAAATCCCCAACTTTTTCTACAATTTTTAAAGATCAATCCTCCCATTCCCAATAAAGTACCACTCAAGGTCAAAATATTTTACTCGAATTCAGTTCGATTAAAGAAAAAGCTAATAAATGCTGAATATCGCAAACAAAAGGCAAAGAAAAATCAAAGCGTGGCTTGGCTTAATTTAAATATAAAAATTGGAATTGTTGTTACATTAGGCAATTTAAAATTATAAGCTTCAGCTATATTTTAATATTTGCAATACCTAAACCCAATCATTCTGGGCCTCATGTAAGTTCTGACTGTAATTCATTTTCTAAAACCATTTTCTGACTCGAGGAATCCCAAACGTGTATTTCCTGAGAAAACTGTAATCCGACAAACTGCTCGAAAAGAATTCCACTTGTTACAAACAATTCGAGAATGAACAAATTACTAGGATCAAAAGAAAGTAATAGGATTGCTTGCTTGGTATTTAAAAAAAATTGTCTCTGTTTAATAAATTCCTTAAGTTGAAATTTAATTTGTTTAGGAACGTCATGCAATTCTTACAATTAGAGATGGCAGCAAACTGGACAGTGGTGTGTACAGAGTGGTGGCCGAAAATGACCAAGGAATAGACTCAGCCAATATTAACATACAGATAAGTGGTACGTTGTTTCAATCGGCCAAATACATCTTTTTTTACACGTTTTTCATTTATCTTTGACGGTTTTGAATTTATAATTTGTTTTATCTTATATTTCATTGTACTTTAAGGAATTGTTTTGCGCTGATTTCAGATCATCCTGATCCTCCAAGATTCCCAACTGTCTCAAATGTTGGCACAGATTCACTTGCTTTATGCTGGCAGCCCCCAGTATGGGATGGTGGAAGTAATGTCACTAATTACCTCGTCGAAAAGAGAGAAAATCCGATGACAAGTTGGATAAGAGTTGGACACACTAGGTAACAAATTAGATAGAGAATTTCAATTTGAAATGAACATCTAATTCACTAAACCATGCGATTATTTATAAAGAGTGAATTAAAACCGTCCGGTAGGCCGTTTTAAAAGGGTTGATCGCCAAGAACTGCACGAAAAAGCGTAATGTTGAAAAACACCCAAGTTTAGCCATGTTTTTCTCTTTTTCAATAAAAAATACAATTATTTTAAAAGGACTTTTAAAGGTTTGGAATTTTCTGTAAAACGGCATTACTGATTGTTGTAAAAGTTAGAATGATAATTTTTTTTTTTTTTTTTTTTTTGGCATTGGCTTTCGCCATTCAGCCAGCATCGTCTAGGTGCTTATCACTAGAATATCACTCACTCTCCATTCTTACTTATAAATACATTCGCTTCACTCATTCATCCCTATACTATATACAACTATTTACATAAACTACAACTAATTGATGGATCAGTACTCTATATTCCTGCCATCCTTATAGCTAGAATGATAATTAAAGAAATATTGAACTATTACTTTCATTGGGAGGTATATAAAAAAATTAATTGGATTTATGTTCTGGAAAATCTATTATATTCATGAAAATGTTTATGTGCATGGGCGTCTAGAACCTCAAGGCATTAATAAATACTTTTTATCCCCTATTCCTGGCATAAATCTGCCAAATTATTCTAGATATTCTAATATTTATTAATCATTAGATATATATTTAAAGAATACGATTTTTACTGATACATTCACTGCTGACCCATTCACCTTGTGATTTATTTACTCCTGTTTGACAGATTTACAGCTATGGCTATCAGTGGATTATCACCAGGACATGAATACTCATTCAGAGTGTTCGCAGAAAATGTCTACGGCCGTAGTTTACCTAGTGAAGAAACAGAAATCATTAAAACCAAGGATAGTGACAAGAAAGTTGTCAAGAAGAAGCAGTATGAAGGTAAATCATGTTCTTCCTTCCTCTACATCATCTATGTAATAAAATAAACCTCAGAAGAAATCCTTTAACAATCTCTTTAAATTTTAAAATGCAGTCTCACTTTCTTTTTCTGCAAGAGCAGCAAGTATCATTTGTTTCTTGATGCAAAGGGTGAAATATGTAGGAGAATCGATAGTGGAAATGTTCTTAAGAAGACGTTAACTGCTTTGTCAGTAACCAAGAAGGTGCTTTCAATGCACTAGGTTGGTCTCCGTTTTGGACATGAAATTTGGAGACTAAATAGATTTTATAGTAAGAAAATATTGGGAAATTATTGTCTGACAATCCACGAAATTCAAATCCAAAAATCTGCTTCGAAAAGTATTTTATTTTCGTTATTGGTTGTGGGACCTGGGTGATGGTTAAAAATATTTCTTGTATCAGTTTTGCAAAATCTGGATAAAGAGATTACTGGGTTTGGAATGTCAGACCGCATGAATTCCAGATCTTTTCCTAATATAAAACCTCTCTGTGGCATGTCAAAACTATGACTGAGATTTATGTCATCTGCAGTAAAAGCATTAACTTCTTAGAGCACTTTCTACTTTCACTACCTTTGGTAATGAAAATATTTGGTCATTTTGCTTGCCTAAACGAAAAAATTGAAATCCGTTTGGGAAACTTATTTGTAAAACTTCTTTATGGAACATGGGTAACGCAAAAGCATCTCCTAAAAGAACAAAGTTTATTGAGGCCATAATGGGACAGAAGAAAGAAGTGAACTCCAATGCAAAAATTGGAGATTTAGTGATTTGGTGATGTTCACCCTCTTTTGACAATATTAAATGCGAAGTTTAAAGATAGTTGAACAATATAATTTTAATATTGCAGTAAGAGAAATTAGCATATTTTTGCAGTAAACATTTGTTTACAGTTGTGATTGTATTAGTGTAGAGCTACAGATATAGTTTTCTGTTTACAGTGGACTCAACAGGTAAGAAGATCAGAGGCAAATGCGAAGACACAATAAAGGACTACGATCAATATGGTAAGTCAGTTTCAAATCGTGTCTCAACAATCATGGAAATTATAAATAATGTAAAGGATGCTTCTTTAGTTATTTATTCGAAACAATGTAATTCGTGTTAGGCCAGATTACTAGAGTAATATTTTGATATTGTAAAGTTTTTCCTCTATCTTTCTATTTTTTTGAAAAACTTCACCTACAACTAGTGACTGCCACTAGTTATTAATAAGTGGGTTCGTAAAGAATAAAACTCGCTAAACTTGAAACAAACCGTATTTATTAGTACAGTAACATTATTAGCATTATTAACATTTATTAGCAACTATTACTACTTACTACATTTACTTTTCCCTACAGTCACAACAGTTTACTGTTACACCCTTACTACAGAAGTACCCAACAAAAACTGTTCATCGACCGACTACTGGTCCGCACTGCAATGAATTGCACTAGACTCGACTGCACTAACAAAACTCTACTTAACTCAACTGCTTACCGACTGCTTACACACTCACTGACTAACCGTCTAATATGATACTAGAAGTATGAATGAAATGTTGGGAACTTGCTGATTTGTGTACCTTTTGCCGTTTAATCAACCCTTATACTTAACTTTTAAAACTGTAATTTTTTGTTAAGGAGATTTTTGTACCTTTTGGATAGATTTTTCTGTTTGTTCTTTGGTTAGAACAAATTTATACATCCAATGGTTTTTTAAATATATGGGCATCGGGAATAATTAGTTTGAAAAAAAACTGACACATGTTAAGGAGGAATGATAACATGTTGGTGGGAAGAAGATGGAGAGTGGAGAAATGATGTAGAATTAAGTGAAGAATAATTACAACCCATTAAGAGGGATAAAGAAAGAAAATTGCAATTACCAATACCTTCTAATAAAAGAAAAAAGATAAATTTTAATAACACTACTTCCACTTAAGGGATGTAAGAGAAAACAAGCTGTGATCACAATAACTTCTTAAGAGGGGAAATAAAAATGATTTGCAATTACACTTCTTATCCGTAAACGGGCAAAGAGAATACTGCGAATACGGCATGATTGCTAATACTTTCCCTTAGTAGGTGTAAGAGCAGGATGACACTTAAATGTCACACATTCTAAATTCTTCTTGCCTAATTTGTTCAAAGACGGGCGAAGATTTACAGAGTTATTAATAACAACCGTTTAAAAGTGGGCTTTATTTAAGTGGGGGCAAACTCCTCTCCTACGTATATACTGAATCTAAAATTTCAAATTGAAAGACAATTTATCCATTTAAATCAGTTTGTACGTCGATAATTTGAACGATTGCAGAACTTCCTCTTAGTAGGTGTAAGAGCATGATGGCATGTTAGAGTCACGTAGAGAAGCTTTAACCGCTTCTTCGTGCTAAATTTTAGCAAAATCGGACTAAGCATTGTAGAAAGGTTAGTAATAATTGTTTTAGAGAGGGCCAGACCTGTATGTACTAAAGATACACAGCGTTGAGACCTCTAATAGTGCAAATCTACATCACTTTTTGAACCTAATGATACTTCATTCACGAAAATCGGTTCACGCGACGATAACTTGAAATGTTTGAAAAACTTCCCCTTAGTAGGTGTAAGAGCAGAACGTCGCTTTAATGTTACTTAGGGGAGCCCTAATCCTTTCACCCTGCCAAATTTTAACGAAATCGGGCAAAGATTTAAAGAGTTATTTGTAATAATAATTTTGGAGGGGGCTCCACATATATGGGGCTGACTCCTCTCCCATTCGATGTACAGCGTTGTGACCCCCAAAAGGCACATCTACATAAAATTTCGAATCGAATGACACCTCATTCATGAAAATTGGTCACGCGTTTAGGCGCTACGTTGTTTACAAAAAAAGGTAACAAGAAGAAGAACAAGAACATTTTCTGAAAATGCCGTTTTTGCCCATTTTCAGCAACGTTTTTCTCGAAATCTATTTAATCTATGTTGTTTCAATAAAATTACAGTCATAAAGGAGGATTTGACTTATACTTTTAAAAAAAATTGGGAATTTTATCTTTTATAGAAAAAGAAAAAATAATTGTCAGAGTTGGGTGTTTTTCAACGTTACGCTTTTTCGTGCAGTTTTTGACGATCAACCCTTATACAATTAGTTAGTTAATTAGTATTACAATTTCTTGACACTGAGCAGATAGACAAATTTACAAATCTCTCTGTGATTATACGAGTATAATCGTATTTCCAATAGAATTCAGTTGCATAACTCCCAAAATTTGGAAGATTATTGAGGGGGCCATATGGTGTTACGGTGCTTTAGATGAGCAGTGTGGTGATGGAGATAATAAACAGTTAAAGTGGAATGGAGCGGCGTCCATGGCCAGGGTTTGAAGAAAACACTTTCCGTAAATGATGCCTTTCCCCGCCAGCCAGAACACCCTCCTTATGTCAGAGAGAATATTGCTCTCTCTAAAACTTCGAACCCGGGTGATGACACCAATTTAAATAGTTGGTTTAATGATCCGAATTTTAAGAGTTCGGATCACATAAAATTACAGTCTTCTTATAAATTCTATATTCAGTTTGCCATTTATTAAACACGCTTTTGGTAATAAATGCTCTGACAGTACATGGTAATTTATGGAATATTTTGTCTCCAGTGCTTAGAGCCTCTTTTGTTATCATGTCGGCAATTTCATTATGCTGTAAGCCACAATTTCAAATTCGAAATATGCCTCTTTCCTTTAAGATTGTCACCAGCTTCAC